>NW_019524978.1:3227924-3280353 GCF_002814215.2 Seriola lalandi dorsalis | reverse complement strand
TAAAATGTACTGTTTGATGGAAAGTGTCTTTTCTGTGAGCAAGTTCTGATTATCTGAAGAGAAATGTTTGTGACATTTCTCTAAAATCAATCCACACTGGGTGTCTCAACTCATAAAAATATTAATTTTCTCAGCAACAAGCTGTTTTAAGTGTTGAGTTGTGATAGTATAGTTGTTATTACAATTGTATTATTATCATTGTGATAATTGTTAGTAGCTTTCGTGGTAGTAGCAGTAGCCTAGTAGTAGTGGTCGTGTTACTTTTTAGTTTTATTTTGAAAAGTTGAACCGGATACATCTGATCTGCCCTCAGTAACTTTATCATATGTAAAGCTAGCTCCCAGTGATTAGCCACGTCATGTAAACTTAGCAGTGGAGGAATTGTGATATCAACGTTGTTGGGGGTCGCAGTTTTTCGGGGGATAGTGGTTTATATTCGGCAAGGAGCTCTTGTTTCAGGGTTATAGCTGGGCAGTAATCTTATGGAAAGATGTCAGATATCGGGGACTGGTTCAGAAGCATCCCTTTAATCACCCGGTCCTGGTTTGCTGCCTCGATAGCTGTTCCCTTTATTGGGAAACTAGGATTGGTTGATTTCAGGCACCTCATGCTGGTCCCGGAGTTGGTGTATAACAAATTTCATGTAAGTGTTTCTCGGCTCTGTTCACCTGTTTTTGTTGGAGTAAACTCAGCGGCAGTTGTGTTTTGGATGTGCTCGGCTAGTTAGCAGGTGGCTAGCAGGGCTCACTGAACGGGCCTTGAGTGACAGCCAATGAGAGGGCGAGACGTAGGATGTTAAGACTTCCGGTTGCTGTCAAAATGATACTTTATTTAACAACACTGAAATAAGGTGTAAATTTAACACCAGTCCGAAACAGTATTGTAACTACCAGAGAACCTATCCGAAGTGTTGCATTTTATATTATTTGGTGGGATAAAAACAGTTTTATTTGCTGCTGTTGTACATGCTACAAGGCTGAGGCAGTACTTTAGACTAATTGTAGAGGGACTTTTCTGCTCTGAAATGAGCACCTCAGGCAGTGTTTTTACTGTGCATTACTCACAACTCACAACAAACGAGGTTAACTGTTATGTTATGCAATATGTAAGGTTAGGAGGAGGGACGTGAATATGTTTCCTGAAAACTCCACTCAGGGCAAAATAGTCCCTGTAACCACCTAGTTATTTGCAGTGGTGAACTGTAACTAAGTACACTTACTCAAGTTCTATGCAAGTTTGAGGTACTTTACTTGAGTATTTGTATTTCATTAAAATACTAATCAAACAAAGTAGTTAAAATTAACTCCTCCTTCACCAGCTACAACAGGAAAATGCTACCTCCACATTAATGCAACATTAACAATAACGCATTAAAATAGCCTGATATATACAACATATAAAACTCACATGGGCTGCTTGTGAGCATAATAACATGATTAGTGCTTTTGATACTTCAACTACATGGGTCTGTTACTACTAATCTACATTTATGAAGGTAAAATTTTGAATACACGACTTTTACTTGTATTGGACTAATTTATGCTATGCTCTTGCTACGTTTACTCAAATACTTCTTCCACTACTGGTTATTTGAGCAGCAGAGGGCAGAAAGCTGGTGTGATAGTCACAATAGATTACTCTCAGAGAAGCACAGGCAGTGCTGCAGTTGAATAGCTTATGACAGCTTTCTCTATTTATGAGGGGTTGTTTTGTTGCTTGACAAACAAATAAAAAATAAAATCTCAACCTTCAGAGATACTGATTGCAACCGTGATCATTTTGTTATTACTATGCAATATAGATGTAATACATATAATGAAATGAACTGAAACTGATTATCGCGCTACAATAGATAACCTCCTGACCTTTTATTAGACTATTTAACGTCAAAACATAGTGAAAAATCACAAGGTGACATCTTCACATGTATTGTTTAGCTCAACTAACAGTCCAAAACCCAAAGACACTGAATTTTAACTGATGTACAACACAAAACAGCATTAAATCCTCAGATTGGAGATGCTGGAACCACAGAGTATATTTGGCATTTTTACTTCATTGAAGCCGATTATTATATTATTAGCTGATTTAATGAAGTACCAAAATTGTTGCAGATTAATTTTCTTACTTTTTAATTAATTAATCAACTAAATAATCACTCTAATTTTATCATACAGTGACAATTTGTTCTTCTTCAGTATTGAATGTTATAATTGTATCTTGATTAACAGTCATTTAACACTGGAGATCCTTTGTCCTGTCATCACCTCTTAAATCCGGTATTCATCTGACTTCTGTTACCATCAAACAAACTCTTTGAATCCAGCTGTGAGATAAGAGACTCTGCAGAGGCACACCAGGTGTCTGTCGCCACTTTTTAAGTGCTTGAGAGTTATCGTTTGAAATCGTTTCCACATGAGACTTAATATGTGTTTTGAGCGCCGACTTTGAAAGTCTGGATCTGCACACAAGCACAGCCATGTTGATGTCTTACTACATTTCTTTTAGATGAATTTCTCTTCTGTTTGTTTCAGCTCTGGAGACCAGTGACGGCCACCCTGTATTTTCCGATAACTCCTAACACTGGGTTTCTGTACCTGGTCAACCTGTATTTCCTCTACCACTACTCTTCTCGGCTAGAGACAGGTGAGGCTACTGGCCTCAGTGGTTTAAACACTGAGGCTGTGTCAATGTGCGAGTGAGTGGGTGAATGTAGTGTAAAGGGCTTTGATTTGTTGATGAGACTAGACTAAGTGAAGTCCATTTGAAAACACTAATCTTTTTCTTTGTGTCATTTTGCAGGGGCGTTTGATGGCAGACCTGCAGACTATATCTTCATGCTCCTCTTCAACTGGATCTGCATTGTTGTATCCTTTTGACAGGCATCACAACATACCAAACCAATTTAAAACCTTCTGTTTAGATGATAAATTGAAATCCACCTACAGTAAATCATCCCTGCAACATCTAAGGTTACATCCCCGTTAGCCTGTTTCCCACTCTACCATTAATTTAAACACGCTGCTGCTTTCTTTCCCCTCTGCAATTCTATTTCATCTGTCTTTTCTGTACCTCTCTCTCTTTCTTTCTCTCTTTCTCTCTCTCTCTCTCTCTCTCTCTCTCTCTCTCTCTCTCTCTCTCTGCAGCACTGTGCCATGTCAGGGTGGCTCTGTGCCAGTGGCCCAGTGTCAGTCTACCCCTGCAGAGCAGAGAAACCTAATCTAGGTCACATGCAGCACCAGCAGTGCAGCCCGGCCCACATCTCAACACTGTCATTTTGTCATGAGTTCAGCTCTGACAGTCTTACTGCTTGTCTGGATTTTCAGACATTTCTTCACTATTTAATAATGTTCAGTACATGACTTGAAACACTGTTGAACATTCGCTTAAAAAATGCTGCCAGTACAGGGTCAGTACATGAGGGAGAGGAGATACACTCAGACAAATTTGGGCAAATTTCTATGCTCCTTTTTTAAACCTAATCTAACCCATATGTTCAGTTTTTGTCACCTCAGGGAAATTGTAGGAATGGGTGGAAAAAAAGTATTATATGAGGCCTGATCTGGATTCAGCATTCAGACAATTTATTATCCCAAGTGGGAAACGTGATTGTCAACTGCCAGGGCCTTTACTGTCAAGGCCAGATGCCTTGCTCAAGGGGAAGGAGGTGGTGGGTTCGAGTCAGCGGGGGTGTGGGGATTTGAACTGGCAACCTTCCAGTCACCAGCTGCTGTAATCTTAAGGCTCCCGCTGTGATAAAGTTGGTGTCCTTGACTCTGAAGCTGTAGATAACGGGGATGCTGATGAACATGCGGGTGAGAATCCACTTCCCTCTTTGTGTTTATATCACAACATCAAATTATGGTCACTGTAGAGTCTATAAAGCATTTACCACATTTGTGATAGGAATAAAAAAAATAAAAAATAAAAATCAAGTCTGTGCAAACCAGTATCACGAAGGAAGTTCAGCTTGGACTCTCTTTGTGTCACCTGGCTTCACTGAGCATAGCTGGTTACCAGTAAACTCACTCAGCCCTGGGTTTTCCTGTCCAGGTATAATAAAAGCCAAGCCATAAATAAGTGTGGGAATTATTAGGCTTTTAATTATGATTGTCTTCTTTAACATGTTGAGTGGTCAGTATGTGAAGTGAATGGATTATCTATTTATGATGAACAGACTGAAGAAGTGATACACTTAAAAACAGTAATGGTAAAGAAAGGCTAGAGGAAAAGTACATATAGTCTGTACACAGCTGTTGTGTTGATGCTTTTTGGCTGGATTCATGTTGTTGTTTGCGTTTTCAGCTGCTGATGATCCCACTGATCATGTCAGTGTTGTACGTCTGGGCTCAGTTCAACAAAGACATGATTGTGTCCTTCTGGTTCGGCACACGATTCAAGGTACCTCATGCTTTATGTTTAACACTTGTTACATATCAAATGGTACATTTTAACCTAGTAAACAGTCTTTTAAAAGGTAGCTCATATTTCATAGTAATATTGGTGTTTATGGGATCTTGCCATCTTGTCATCATTAATCCATGTAACATTTACTACCTGAAGTTGACCTCTTTTTAATTACTCAACATGGAGATAATTGTAATAGTCACATTAATGATATACTTCATATTTTGTGTTGCCCTGTCTTAGGCACATTATCTACCTTGGGTCATCCTGGTCTTCAACTTCATCATTGGAGGCTCGTAAGTAACAATTTTAAATTCGTTAAAGTCAATCATTTCATAGATTATTTTAATAGATTTTTAACACACTGTACCATAAATGTAGGTCCAATGTCTTGAAGTTAATAAGAAATGTTTTTTCTGTATTTCAGTAGTAGTGAATAACCTGAAAAACTTCTTCTCTTTGCTGCCACTGCACAGTTTTGTCAATGAACTGACAGGGAACCTGGTGGGTCACCTCTACTTCTTCCTCATGTTCAAATACCCCATGGACCTGGGTGGACGCTCCTTTCTCTCTACACCAGAGTTCTTGTAAGTTTTTTTTTTTTTTTTTTTAAACAACCTTGGTTTTATGTTATACTCACCAACTTCTTTGCTGAGATTTGGAAAATCTAGGATGAGCTGTACACATCTTTAAAAGGGAGACTATATAATTTCTTAAAGGAGCAATAAGACATCTGTCCTCTTACAAATGAAAGGATGAATTCATAAGGAATAAAATGCACACTTACTCATTTTAACACACTCAGGGGTTTTCTGGCTCCAGACTTACTTGGTCTGGTATAACCAGTTGCTTATTGTGGCTAATAGTAGCTGTTGTTTGAAAACGTCAGTGCTTATTTTTCTGACTGTCTGTTACTGTTGCATTTACCATTATGCTATAATTACCACGTGTTGCCCCAGTGAGCTGACAAAAACATGTGAGATGGTTACGATTATTTCCCAAACACTGTGTTGTAAATGTTACATCTTCAACTTGAACCATCTGTACTTTGTGTGCAGGTTTTTCCTGCAGCCGCTTTGACTAAGAAGTAAACAATAATTTGAATTCAGTTTTGGTTTTACTTCCAAACAAGTATTTTAGATGTTTGACTAAATCTCTGGGAGGCAAAGCTAGTTTTGCCACCCAGTCACACAGCAACAACATAACAAAAGATGCTAATACTAAGTTTTCTTAATAAAATTCCTCCATTTCAAATGTTTTAAGATCACATTTTCACCTCTCTCCCTCTCTCTCCAGGTATCGGTATTTCCCTAACAAGAGGGGAGGGGTGTCGGGCTTTGGAGTCCCTCCCAGCAGGAGACCAGCTGCCCAGGAGCAGGCGGGAGGAGGAGGAGGAGGCGGCGGTGGGGGAGGACGCCACAACTGGGGCCAAGGCTTCCGCCTGGGGGGAGAATGAGAGGAGGCAAGAGGAGATGGCGACACCCTCCTCCTTAGCTCCCAATAACAAATGGCCGTGCAGCTGATGGTGCAGGTTAAGATGCTTGCTTCTTCACATTCTTCTCTGTTTGAGGGGATGAAACCTTGAACCTCATGTTTAATTTTAAAGGTTATAACAGGATGAAATCTGAGGAAGCACGCATTTTAACTAAGACAGCAGCACACAGCAGGACTCAGACTCTGGCTATAGGCTCAGTTTACCAAGTAAAGCCAGCTCTACTATTAACTACTGCGGATGTGTCCATGTGAAGCAGATAGAAGAAAATCTGAATAAATCATTTTTTTTATGTGATGATTCTTGATCCCCTCTCCCCTTTTCTTCTTTCTTTCTGTACTCTTCTTTCCATCCCTCCTCCACCTTTATTCCACACCCTGCCATTGGACTGTCAAGACAAGAGATGTTGCAGCTGCACACCAGCACGCTGTTGACTCTGACTCTTGGGTTCCTGTCCTCTCTGTCTCTGTGTTGCCATATCAGATTACATTGTAATTACCAACGCACTGGGAGTGTGCTCTCAGCCTCCCTTCACAGAACATGGGCAAAGCTATTTAGAGAGCGCTGTTTCCAGGTCTGAATTTACATGGGTGTAAGATGTTTTTAAGCCCCTGTGGCACAGACCTGATCTTTCTCTGTCTAAAGATGTGATCTTAACCAAAATGAGGTGAAAATGGGATTTTGCTCTTTTTTTTTTGTAAATATAAAGTTGTTTATTGAAAAGACAAGTGAGTCTGAGTGTATGATTATCCTGCTATTCATTTTTCTAAGCCATTCCAAGAGTCAGGACAGCTCAGCTAATCACATCTAAGTGTAGTACAATTGGGGCTGATACTAACGTTTATTTTCGTGATCGATTAATCTTCCAATGAATTTTGCGATTCTTGTTCTATAAATTTCAGAAATTTGTGAAAAAAGTTTTGTTTGTTTGTTTGAACAACAGACCAAAACCCCGAGATATTCATTTCACTGTCATAAAACAAAGATAAGCTGCAAATCAGAACAATTTAAAAGTCTGTTTTTCCATTTGTGCTTGAAAATTGACTTGAGCAGTAATTCATTATCAAACTGGCAATCAACAAATCAATGTATGGGCTAATCCTTTTCAGCTTTACACACACACACACACATATATTTATATTGCTCTGTTTTCCAGTTTATTGGCACTTCCTTGGATTTCTTGTGCAAATGAAAAGATGCATCTGTGCTCTTATGGTAAGCTTTGGTTGAATTGGTTATTTGCATTTGAACAAGGGGCACATACTGTTCAATGGGCACTCAAGCTTTAATTGACAGAGCCCCTCATGAGGCTGCTATCAAGTGAGGTACCTCGCCACAAAGTGTATCAAGATTTATTATTACTTTATGGACCTCAGGCTTTTATTACTCACATTTGTGCCCAAAAAGGTAAAAGTTATTGTAGTGGGTTGATGGCAGGAAAGTTTTTGTTACATATTGTTCCACTGACTGCTCTGTAGTTGCCACTTAATCTGCAAACAGACTAAAAGGCAAACACGTACAATGTTTTGTGTTACACAAATACATTTCCCATGGTCCAAATTAAGTCCTTAACAAACTGAGGAGAAATAATTGGAGCTGCTTGAGATTAAAAATGGGCTCAAAAAAATGCATCACTTCAAATATGCAAAAAGACCCTGTCTACTTCAACCAAACCCAGCAGAAACAAGGCGAAGCAGGCGTTTCAGTGTTTTAAGGCTTGTTGTGTGCTCCACTCTTCACTGGACCTTTGTTCCACTTTGTTGCCACTTTTGTACAGAATCATTTTGTCTTGGAGTAAACAAGCATTTTATGTTTCTAATTTTCATACATTTTACACTGGAAGACCAAGAGGGTTTTACAGTCAGTTGTGTGTTTATTGAGTTACAGCAGACTTAAAGTAGAAAATGAAAATGCAAGCGGTTTTCCATACTAGCGAACCAAGTGTACAGTATCTCAGATACTTGTCTGAACATGAAACTAAAGCAGCAGCAGAGACATTCAGCCAGCAAACAGCCATACACCTGCTGTTCAAACCAGGGTTATCGTCAATTCAAAATGACAGCTGGACTGAACTTTTTTCACTTGCACAAATATTGCAAGGAATTACACCCATAAATCACAGAAATCCCTTTAAATCATTTCTTAAAATGTATTTTTAAAAAAGGAAAATTGTTGAAGCACATGCAAGCAGTTCATGACAGCTTTGCAAACGATTTCAAATAAAATCCGCAGTTTGATCATTTATCTCTGTAACACAGGTACATGAGCCCCATTTTGGTTGTTGTGAACTGACTGAGCAGGAATCAACTGAACCCGGTTCTGCTTGGAATAGATGGACCTATAAAAAGCCAGAAAGCCAAGAGAAAAGATGAGAGGTGTGTTCACAGATCACAACACAGAGAAAATGGATTTCTGAAATGGTTCACATAAAGGAACTTTGTTTATTTTATCATGCGTTTAATACTTTCACCAAAATGTTCTTGGCAAGTTCCGTCGAGAATATTTCAAGTTTTTAAAAACAAAAGATCTGATACGTTGAAATCAGATAAGAGCTGAAAAGGCAGCATGGTGTGATTGAACAGACACTTCTCTCTGTGTGATTAATCATTTGCCAAAAAAGGAACATTCTGTACTGTTTCATGAACATGCCCCAGGTATACAGCTGATGAGAAAAGATAGAATAAGTTAGGATGTACAGTGCATTCATTCATTTCCCCTAATGCTGTTAGTCTTGGTCTGATCATGTGGCTGTGTTCACTCTCCTCCACAGTGAGGCTGTAGCTGTAGCTGCGTTCAGATTACCCAAAACACTGTTATTCCTCCTAACTGGTTCTCTAGCGCGTTTGAGTGATTTCCACCTTCACCAGTGTGATTCTATGAATGCGAGTCAAGGTGACAGTGCAGGAGAAAAGGAAAAGTTGAAATTGGAGATGAAGAGGCCTATCATGAGAATATCTATCGATACAGCAGGGATATATGCAAGTGCCATCAAAGACTGCTCATAAAGAAGTGTGCAAGTATGATTTTCGAAAAAAAAAAAAAAAAGGGTTAGGACTGATTTTCAGTGAAAAACAGACTCATACACTTTGATCTTAAAACAACAACAACAACAACAACAAAAAACATTTCAGGTTTTGGGGCACCAGTCAGACTTTTTTTTCTCTTTTTTTTTTTTAAAAATGTAACAAAACTTGCCCTCCCAGTAAAACTGTACAAACTTTTTTTGTAATACAGAAAAATATTTACAAGGGTGCTTCTGTTTTGTTTTTTTGTTTTTTGTGATTTTTTTTATAAACTCTAGTAGTAGTAGTAAGAACAATGCATCAAGTCCAGCTTTGGCACTCCTCTTAATGTCAGCATCTGCACCTCACATCAGTGCTTTAACAGTGGCACTCCAAAGTCCCCGGCGCTTTGTGATGACATCACAGGCAGACAATTACATCACTGGTTCCACATTTCAGTCATTCAGGGTCGTCGGATGGTGGTCTGACTCAGAGGTCAATGATTTGCTCAACCTGAAACATAATCAGATGTCAGACATTTATTATTTTATCAACACCGTTCCCAGATTAAGTGATTGAAGTGGTCACTGAGAAATTTAAAAATTATCAATTGTTATGGACATGAAATAAAAACAAAACCTTTTTGGCTACTAAAGTGAAAATTTTTCAAAAACGAAATGGAAATTCTCCACGATCTGCAGTAATGGTGTGTGTGTGTGTGTGTGTGTGTGTGTGTGTGTGTGTGTGTGTGTGTGTGTGTGGGGTGGGGTAGCTGTCAACATGTACGATGCTAATGATGGTGTGGTCCAAATATCATCCTGCCTTCCCAGCATGCCATCTTTCTGAAGGACCAGTTAGAGGTAATTACACACTAATAACTTCCTGGTAGCTGGGGGCTGCAGCTGTGGCATCCTAAACGAACAGCTCACCATTTATTTATTCATTGACATGAGCCAAGTCACACAGTGACGTTTTCAAAATCCATCTACAACTCCAGCATCTGTCTGTCCATCAATCCATTCTGCATAGCCAGTTATTCCTGGTCAGGGTCACAGAGGGCTGGAGCATATCCCAGCATGCACTGGGTGAAAAGCCATGTGTAATTTGTCTTCTTGGTTTCACCTACACTTAACCCTCTTATGACTGGCACAGTTGTACAGATGTAATAAAATCTTCATTTATTTAAAGCTGCACTGATCAGGATTTTCATATTAACAACATTTCAAATTACTATGCGTTATGTGGAGGGTGTTGTTCATGATGAATCCACAAAGAATTATCACCTGACTGCAGTTTCCCTGGGCTCTATCGAGCTTTGCAGCGTCTTTCAGCTCATTGTTTTGGTTTCACAAACCCCAACTTTCATGTCCAGCCACAACAGGCAGCTTTGATAAACCCACTGTATGCTTCATGCCTAGCACCACAAGCAGAAAAAGTGAAGAAACAATCAGCAAGTTCCGCACAGCGTCTAGCAACCTAAAGAGCCAGATGTTTTTCTCCAGATGTTCATCAGGTGGCCAGAGTCTTCTCCAAATCAGTGCTAATATTTATGGATGCTAACGTGTTAGCAATATAATCTTCTCAAGGCCAGATGTGTGATTTTTTTTTGCTTGTTGTAAAGTTCTGCCCCCAAGTGCCCAAAACAAATTTAAAAAACCTCATTAAAAGCAGCTTTAAACTTGATCCATCTCATCAGCATTAGATAGAAAATGTCCCTTTCATTTTGTACATGTAGTGTAATGTCAACATCTGATGTCTTAATTTTGTCTATACTTGATGTTTTTACTTTAATTCTAATGCAGTAAAATTAATTGAATTGGCTGTTTCGCCTATTTAACCTACCATCAACCAGTGACCCTCCCTGGTTGCTCCAAGGTCAAAACATCAGAGTCTGTTGCAAGCCTCTGTCTTTCCACTTCTCCTTCAGTCTCCTCCCCCACTGCCACACTGACCTTTACCCACCTGGCAAAGAAAAAGACACAAAGTTTAAACACAAACAGGCTCCCTCTAGGGACTGGAAACAAAAAAAATCATTCTTTCTGTTCTTCCTGTTTTGCACATTAAATGAAAGATGTCATAAACCATGCACTGTCTTATTTTTCACAAAAACAAACTTAAAATAACTCA
Organism: Seriola lalandi dorsalis; assembly: GCF_002814215.2. Classification (NCBI taxonomy): domain Eukaryota; kingdom Metazoa; phylum Chordata; class Actinopteri; order Carangiformes; family Carangidae; genus Seriola; species Seriola lalandi. Next base: position 3,269,325 of record NW_019524978.1, on the reverse strand, counting down.
TCAGATATTCCTTTAAACTAAATATTGGCAGTGAGCTGGTCTTTTTTGTCTGTATAACATGAATCTAACACAGCAAAATAAATATAAGACAAAAATCTGGCTTTTGTCTCTCCACCCACCTCCCTTTGTCAGCAGCGCTAGAGCTAGTCTGGTCTGGTCTGGTCCGGCTCAGGTCCGTCACACTGTGTGCTAGTCTGTCAGTCAACCACTGGACTTTGTCTTGTTCTGACAGCTTGGAGTGCTCTGTAGCTGCCGTCTTCTCACCTGCCTCCTCCACTGCAACAATGGTTGTGTGATAAAGCATGTGCACAAAAACAGAGAAAGCACAAAGTCAAACAAGGGAATAACACACTTTCCAAAAATGATATTAAAAAGAAAGACAAAAAAAAAACACACTACTCCATGTTCTCCTCCAAAACTCACCTTTTACAGCCTTGACTTCCAAGGAAACGCTCTGTTTCTTCTCAGAACTCTGGCTGTTCTGTTCATGGCCCGCTTTCTGCTGCTCAACGACGTTCTGGTTTTGGAAACCTTCCATCCAGTCCAGAGTTTCACCGCTCTTCAGTGCTGAGCGGTGGTCCTTGAACCAGCGGACAATGTCAGTGCGTCCCAGGCTTGTTTGGACCTCCAGCTGGCTGTACTCCTCAGGAGATGGCCACTGGGTCCGACAGAACATCTGTGACAGATGATGGGACCAAGCACAAAACATTTTACCCCATCAAAACAATACAGTATTTAATTCACTGTTACATACATAAAATTCAAACATCAGCACCTGGAGTGTTAAGGATTGTTTGTGACTTGCTTTTATATAAAGGGCAGAATTCTTTTGCCAGAGCTGGTAAAGAGATATACTAGTAATTAGCAAATGTTAGCATGTTATCAAAATAGTTCAAATTAGCTACCAGTAATATAATATATAATATTTAATAATGTAACACTCAAGGATCATTTTTCTTTTACTTTTGGTACATTTTGCTTATAATACGTACCACATACTTGAAAATACAGGACAATGAGTATTTATATACTGCAATGTTGCCATTTTTATTTAAAGGCTTCAAATACTGAACTGACTGACTCACTGAACATGCTACACTAAGATGGTGAACATTGAACCTACTAAACATCAGCATTTTTGTCATGTCATGTCAGGATGCTGAATGCTGATGCTTGAAGCCTTTATCTTAAAACACAATATAAGTAGAGCCGAACAGAGCTCTTAGCATGGCTGTAGACTCTTGGTCTCTTTTAACAATGATTTATGAAATGTCTTCCTACCCGGATGGAGTTTTATTGACGGAAACACAGTATGTTTACATTGGTTATAAACAATTGCCCATTTTAACTTTAAAATGTGCTTTGCTGCAATGTGTCAATGCTGTTCCTTTGTCTCTCTAGCAGTGAAACACAGAGCCTGCCAGTGAAACTGACTGTCATTTCTAACAGTTCAGTTGTGAATTATTTTTAAATCCTACACATTTACCTTTATGTAGGTGAGGTGATACTATAAATACATTGGCTATTGTTGATAAGCTTAATATGTCTGACAGACTTTTATTTTCTGTAGCTGAAACATATGGGATCCCCATTAAACGACAGCATATGTGTCATTGGACATAAAACAAGTACTGTTACTGTTAAAGAGATGTCTCATGAATATACTGTATACTGGATCCTATGGGATCCCGCTGTTTTCCAAACACAACACGTCTCTAACATCTTCTCTGTACTCTATCTGATCTGACCTTGTAGTCACCTAGCATCGTATCTCACTTTTAATATTCAGGTATCAGCCACTTTCATCATGTAGTGTCAATCACGCTGCTTCTCCTCAAGTACAAGTACAATACCATCTCAAGATTAATCATTTAATTTTACGCAACACCTCGCTTGAGATTGTATTAAAAAGGTGCCGTCTCATCAACTAATCTCTTTAAAGTCACATCTCATTAATCTGTTGACACCATTAGCAGCACCTCTCCAATTAAACAGTATTCATCTTTATATCATTACAGCTTGCATCAATGCTCTAACTTGTGGCATATTTTGATACAGTCAACACTGACGTGTTTCCGTCACCTCTTCTCACCTCTCTGAGCAGGGTGAGGGAGCGGCTGGTGATGGGGACTGGGCTTGTGGAGGCCGACAGGACGGGAGGATGGGGAGAAGAGGAGGAGGATGAAGAGAGGATGGGAGGAGATGCAGAGGAGGAGAGGGTCGGTGGGTGAGGGGAGGAGGCTGCGAGCACAGGAGGGGACGAGGAGGAGGAAGAGGAGAGGACAGGTGGGTGAGGGGAGGAGCGGAGAGGTTTCCCGTCCTGCTCTCGATGAGAAGCCCCGTTCAGCAACGCCCCGGGCCGGTCTGGTCTGTCCTCTGTGTTTTTTGAGGCCATGGAGAGCAAAGTCTTCTCCATGTTGTCCCTCAGCGCCCTGCGCTCTGAAAACCAGCAGTCCACCTCCGTCTTGGACAGCCTGGTCTCCTGGGCCAGCTGGTCTGCAGCGCAAGAGAGTTCAGTGGTTCAAATGAGCTGTGCTACCTCCAAGTAGAAGCTTTTTTTGTAAACCTGAGAATTCAGTCTCTCTCCACGGGACTTAAAATGGGTTCATTAAAAACATTTCTGCTATTCTTGTCATGCAGGCAGCCACCAGAGACTGGCCTACAGCTACACCAGGGTGAAAGAAAATGAAGTCACATGCTGTGAACTTAGAAATAGAAGAAACACTACAGAATGTTTCAAAGTAATTGTTAAATCCGAGTGAGGATATTGAACACAACCAACTGAATCTCACCCAATTTATATTATTTCAGTGCCAAAGTTTTTAATAAGTGGTTTAAAAGTTGTCATCATTTTTCTCAGGGAATTTAACAACATAAACTAATCTTTAAAAAGATATCTGAGAAGCTAATTTTGTGCCTCATTAGCTCCCAATCTGCAGGAGGGCTGTCATGTGCTTTTGTAGGCAAAGGCAAATATAATGTGTTCACATTAAGCATCTGAATTTAGTACCAGACTGAGACCACCAGTGAATAAGTTAGTAAAATAACATGCAGAGACAAGCTTCCTGCACACAGAAAAAATGCTCATTAATGAAGCTGTTTGATTCTTTTCAAGGAAGTTCAAGGAAGTGGTAACACTGTAAACACTGTTTGAATGTTTAAGTCATCACCACTTGCGTTTAATTACTCCACTCTGGCACAAATAAACACATGCACATATTCTAATGATACTATTTATATTATGACTCAATATTTATCCACCTTTCCCCATCTGTTGATACCTGAAATTTGTTCCTGTCCTAAACATCACTTTTCTCCAGTACATTCCCCCAGGAGCCACTCTATGTCGTATACTAAACCAAAACAAGAGTAAGGTAATAAATCTCAAGTGTTCCCATCCTAAGACATGTGCTTATGAGAGGATTGATGGGTGGGCTGTACCTAGCTCGGCCTCAGTTGGAGAGCCACTTCTCTGGAAACTCTCCTCCAGTGCCTTCAGCTGCTCAGATGTCTTTCCCTTCACCCTCTCCAGCAGAGGAAAATGACTGGGGACTGCTTTCTTTACAGGACCATCTTTAGGTGCTGGCATCACCTCTGCTTTCACTAGCACTGGTGGTGGAGGAACCCCTTCAAGAGTGACAAAAAGAGAGGGAAACTTCAAATGCTGAGATATGCTAGTTCATGTTTTAACAATAGAATTACCACCTTGCAGTTGTATGCCTCCACCAGCCACCAAGATTCAGGAAATAAGGTCACAATCTCCCCTTCCTGAGTTACAGTGTTGAATAATTGCCAGATGTGTTTTTGCAGAACATTATGATGTCACAGTGAAGTTGACCTTTGACTTTTTGGATATAAAATGTCACTTTTATCTTATAAGCCATTTGTTTTAAACTGTGTCATAATTAGCATATGAGTGAGTGAGTTATGGGCAAAATTGTGACCTTTGATCTTTGACAACCAAATTCCAATCAGATCATCCTTGAATGCAAGTTAATGTTTGTGCCAAATTTGAAGAAATTTGTTCAAGGCATTACAGAGATATCGCATTCACAAGAACCTGAAAATATAATGCCTCTGGCTCTGGCTGTCACCATCGCAGAGGTATAATAATACATACAATACTGGTTAAATGACGCAGCACGGACACAGTGCTTAAAAAAAGCTCGTTATGGTTTAGTAATTAAAACTCACCCCTGGGAAGCAAAATGAAATCGTTTCAAAGCCACAGAAAGATGTATGATTAATCCCAGTCAGGGGAAGCGTGGCACTGATCACACCTCATACCTTTGAGATTAAGGAGCCTCTGTTCACTGAACCACTTCTTTATCTCTCCTCTGGACAGCCCGGTGGTCTCTATCAGCCTGTAGATCTATCACACGACAAGATGCAATGGAAGATGAAACAATAAGCTCGGGCATTTATCAGTGACAGTTGAGTGTTTAAAAAAAGGCAGCAGGACTAAATTAGAAAATAAAAGCTGCCACAAAAAAATCTGTCTATGTTGAATTTTTAAGGCATGGCACAAAAAAAAAATGCCATTTCACTCACTTATTCTTACCTCATCTTCCTCAGGAAAAGGACACTGTGTGTAGCTGGACCTCAGTACTGTTAGCTGCTCGGCTGTTTTATTGGGGTCAACTGTGAAACTCAGCACTTTGGGTGACGCCGGCTTTGATGTGGCCATGGGCGCCGAGATGGTTTGAATGATGGAGGGTCGTTTACTGTCTGTGGCTATCACAGGGGAGGCCAAGGGTCGTTTAAGTGACTGCGCCACCTGTATTAATCATGGAGGAAATATTAAATATAGTTTAAGATGGATAGTTGCAAGTCATATTGACATATTGACTGTGTTGCTGCGTTTGTATGAGTCGCATTTCTGCCCAGTGTTTTGATACCTGGTTAGCCACTGTGAGTGCCAGTGGTGCACAAGTGACAGTGGAGCCGTTGGCTACAGGAGTCAGCACCAGGCTGCTCGGTCCCAGGAGCTGACAGGGGAGGGACTGCAGGACTGAGGCTGCTTGCTGCATGGATTTGGAGCCTGCAGCAGACTGGTTGGTGGATGACTGAGAGTTGAGCTGAGGAGCTACCACAGTGAAGGTTTGAGGCACAGAGGAGATTGTACCGTTGAACATTTTCTTCCTGGCTTCTTCCACCTGTCACAGAGAGAAAGTGCTTGTTATACTTGTTTGTTTAATATATATCTCTTATCTGTGTGTATGGATGAAATTATATTATTTATCTGTAGTAAATACAGTACCACAAATATTTAATGCTTCATCTTGGACTGTTCAAATTAATTTTGAAAATTAAATTTAATTCAACACGTCAGTAATCAAACAAAACCCCACAATCTGATCTGTGGTTATTGTCTAAATAGACAATTTCCATACTTGTGCTTTGAGCTATAATTTGCTGAAGGCATGGCGCATTCCCAAACCCACTTAATATTTCAGCCCACAGTAATTATTCTCAGTACTCAGACTTAAGGTGAAATAACATGAGGTGCTAGAAATATAGTTTCTGTCACCATTATTATTTTTACTTTTTGGAAAATAAGCAGATGCTGTTTGAGTCTCTGTGTGATGAAAAAGACCTAAGGAAAATACACTAAACAGAGTGGCTATAATATTATTATTACTATAACTCCCACCTCCTCAGGTGACCAGCTAATGCCCTGTTTGAGCCTCTGTGTGGTGAACCAGACTTTGATTTGCTCCTCTGGATGTTTTGAGGCTGCAGTGAGCCAGGAGAGCTCAGCCTGTGTTGGGTAGGGGAACTTGTTGAAGGAAGAGATGAGTGTCAGGTTGTCATCCAGTGAAGGGTTGTATTTGGTTGTGTTGAGGGGCACTGCGATCTTCGGCACCTGGAACAAAACAGAAAACAACAACAAGATGGTAATGCTCAATGTAAAGTCTGTATTTTCCTCATAATTTCCTTGAAAGTTTCCCAAAAAGAAGTATGTATTCATTTATTATTGGAAACTTCAATCTCCATATGTGTTACATTGTGTGCTTGCTTGTTGACAAATTTATGAGCTTCAGATCTGCTGATAGTTTTTTGTAACCTTTAGACACAACTAGCTAAGCTAGTTTAGCATAAATAGCTCAACATTTTGGGAAATACAACTACTAATTAAACAAACATGATATCATATGCAATTGAATGTACTTTAGAGTTGCCGGTAGGGTTATTTTATTTTATCTTTGGACAGAACCAGGCTAAGCTAAGCTAAGCGCTAGCTGGCTGTAGCTTTATATTTCACATACAAACATGAGCTTGGTATTCATCTTTCACCCAACTCATGACAAGAAAATGTACTTGTACATTTCTCACGTGTATTTCTCAAAATGACAAACTAGAAGAATTCTTCCTCCATTGTGCGTCTTACCTGGGTATAGTTTAGAGGCCGCTGTAGGGAAGGCATAATGTGAGAAAGGCCGTCTGCTTTGAGGAGCGTTGACTCAGGGATGATGACTGTCCCGTTGACATTGACTGCTGTGATTGGTTTCTTGGCCAGATCAGGGGTCAGTTTACCCAACTGAGACTCTGTCCGTTTATTATCTGATGACATTATTTTTGGTTTACCGATCTTGACTGTGGTGGGTTTGCTGAGTGGCAGAATGCCTAGTTCGTCCCCTTTGCCTGAAATGGCACTGGAAGTGTTGTAAATGACTGCATTGTTACTGCACCCCTCTATTGTCTGTTCTAAGATTGTCTGATTGTTCATTTTTATACGTTTGAATTTGAAGTTGCTCTCCCCTGGGTGACACCTCTCATTGTGTTCTGTCAGGGTGTCAAACTTCTTTGTGTTGAAGTTGCAGACGGCACACAGATACAGGGGGTTTAGGATGACGTTAGGGTGGTTGGCATCTACATGTTCTTTGAAAGTGTTGAGGTTCTGTGTGGAGAAGGGGCAGTATTTGCACTCGTAGCCCCCCTGCTGCCTACGTTGAGGCTTAGAAAGGTCTGGTGGCTCCGTTGCAGGTTTGTCTGGAGCTGCTGGGGGGTCTGAGGCCTTTCCCATTAGATCCAGGTCCATGGATGGCTCTGCTCCTGTTGAGAGATCTGCCTCCATAGGCCCCTCCTCAGTATGGTTCTCTGTTTTTGTCTGGTAAAGGGAAAGAGCAGTTTTCAGATGAAAAAGAAAGACTACAAATGGCAATTTGAAATATGGGCAGATGATCCACACACAGATATATTTGTTGGCTCTTGCCCTCGATTTATAAACTGAGTCCTGAGATTAGTGCATCCACAGAAAAATCCAGCATAATATAAAATCACAAGATAGAAACAGTTTTAATGTGACTGTATTTAGAAGTCATAAAAGTACAATATTAAAATTTACACAAAACCAAGCATGTCATGTTAATTATTAAACTCCACCTATTAAAGAAAAGTCAGATGCTGCTGCCAGACATACTGACAGTGTACCTCCATGTTGTGCGATTCCTCTGAGTCATCATCCAGCTCCACCATGGTCTGCTCTGGTCGGATCATACAGGGAGTGGAAGCCTTCCGTCGACTGGACATGATGATGGTAGATCCTGGGTTTGTCCTGGTGCTTGTGTTTGGCCAGGGATGTTGTAAAGGAGACTATGGCCGCGGTGCCCAGGATGCAGGATGCAGGATGCAGCACCCCTGTGGAAACACAGTCTAAGGTGCAGAGGTATAGCCAGGAGGACTGGCTTGCACTAGAGATACAGGGAGCAAGCACAGGACAGTGGGATGGGACTCAGCAGCCAAGAAGTCTTAAGAAAAGTCTTCCCCTGGGGTGAGATTAGTGGCTGGAGAGAGAGGAGGGCAGTGGAAGGTGAAGGTCTGGTAGAAGTGGGGCTATTGAAGTGTAGTGTATGCTGGGCTCGCTGACAGTGTCAGCTCCAGTGCTCATCGACCTCCTGGAACTGCATGACAGGATGCTACCTGGATGAGAGACAGAGGGGAAGAGTAGAGGAAAAAATTATTACAATCAATAGAAAGACATTTTCATTTTGGCCTATTGTTTAAAAACCATTGCTTTATCGGTTTCCTTCATTTCTCTTGAAAGCATTTAATCAGTAGTCCTTTTTACGCAACCTGTTCAAGGTGGGAAATGTTACGCCTTTTTATTCCATATAAAAAGTTATGAGGGCAGATGGTGGGGGGGGGGGGCATTCTGCTTTTATGCAGGCATGTGCAACAAGCAAAGGCAGCATAAAGCAGGGTCTTAACAGTAATATAGTGGGATCTCTGTGTGAAAAAGGGCTAGTGAGTGGTCACATCTCTCACCTCAATTGAAATGGTCACTCAATGCGAGTCACAGAAATAAGGACACTTTATGTGTAGAACTTTGTTTGCCTGAGATGCTTGAGACAATTTTGACACTGAATAAAGTGGAGAGGGAAGAAAAATGAGAAAACATAGATACCCTTTTCAAGTGCCTTTGAATAGGCAGCCTACTACAGGAGGCAGTGAACGGGCTGGTTTCAGCATTTTAAGTAATGCAACATGCTTGGTTATTTAAGCTCAGGAGTGACCCATGTGGATCTGCAGCGAGCCGCCACCCAAAAGAGGAAAGTGTCAACAGCCAGCCTGTGGGTAAAAATGGCTCAAAATGAAAAAGGTCAGAGGAGGCTGGCAAACAAACAAACAGTGGAGCACAGCAGACGGTCTTCAGGTGGTCAGGAATGTTCTATGAAAAACTGAGTAGAAAGCAGTGTACATGCATCCCTCACATGGAGCAGCAAACTCCTAAAAAGCTTTCACCACTGCGTTAAGTCCATAACATCACGCAATTTAGACAAATCCTGTTTTTATCTCAAGGGCAACATTGAGATAAAAACAGTAGGGGTTATGTACAGTGTATAGGACACAAATTCAACTAGAGACCATCCTGCGATGGGATCACACCAAACCGTGAAGTCTGTCAACATGTTGACGTTCAAATCCATGAGCATTTAGTAGTTTTTACTACGTCATTAAATGTGTACTCCGCACTAACGGGTCAACCCAGCCTTCATTTTAATCTCATCTACACACCTGTAAAGTTTCATGACTTTATCTTGCACATATAAACACCTGCCAAAGTCCTCAAAACCACCTCTGTGGTAGTTCCCGCTACAGAAGGTGTCTGCAGGACCACATTTTGTTGTGATGACACACAAACAGAGCCTGGGAATGTTTATGGACTGTGGACAAAAACCTTTCATATCATACACACCCCCTTGACAGCTGCTGTATACTATCAATGCTCCATTAAGCAATACCAAAACAATACCAGCCCTGCTTGTGCAGTACTAAATCAGAAAACCAGGATGTGGCAGACATGATATGGAGAAGGGGTAATACACAAGTTAGTGTTCATGCAAAGGTAGAACTGACACAATTAATTGATCAAAAGAAAATTAATTGGCAACAATTTTGATAATTGCTTAGTCGTTTACTAAGCAGAAATGCAAACTATGCTTTTCAAATGTGAATATTTACATTTTTCTTAGTGTTCTACAATTGTAAACTGATAATCTTTGGGTTGTGCTCACCTTGGGCTCTCAATGGGCACTTTCCACTATTTTCTGATATTTTGCAAAATAAAGGATAATCGATTATGAAGATAATCATTGGTTATAGCCCTTGTTCCTGCATTATATGTGTAGTGTTATTCCACCTACATCTGCATTTCCAGATGTAGGTGGAGTGCCACCTCAAGTATTTATATTAATGCCAGTTTTAACTCTTCAACTGTTTTTGAAAAAAGGACTTTATGTCAGATAAATTTTTCAAATTACATTAAAAACAAGCAGTTGCACAATCAGGGAAACAACATGAGCAACTGTCTTTGAAACCATATGGACTTTGCCCACTTCCAACACCCACCTGATAGAATTGGCTGAGATCAGGAGAGTTCTGTATTTGCAGCTTCGCTCTGACTGAAAACAAACATGAAGTTTTACAAAAGGACTACTTTGTTGTCTACTTATGCAAAGTAAAAACTTTTATCATCACAGTTTGAAAACAGTGATTTGGCAATGTGGCTGATATGCAAATATATGCAGCTGACAAGTTTGCGGCTGTCATTACAACAAGTTCTCTTGAGAAGTACTGACTAATCATAAATCAGATTATGCCACCGAGTGAACAGATTGAGAAGCCAGAGACAAAAGCAGCTTCAGATACATATCTTTAAAAGCTAAGAGTGGCTTTATTTGGGTTGTGTGGAAATGACACGTCCATCGAGAAGAAGCGGTTACGAAAAGCTGAGGGATAGTGAGCAGGTGGGTAGTATTGTAATGAGAGGGGAGAGAGACGCTTATCTGACTGAAAAAAGTCTTGATATTCTGGAGGCTTCACGCCGAAGCTTCATACTCATATGCACATGAGTAAAAATCAAATGAGTCGATGCAGCAGCGGTGCTCTTCTATCAGGACATAATGAGGTCTCATAAAGCCGAGTCAGCACAGAGGACGAGGGAAAGTCCTCTTAAAAGAGTAAAGACTGACAGAGGAAAGATATTTAACCCCACCAAACAAACAGTATGATCATATTTAAGCCTGCTACTCAGGGTGGAGTAACGGTAATTATGTGAATAGTATGACTTTGGGGGCTTCTGTCAGCTCAGCATGTTAGGACTATACTTTGTAATCACGTAAAAGATCCTCTCCAACAGCTACGCATTAATCACATGGCACTGTTCGCTTCGAGGCTTGAAGGCTGTCATTCGCCAGTCGACTCATTGTCCCGAGATATCTCAACTCCTCAAACAACCCACTGAGGCATCATTAGAATGCAGACTCATTACCATGGTGTCGCTATAGCAACCGCGGACGTAGAGCTGTAGTCAAGTAGCTGCTACAGCCATGTCACACTGGCTGAGACTGTATGTACAGGGCTGACCCGGCTGCATGTGGTGCTGTATTTGCTGGTTTCAGAGACAGAGAAATGAAAAAAAAAAAAAAAAAAAAAAAAGGAGAAATACTTAGGAAAACTGAAATCTTGCAGAAACAGCTGACAGGCTGTGTGTGTTGAAAAATCCCTGTCCTGCAGGATGCAGAGTGGTGTGGTGCATTTGTGAGGTTTCTTCAGCTTCACTCATTCAGTCAACGGGGAAAGTCAAGGACCAAGCAACAAGGAGAAGACAAGGGAAATCAGAGCTAGTCAGAGGCGGCACACAAGAGACCTCTCTCGTAAAAGATATGGTTGAAAGCTACCTGATTATCCTACTAACCCTGTTCTGGGTGCTGTACAGATTAATACCTTCTAAGAGGACACATGATGTAAACACTGCAGTATACATACTCAGTCTTCCACTGACTATCGCTCTGTCCCTCAAAGTCCGCCCTTTGCCCAAAATCCAGCAATGTAGCCAAGTTCCAGTAAGACGGAATTTGAGATGCATCTGTTGTGCCACTTCATATGACCTGCTGAACTTCACAGCCTGGACACTTTGTGGATGTGCTGATGGGTGACAGTGGCTGGATGAGGATCTGACGACGAACAGAACAAAGCTGTGGCTGGACTTTTACCTCCTACTGTATGTGCTAAACCCACACAAGCAGAGGGAGGGAGAATGAGCAATTCTGTTTACGCAACATCCATATTAGTAAGCTGTAAACGCAACTACCTCAGAACTTAAATAACGTTGGCGATGCTGCCACTGGTTCCTCAGAAATGAACTTCTAAGTCCCTGGATGACTTCAAACATCAGTCTGAATATTAACTAACTGCCTACTGAGTCATTTATAGAAAAAGTGTTCACTGCAGGACAGATTTCTGAAAGGAAGCTGACTCAGAGTGAACATTATCATACACAATATAAACACAAGCAGCTCTGCAGTTTAAGTTGTGGCAGTAAGATTAAACTCATGTGCTCCGATCGCCTGGAAGAGAGAGAAAGACGTGTGTAAAGAGTGCTGAGCAGTGAGGATACACTGGCTCCAACAGCCTCCTCCTCTCTCTACTCTATCATTTCCAGCAGAGGAAGGCGGGGCTGCTCTCCTGCTGCCTTGGCTGGCTACTTGGGAGCACTGAATGTCATCATGGAAAAGAGAACTGCTACAGTGTGTGATTAATAACCATGGCAATGTATTACTCTATTCAACAGTCACTCAAACTTTATCAGAATAACTTGTATAATACCTTGATAATAGTCTTACTAATAGGCTCCTCTCTCAAGGATTAAAAGTAATCAACCTGGTGTCCTTGAGAAGAAATTTTTGCTCTGAGCCGTTTGTTTGTTTGGCTGTAAACATCTCACAGAAGGAACTGTGCACAGACTAATGTTTCCGACTGCTGCCTGAGCTTTCCACATGGTAACTTTCACTTTTGATTCTCATCATTATTGTGAAGCCCTTTGTGATGTCTGCCTTTGAAAGATGCTATAAAAATAATGCCTTTATTTTTAACACCAAAAATGTTAATTAGTTTTGGAAGCAAACTTAGCCGTTTTCATAACCTAGGTCAGTCAGTCAGTCTCTCACCTGTTAGTTAAAGTGTCTAACCGCGTCAGCGTCTTGGCTTCTGTGTGCAGTGTGAGCTCTGTGCTGGAGCCACAAACTCTGTACTGTCTGGATGCTCATTAAACTTGTATGAATACTCAGCCTGGCAGCTCCTTGCCTGCCCGTCTGTCTATACTTGCCTGTTGTCTGGCTGTCTGATTGGTGCATTGTATTAGTGGAGCCGTCTTTCTGAAGGAGTTACCTTTAATGCTGCCAGGCAGCAAATACATATCAGCCCTGGCAGTAATCAGTTTAGGCTACACACTGGCATACATACTGGAGAGAGCACAGGGGAAATCAATACAAACCCTCAGTACGACTGAGCCTGTCTAAAGTATGAAGACAGAGAGATGATCTAATACAGCAGGAATATAGTGGTGCTATAGGACAGATATCTATCTATCCAAACAGCAGTGAGGAGAGAATGACACTGAACAGATGAGTCACAGCAGCACACTCCTTTCAGATCCTATTTCTGGGTATCATTAATGTAATCAAAGTAGTGGGGGAAAAATATGGCCCAGACTCTGCTCTCAAAAACTGGAATTTTGGGAAAGCAATGTGAAGTAGTCTCCTATTACAGATAACTTTTGTTAAAACACGTCGACCTGAACCAAAGTAGCCACATGACAACTTCGCAATGCATACGTCCTTGGCCAAACTTGCAGTGATTGACGTGTATAGTGATGAAATTCTTGGGAGGCAACATTTCTTATGGATCACTATGGTAACTGCTGTACCTGTGGCTCAGAGGTTAAGGTAAAAGGTTGCAGCTATATTTTTAGTCAGACAATCGTAAGTAAAGTAAATGTAAAATTATACTATGCAGCCAGACTGATCAGATGCACTCAAGTGTCTTGCAAGGCTATGCACTGTGTGGAATGGAAACAATACTGTACGTCCTGTGCCACAGCTGTCTCCTGAACAGCCTGAACAAAGATCAAGCTCAAGTACTGGCAGATTCTGGTAGGGTTCATTGTAGTAGCTGAAGAGAGAAGAAGGCTGGAGAAATGAATGTACTGCAGAGAAACAGCCAACTGAGTGCCAGAGTTTTCAGGCATGCAGTCATCACGGACACAAAGGCACATGAATGGCAACCTCTGCGGCTCCTGCACTTGAAGCCATGCATGAAGTACAAACCAGCCAGTTACACCAGCGCTCTGGAATAACAAGCAAAACAAGACTAGGAAGCAGCACAGAAACCACACGCTGCAGAAACACGGACACGACTTTTGCTGCGACATTAACTAAAACTTTGAACCTCAATCACGCATTTTATTTCACAAAAACATATTGCACAGAGGGAGTGCACACACTGCTCTGTTGGCACTGCTGTCAGGGGTGGGTTTCTCTCCCTCACTGTCTGTTTTGAGTGTGTTTTCCCCCCTGACTGCTTGTTCCATAAGTCAGCCACTGCAGTGAGGACAGTGTGTGTGTGTGTTTGAATTGTGTGGGTGAGGAGAGGCACCACCACCATTAATATGTCCCAGCAGGGGTGGAAGAGGCAGAATTTCGGACCGTCGCAGACTTAATTTAAATCTCATCACGCGGCTCCTCCTGAGCAAAGCAAAGTGCTGCACTGTGTTTGAGTGCTTGGTATGTTCTGCATAGCAACAGAGCAGCTCTACTTTTGCTGGGCTGGGATGAAGACTAAATGTGGATCAATGATGCAAACGGTTGTTTTGCCACAATAGCCCAACCCATACTGGATTCTCTGAGGCTGATGCCGATACTGATAAGGGGGAAAAAATAGCCAACGGCCAACCAGATGTTTTTTTTTTTTTTAAACATAAAGACACTATAAACAAACACTTAAAACTAGAATAGCACTCAGTAGACAGCATACCTCCGCCAAGAGCAAACACTGTCTTCCACCAGGTCCGGATTATTATCTGGATCTGCACTAAATTGTACAAAGTCAATCTGATCAAATGATCAATCTTGTCATGGCAGAAAAGTGATAAAACATGTCTTGGATCTGCCCCTGTAACCAGATCAGTGTCAAACTTTAAGGGGTTCTTCTGGGGCCCATGCCTCATCCCTCCACCAAGTTCAGTGGAAACCAGTTCTGTACTTTTTGCATGATCCTGCGGTTAGATTGATGCCACTCTCGTGTCAGCATGGTAAATGCTATTGTAAAGGCTCTAAATGATCAGGCCTCAACTTATATCACAGACCTTATTTACTGGCACTCAGCTCAGAGTCGTTGGTATGTTTCTCTGTGTCTTTACTTTGACTTTATATTTCAATATCATTTGTACAGCACTTTGGTCAGCTCAATGTCAGAATGTTTAATTTTACTAAAAATGCATCTGGAGCCAGCAGCTGGTTAGCGTAGCTTAGCATAAAGACTGAAAATGGGCAAACAACTAGCCTGGCTCTATCCAGAGGTTATAAAATTCACATGTTATTATCTCTAAAGCTCACTAATTAACATTTTATCCCATATTTGTTTAATCCACATAACCCACTCAAACAGTGAATTGTCATTTTCACTGTTTGTGTGTGTTTTTTTTTTCAGATTAAACAAGCTAAATAAAATTTGTTGATTAGTGAACTTCAGAGGCGCTGATGGGCTGATGTTGTCACCTCTGGAAAGAGCCAGGCTGTTTCCAGTCTTAATGCTACGCTAGGCTAACCAGCTGCTGGTTCCAGCTACAAATTTACCATATAGAGATGAGAGTGGCATCAATCTTCTCTCCTAACTGTTGGCAAGCAAATAACCAACTTTCCCAACATGTCAAACTATTCCTTTAAATGCTGTAATTTGAATTGTGACCAAGATTTGAACTAAGTATGAGTTTTTACACATGAGAAATAATCTTTGTGTCTGGTGAACAAACTATTGGCTTCAGTGTTTCTACCTCAAGCATCTTTGGTTTTATTTCTTGTTATTTACTGACATATACACAGATATGTATCAGAGTGACTAAACTCATTTTAGTGCATACTTTGCTATTAATTTTGACAAGATTCTGTCACCTCAGCAAATTTTAGCTGCTATAAATTGTGTATAGCACAATCTCACTTTCTTTTAAGTCAGCACTTTTTCTCTTGAGTATTTTTCGTTCAATATTCTAAAGTTGCATGGGCTCAATATCACGCACTCATCAGCTTTTATGACAAGTTGCCAAACTTTCATATGGAGGTCCCAGAAAAGTAGCCCCATCATCACTGCTGTGTCCTTATTCAATCCACAAACACGAGGAGACACAGTGGCCTATATACAGCATGATGGAAATACTGTCAAGCAGGCTACGCTGCATTAGATCCACAATCCAGTCTCCCGTTTAATGTGGTTCGCGTAACACTGAACACACACTAGTGTCACATTGCCAGACCTGTATCCTCCCTTAACACACCGGCGCACTGTCGAACACACAAAGGGCAAGCTATAAAAATATCCAAGTGTCACCCACTCTGCGGCTGATGGTTGTGTTACTATGGTAACACTGTAACCAACGGAAAGCGTTTGTGAGTATGTGCTTGCATCCAGGAGCAGAAAACACAGAGGAGGTCAATAAGTGTCATGACAGCAGAGATGCTTAAAATCCAGCTGAACTTTACTTCCTGGTTGACACCCTACACCTCATTCTGCACATGTTGACAAATCTTCTACATTGTTAGAGGGTCTGAATGACACATTCAAAGATTCATGTTTTTCTCTAACAAACTTATTAGGGGCATAAAGATGACAGAGATTCACCTTTGTTTGTAACTCAGTATACATTAACCTACAGGACCACACTAAACAGTCGGCTGTGCAGCCCAGCAATCGACTCAAAATAAGCTATTTAACCAACCTGACAGTCCACCTATGATGGACTCCCCATTTAGCTTTGCCTGTTGAACAGCAGGAACTGACGAGTATCTAACGCCCATACTGTCATGGAACATCTAAGGCTGTCTCAGTTCAGTTTGCCGCTGCGGCCCCTCCACACTCCCCCGACGTGACCCCAATGACGAAGGCCAACACGTCAGTGAGCATTCACTTGATTCCAGGGGCTGTGAGAGGGAATGAAAAACAGATGGGGTGCGGGGCAGAGTTTCATTACAGCAAATGGGAGTTATCCTGGGGTAAACTATCCCTCTTGAACATTTTTATGTGGCTTTCATGATAATAACCCCCCTTCATTTGGTTTTGCTGTCCTATTTGCACTCCCCCTGTTCAGCTCCATGCTCTTCTCTTTCACTCTCCCTCGTGGCCTTGTGCACATACAGACAGCCACACTGATAACAGCACATTACTCTCCCACGGAAACCTTGTACTTCACAATGTCAACTACTAAGGGCTTAAACCACTGCTAAAAATGTTTTTGTAGTTTTGGGTTTTTTTTTGTTTGGAGAGGGTAAAATGTGAGTTTTTGGTTACAGTAATTGCATGGTGGGACAGAGCTAGTATAGGGCAATGGTCTTCTTGCACCTAAACAGCATCCTGCAAAATAACGTCAACACGGGAGCATTGGAGGGACTTCAGTCAAACAGTTACCACATTTTGATCACAACAAATTCTATCATGTTTTTTATATATTAATACTTGTATATACAATGTCCTCCATGTGTGTGTGCATGCATGAGAAGGAGAGAAAGATCTAGGTCTTGACTGTCTTGCTGAATCCAAATGAGAACACCTGGAGACTTTGGAGTTCTTTACTTGTTTGACAGAGTCTCAGTGAGCATTCAGCGCTCCTGTGCGGCCAGATTTCCCACCTGTCAATCTCTGCCTTCTGCAGTGGGTGTGGCTTGTGAATTGTCTCCGGCCTCTCCCCATTGGCCTCACGTTGGTAAGAGGGGCGTGTCTGAGCTCTGCCACTGGCTGACGTGGTGCAGTGCAGAAGGCCTTTCAATAAGCTCTCTCTCCGTTTCCCCTCTGTCCTTTTTTCCCCCCTAAACTTGAAATCTGGAGGACACACTGGGGTGTGAGAAGGGGAGCGACTCTACACACGAGCAGGCATGAATGACCTACATGACATGCACAGATTGTGTGCATGGGTACAGATCTAACTTTTTTTAGTGCTTATGTTCAGATTTAATGTGCCAACTGCATAAGTAATTTTAAGACTGCAGTGGCCACTAGAATAAGCCCTCTGACTGGTGAGTGATGTCCACTGGATAGTTTAATACATGCTTACACACTGCTGTATAAATTGCTGTGCACTCACAGACTTAAATAATAATCAATGCAGAAATGAAGCAGTAAAGTCTTTAATAAAACACACAGCTTGTGAAATGACTAATGGAAGATACTAATGATGGAGCCTGGTGAACCTGCTCTTTCTCCCACACACACACACACACACACACACACACACACACACACACACACACACACACACACACACACACAGACTTGCAATCTCTCACTGTGAGGTCGTCTCTTGTTTCTCTTTCAAACTGCTTAGACATTCTGACTCTAGTGTCTCGTTTCTTGTCTTTGTCACTCTCTGGCTCTCTCAGTGTCACCGGGTTTCTTCGGTGACACCTTAGTTCGGTTGGATTTCCGACATGTTAAACACCACAACCGTACCTGCAATGTGTGATTTTTCCGACAGGATTTCCAACGGTGGGAAATGGTGACACCATATCAAGCACATTACCAAAGTCAGGGATTGCCTTAGTGGACACATAAAAGGATCACACGTAAGAACAATGACCTTTTTGTCTGCTTTACCTGGAAATGTTATGAGGGCTATGGCGGAAGATTTCCAGGGATTCAACTAGGTCCTGATCTAGCAAACGGCAGCCTTTTATTCCAAAACTTGACATACAAACCAACATGAAAAAACACTTTTACAGCTTAAGGTGCATATGGGCCTTTAGTCTACATGGATTTATCACTTCCTCACTCCTGTCTCCCTCTCTTGTCACTCTCATGCAGTGTCACTCTATTGTCTCTTCCTCCGTCTCTCTCAGACATCACATGTACTCTCTACTAGTGTTGATTTCATGCTCCCTCTTCGTCTGTCCTCATGTAACTCCTCTACCTCTCTAATTTGCCTCCTTCCCTGCATCACGCTCTCCCTCTCAGCCCCACCTACAGGTGATGAGCTCATCTCTGTGATTGCCTTAGTCACCCAACAACACGTCTGAGAAGCCGGCAGAGGCACAGCGGAGAGGAGGACCTGAACCGAACACAGTGGAACAAAGCCCAGCGTAAACGTTGGTGATGTCATCACAGAGTCAAGCTGAGCACGACGGGCCGTGATGACAACAACAACAACCTCCGTCCTCCAACCCATGATGACTCATTCCAGTGTTTCACCAAGAGAATGGACAGCCATTATACACATTGTACAGCTCGGGAATGGAAGTGGAAGCATGATTATGTGCAGTCAGGAAATGCTGGACGTTCCTGATGAAGGTGAAAAACAAAAACGTGTTGGAACCCACCGCAGGTCTGCTATCACGGCCCTAAAAATGACAGTCGTTCATCGTGGAGTAAATAAGTGTAAGCTCAAACCATATGAACATACACACAGGACCAATAAATTGAATCTTTGTTTTATATGCTGGTTACAGTATTTCTGTTTCCTATTTCCTAAAAAGAAAACAGTGAGAGCATAAGAGGCCTCTTTAAACATAAAATATCTCTTTTACCTATTACTACAACCTCCCTGCACCCGATTGTCAACATAAAAATAAATAATAGAAAAATAAATCATTAAAAATCAAGGACAAAATGCTGTTCAGATTCTGAATTCTGTAGTAATTTTTTTGAGTTAGCCAAACTACAAAATGAGCTGTTATCTGGTGAACCTGCACTTATTTTTGCTGTTCACAAAGAACAGATGAGTCATTTGGTTAACAATCAATCTAGTGTTAGCCGCTTGTCATTTTCTAGCTAGAAAGCTGTTGGTCAGTGCTGGGTGGCTAATTGCTAGCAGACAGCCTACAATGATCAAAATCTTACACATATAAATCACGTCAACATTTTAACCACTTAGCCAACGTAACCTCAAACACCTATCAGCTGTAACATCAGCAGCACACACATTACATTTACTACCCGCCACCTGCCCACTTTCATTTATAAAAAACAAACATAATTTCTCAGTCGATGTGTTTTACTATCAATCTTCTTCCCCAGATTAGTTCTAGTTAACATTCAGAAACTGCAGCAGACACTTGCAACATCTGGTGGTATGACAACTGTCAACAATCAGATCTGACATGAATGATATTTGACTATCCTGCACTTTCTTCTGTTAGACTGTATGTAATGGTCTTGGAAATTGAAAACTGCTTTTGATTTCACATGAAGTTTGATGTCTGGAAAACAAAATCCATTAAATTTGGCATTAAGATTCTAAAACACACCTTTGGCTTTGGTTTAGAAGAGCTATGTGTACGAGCTGTCTAAATAAATCTGTCTAAATAGAGAGATCTTTGTTTTTTCATTCACTTCACGGGTCATAATTTGACACCAATTCTTGAGGCTCAGTGTTTTTCTATTTAAATGAATGTGACAGACTGAGTCTTGTTCATTTTCCACCATCTGGCTACAGTAAACGAATAGATGCCTCTAGGAACAAAATAGTGTGGATCACCTCACAGCTGGATGTTTCGGCTGTGACATTATAAGAGGTCACAGTACACTGAGAAACACTGCATGGTTGGGCGAGACTGGGGAAAAAAAGGCAATTCAATGAGGGCCGATTTATTTTTAAGCCATTTTCCCAGAAATAATAGCTTCTAAACACCTTACTGTAAATAAAATAAAATGATGTTAGGCTGTACATAAAATCGTCTCCTCACTAAAAAGCTTGCTGTCCCTATTGCTGTCACAGTGTAGTGATGATGGGACAGTCACTGATGTTATGGACAAGAAGGTAGGATGGTGACATCTGTGCATTTCTCTAATCCTTTCAGCAATACTAATAATAACATTTCCCCCCCAAAAATTATATTCAAACAGACTTAATCTTGCATCTGTCAAACTGTAAAAACAATTCACTAATGTTGCTCTACACTACACAACTGTGATTGTTAGTTATCATTACTTCTTTCTACTACACCAACATGGTAACAGTCAAAAACATTCATAATTCTAAGTATTTCTATTGGGTGGGTTAAGTGCAGACAATTACACATAACACCTTTTTTAAGCTGTGTTCCCGACATTATTCTGCAAGAAATGCTTGGCGACAAAATACACTAGACAACTGTGTGTGTGTGTGTGTGTGTGTGTGTGTGTGATTTGAAATGTGACGGTTTACTTTTATCAACAGAAACCCTTTGAGTGTTCAGCCCCCAATAAAACTGAGCCGGCTGTCATTCCAAATTACATAACATTATCTCTGATTTGGCAGATCACAAGCGGAAACCATGTGAAGAACAAAACATGAGCCAAATTTCTCTTCACATGGAAAAGAGCAAGAGTGCGTGGCTTAGCGAGCGAAGCCAAGTTTATACCCAGAGGAATTGCTGGTAACGGGTACGACAGGAGGGTTAACTGCGCTGTGATCAAAACCACTTGCATCTTTTACTGAGAGGGTGGGACTGTTGATCAGAGAATGTTTAGAAATACAACATAATAGGTCACACCAGTGCTGAGAGAACATCGTCTAATGAACAAGATATTTCATCAGACGTACAGTCAGCAGTAGCCGTAACATGCGCAGAACGCTTTTCAATTAATTGGCCCACCTGTAGGGCCAGAGTGTTTAGGCCTGTCAGAGGTCACTGCTGAACAGGTGCACTGAATTATTTGGTGTCAGGGACTGTTTTATCACAACCAGCACCACAGTATGTTAGTTATAAAATGCTACTTTAATCTCAACCTCCACAATGATAGAGTCAATATCTAATTGTAACTGGTACTGGGAGACAGCTGGTGTTACAGTCCCTGGAAATGTCATAGTCAGGTGTTTGATGTTATTATTATCAACACCAATACTTGTGTGTATGTTGTTTATAGCAGACTCAAATCAAACCATTGTACTGAATATGACTGTAGATCAATAAACATCCGATTTGTGACAGTTTGTCGGGATGTGCCGATCCAAGCTCAAATTTATAAGCTGTATACCTCATTGTCATCATTGTTTATGTGAGGTAATGGTATAAGGCCAGGGATTGCTGTGGTACCAAAAACTGAATGAATGCCGCTAATGGAGGAAATTTTTTATTTTATAATAACACTAACAAATAAATTGTATTAAAGGTGGACTGGTTCAAATCATGGCTGATACCCAATACACTTAAAAAAATAAATAACAGTTCCAACCTGGGGTATTGCACAATTGTGTCTGGATGGATCAGTTCTATTGAAGGTATATATACAGTATATATATATATATATATATATATATATATATGTCACTGAAATTGTGCCACAGCTGCAAAAAGCAACAAGACAATTCACATAAGGCTTTAACAGAAGGCCCTCTGGTCTGATGAGGACATATGAGGACACCACCACCCTATTGTAAAGTTAGTCAGTTTACAGTGACTGTATAAACTATGTGACATGGTTTCATAATAATAAACCTATGCTACATAGTAGAGTATGTGTTTTATTGTTCTATGACATAATGATGTAAGAAACTAGAAAACTGGGTAGGAGGTGATAAAAACTGGGCTGTGTTTTGGTAGCAACAACAACTACAGCACTGCAGTATTAAACTATTTAGGTGTTTTATGCAGTACAGGACAACATAAAGCATCAAATACAATGAAATCAATCCAACAGCCACTATCCCTGCATAAGGTTTTACTGGGTGCACTGAGCACATATTTCCCCTGGTTAAGTCTGAGTGTGCTGACTCCAGAGGAGAGCCACAGTCTGTGTGCAGCTTACAGTCTGTGTGCACTGCACTGAGTTCAAAACCAAAGTTGATATTGTGAATAAAATGAACCACGTCTGACTTTTTCCAACAGTCACGGGCCTGCTGCAGTGACAGGATATAAGTGGGCTCCTGTGCTACAGCCCTGTCTGTCTATGTGTCTGCATGCAGTAGGAGCCGTGGTCTCGGAGGGGAGGAGGCATCACCAGGGGTAACGTTACGCCTACATCACAGAGTCGCACAAATCAAAGTCTATAAACAACGTCGGACTCAAAAAGTTGCACTCTAACCTCAGTACCGCTGAATGTGAGCGGATACACAGGCGGCGGTGCGGGGTGTCCACCGGCCAGCCCGAGATGTGACAGAGGGGCGCAGAAAAACACTCTCCCCAAATGTTCCCCCTCTCGCCATCGACGTAACAACATGTCGGCAAAGGACGGCCATGTTTTGCTGGTTATGTCGAAACGGGGAGGAGGAAAAGTAGACACGATGTCTCTCCTCTATGCCTTCTCGCACCACGGTCACAACGTACCAAAGTGAAACTTAAACACGGGGTCGAAAACATCCAATTAACAACTTGGCGGACACATTGTCTCAGTACGCAGGTGTAAACGGCAGGGGCAGGCAAAGTTCATGCGGCTAGACAAGTTAAAATATTTATACTGAGGCGTGTGGGTGTTTGGGAGCCGCGCGGTGCCAGAGCAAGACAGGAGAGAGGCACAAACAAACAACTACATGCAGTTTTAACTTGGGGGACTTTTCAGGAGGCAGCCGCGGCGAGCCGTTTGAAAAACAGAGGAACAGTTTCTCCATTTCTTACCTGCCCACCGTTTTGGCGCGATGCTCAGGTAGTGCGGTACAATCCCCGAAGCCACTGCGAACCGACGAAACGAGCCCAATCTGTTTTAAACACACTCACGGCGGCCCAATAACCGAGCAGACAACAGGCGACAGGAAAGAAAAAATTGGCGATCACAAGGAGGATCTACGCCAAAAGCCACATGATCGCCGACGTCAGAGTACGTATTTGCATGCCGTACCGGGGCGCCGGTGTCCGTCCATAGCGGGTCCATAGTGTTAAACCAGTGAAAAGTTGAGCAGCGGGCTGAGGAAAGTGAAACTCAGTGAGCAGGCAGCAGGAGGAGTGCTGGTAGCTGCATGAAGCATGCCTGCTGCTGTAAAAATGAATGGACTGCGTCTTGTAGCCGTCAAGTTTCTCCTGTGCTGATGCCTGCCTGCCCCTCTGGTTGGAGCTAATTGAATATGTAAGCATTACAGTGGGCGTTTGTTACCCCCGAGGTCCCGCCCTCCCTCTGTTATCCCACCCACCACTCTTTCCTCTCTCTCTCTCCCTCCCTCGTCTCTCTGTATGCATGTGCATGTGAGGTGAGGTGTGGAGTTGCTGCAGTGCTTTCTCAAGTGGAAGCTGTTGTGCACTATGCAGCGAGGGAAAACAGCACACACATACACACACCTGCCTTTCATCACGCACAGAAAACACACTCACATCTGGATCCACAAAGGTTAGTCTGAGGTCAGCTAATACTCACAGTTAGTGTTGGTGAGAGGATCTGCCCTGAAATGACACAGACCGCTCAGTGAGCTCACACAACAGTGACCTCCTCTGGATCCACTTAAGAACTGATTCTGACCTTGGCCCATGCATGTGCCACATCTGGCATGTAACGACATGTTCAACATTTGTACTGCAGAGATCCCTTTTAACATTCAGGAAACTATAATTCATGAAAAGATATCTTAGGTAAAAGTATTGTCTTTATTAAAGTGGGAGGTCTGTTTTCGGGGCACAGTGATGACCCTCGAGTTTTCCATTGTTTCGTTTTAGGGACACTTCAGCAGGGCAGAGGTTTGCTGACACGTGGCCCTTTTTTTCAGGAGAAATTAGGTTTCAAGAGCACAAAGCATGAATGTGTTTTCTTAAAGACGTACTCCAGTAATTTAGCATAAAGTTGGGGATCTTGCGAGAGACAGATAAAATAAATAAATAAATAATGGTCAAGATCAGTGCTGCAGAGGATGAGATATCCTGATTTTTCGTCCCTTCTATGGGTCAAGCCCCAAAAACACAGATACTACATTTCCCATAATGCAAATCAGTAGTGTTTTTTTTGTTAGATCCACAATGCCTGGCAAACACCAACATCTTCCAAACACCATGACTCAGTTTATAATTCAGGCTCTCAGTTAAACCGCAAGCTCAAATGACCCCGGTGACATCATCAGGGTTACGGATACCTCATGAGTCGGTCTCTCATCCCTGCGCTGACCTTAATAGTTAAGATGACTCAAATGCAGATGATGACAAACTCTAATAAAGTTTAATAAAGTATAATCAACTCATTTATGGAATAATCCAAGTAGAGCCTACAGATGTTTTGGTGCCAGTGACATTATATAATTAAGTTTACCGTTGAGAATATTAGACAGCCTCCTTCTGTGTGTATCCTTGTGGGTAGTGTATTGCTGTGTCTATCGTTATTTCTACAGCTGAACATGGGAAAAACTAAAATCTACAAATCAAGCCAGGAATCTTGGTGTAGTTATAGACTCTGATCTAAATTTCAACAGCCACATAAAGACAATAACAAAATCAGCCTGCTGACAGCTGTAGCTCATCCAGAACGCTGCTTCCAGAGTCCTCACTACCAAGAAAGTAAAGCACTAAATGGTCTTGGCTCTAAATACATCTCTGATCTACTTGTACGCTATAAAGAACCCAGCCCCCTCGGGTCATTTGGGACGGGTTTACTCAGAATCAGAATCAAAACCAAGCAAACTGAAGCAGCTTTTCGTTTCTATGCTCCCCACCCGTGAAGGTAGCTTAAAATATTGTACTTTTGTACTTAGTTCACAGACAATACAACCTCCAGCACTACAATAGCATCTCTGGGAGTGGGGAGATTAGCTACTTGCTGCCAATTTCACCCACAAATTACTTTAAGTATTAAGAAAGGTTTCAAGGTCAGTAATTTGTTTGCTGGATTGTGCTGCCCATCACAAAGAAGATAATTAGATCACGACAGAGTAGTAGAGGAATTGTTGTCTGAATGCCTTTGAATATAATTTGTATCTAATATGTCTGGTATTGCTTGTTTGGTTAGTGCTAGTGAATGTTGATGAAAAGAATAGATCCTAGATGGCTGCTATACAGAAACAGAGCAATAACAATAAACAATAATAATAATACGTTAGCTGAAGCAGTATAATTAAGAAAAGAGTACTTTTAGTTGATTATTTGTTTTTGAACATTTGATAGGATTTTCTTTGTCTTTTTTCTTGGCATTTATCAGGGGTGCAAACACAACAAGAATTGATCTGGCATTGACTTTATTTGCAATTGTCTGTGTGCAACTGTCTTCATCATCTGCACTTCACTGCATGTCAGTGTGGTACTAAATTCTCTTTATTATATGATTTCTCTTCCTCATCTACCAACAGCATGTCTTGCAGCAGAATTTTGTTTCCATTTCAACCTATTTCCTATTATTTCATCCCTATTAGTTTATGTTAATAAACCTATTAGATTGTTGTTACTTTGTTTGCTGTTACTTTCCCATGTCAATTATTCCCAGAGGTTTCACACTAATAATATGAAGTTTTTGAAAAATAAAAAACGATATATGTTCCTGCAGAATAACAAACCAGTGAATAAACTGTAAGGATTTTCTTTTAAAGAAAAAACATAACAGAGGTAGTGTCAGTCTATATCTGTGATTAGCTATTCCTTCTCTGAGCATGCATGTGATCAGTCATGTGATCACTTGAGAGCTGCTCTTAAAAGTTACTTTCACACTTTGCTGTGAGTGGGAGGAAGTCACTTGATAAACATGTATATATAATATTGCCCACATTCAGCCAAAAAAGGTTTTTACTCTAAAGTTGGTACTTTAGAGCCACTGTGGTGTAATGCCTACAAATAATACAGACCCTGAACACCAAGACAAATTCCCTTGGCCAGATAAAAACAATTATAAAACATAAGACAACTCATAAATTCAGTGTCCTCAACAATTTTATGAATAAAAATGCTGAAATGTCACAACATGATTAAGATCAAGAGCATTTTGTTCCTCCAACCTTTACCTGCAGAATGCTTTACCTTCCATGAAATGTGAAAATGATTAATATTAGGTCTCAGCACAGATCAATGAAAAACAAAACATAAAACAAACAAATAAATGAATAATAATGATAAAAAAAACAAAACACAATTGTATATTTTATTCGCAGATCTGAGCGGACATTTGGACAACTTTCTAAGCTATGTGGATGAGAGCAAGAAATTTAGATCTTATCTGTTCACTGGTGTTTTTTTTCTGCTACCTTAATCCATCCTTGTAGTGGTTCAGCTTGATAGCTCATCTCCCATAAATGTTTTGATCCATAAATGTGTCTGCTTTGATTATCAAAAGACCAAGGCTCTGTAAAAACACAGTTCACTAAATGCAGACGAACCTTCCACTCTTTTTAAAACTCAAGGTTATTTTTAGAAGTACGTGAAAACAACTGAGCTGACAACGTGTCACAGGTTTTAGTCTCCTACAGGCTTTGAATAAACACTCAGTAGGCACCTACAATCAAAATTTGAAAGGGAGAGATTTTCCTGAGAATCAGGATTACTCTGTGAACCTGTTCAATAAAGCTTAGGTCAAACATAACACAGCAGCTCTTTACTTGACTTTCCTCTGAGACTATAGGACAAAAGAACCAGTCCACAGCTGAAGGTCAGATTCAGTTCAGAGCAACTGCACATGAGCAGCCAAATCTTACAGATTTCACATTAAATTTATTTGACTTGAACAAGTTGTTCTAATAATTTCACATTTAGCAAAACAGTCTGTATGTGTGCATCAGTATCATGCTATTTTATTGTAGTCTAATGACAGGCTGACTGAGGGAGGCTGACAGTACTATTACACCTGCACACACATCCAGGAATGAAGTTTGGAAAAACATAGATATTAAGGTTTTCATTTGTTTTTTTTGTTTTGTTTTGTTTTTACATGTCTCATCAAAAAAAAAAAAAAAATTACAAGGCAGTGAAACGATGAAAAAGCAGTGTTCAACCAGTTTTGTGTCTCTTTTGCAATTGCTGTAATATTTATCCTGAGGTGTAGACAGAACAATGACCCCATGCAGAAACAATACCAGGGCTCGGTGGTACACTCTAAATTATGCAACTATTATCTGGAAATGGGGAAGACCTTTTTTTTAGCATTTATAAACATGGAGATTTGTTCTGAAAGATTCCTGTAGCCCAGGCTTACTGAGCAGCCTGGCAGAATTACCGACATACAGAGCTGTGAAGTGAGAGAAGGTATTTCTGATGTCCAGTGACTGGGAGGCTTGGATGGACATTGAACTCTCCTGGTTAAATCACCAGCACAAAGGATGAGCAATATCTGGTTCTTTGCTAAAACAGCACACGTATGTACATAAAATTGTTAGGAGAGAGGACAATTATGACTCCCATGGTGCTTTTTGGTATGAAACATCAAATTGCTGAGATTAAAATTCTGTCGCTCACACTGACTGCGAACCAAAGCCAAGTTTATATTTTGTGGAGACACGAGCATCTTAAATCAGTTCACTTTCAAATTCTGGGTTAATTCTGGATGAATTCAAAAACTAACAAGTTGGAACAGATAAGCATTTTGAATATAGCTCTGATTTGTGCTTCTATTTCTGCCTTTTCTCACTAAAAGTAAAAACTGGGGCTCACTTGCATTGTTCAAAAGTCCAACATGTGTCCATGTATCATCACATTATCCAGCCTGGCTGTAAATTAGGTGAATAAACAGCTACAAGCAAAAAATAGAGCTGACTATGCATCGGTTAAATGCCGCAAATGCTGCAAAAATTATGGAATTATTTGAAATAATGTTATTATTAACTGATCAAATGGCAAATTAAGTTGTAAAATGTGGTTCAGGTTTACATTAATGCAAATACTGTAAATATCCTTGATGAAAATAACTTACAGATAATAGAATTCTTTTTTTCTAACAGGACCACAATGTTTTTATTCAACATTTTATCTTTGTAAGTGTATAAAGTGTGTTAAGTATCCTCTCTGACAGTTGAAATACACTTGATTCAGATGATAACAGACTCCACTGCCACATGAGTTTGTGTTGCCATACCAACTGACAGACTTGATTGAGTCTTTTCATATTCTGAATCAAGAGGAGCATGACCTTTTCTGAGGACATCATGTGATTGAAATAAAAGTTCACTAGATGGTGCCAGATTGCTGTACCATTACTCTTGTAAAGACTTTCTAAACCTCTAAGTGGGACTCAATTTAACTGGTTGTATACTTGGTGTTAAATGTGCATATATGGAGGTAGTGCTATCGACTCTCAGTACATCCATTAATACATTTGCTTATATTTAGGCCATAATCTCTCGGGACAGACTAATAATGGCCGCCAGTGACGATGCTTAACAATTATATCTTTACAACTAAGAGAAAATAGTGTCTAATTCAACCACAGTCACTTTTTTTTAAAACATAGGACTAATGAATTTTATTTAGTACTTTACTGTAGCAACGTGATGGACTGTGACAGGGTTAAAATCACTGGAGCAACTGGAGAGTTAAAAGAGTTAGAGAATAGGACACTGGGCACATGAGGGGTGAGAAAGGGAGGGAAGAAAAGAGGGAGAGAGAATCAAAGTAGGTAAATTAAATTAGAAAAGACTCACGTCACAATCGTTTATTAACAGTTAAAGTGTCAGTGTGTGGTCAGAAGGAAGCTGGCTTACTGGATGGTGGATGGCGAGCACATGAACACACACAGGAAACAACCTACCTGGACAGCCTTGTCCCCAGGATAACAGTGGTGGGCTTCCCTTCAGTTTGTTTTTCATTTATTTGTCCATCAACAAACAAAACCCTCCCTCTAGGAGCCATAACTAGACACAGCAGATTTTTGGATTTCTCAACATGCAGAAGTGGGCTAAGATAAATATTTGGTATTCAAAGAGTGTTTTTTTTTTTTTCAACCAAAAAACCAAAACAAGAGCAAACGAATAAGAAATTGATTAAACTATGTTTCTCTGCTCTAATATAAACATAAGCATACCTGTTAACCTAGTTACATTATCTTAGATTAGTTTACAGTTACAATCCACTGTTATTTAAAAGGTTAAAGCTAGCATAAAATTAGCTAACAGCTTTTTACTATAGTTTATTAGCCAGACTCATCAGCTGTACTCATCCTCAAATTGTTTGAAAATATTAACAATAAATATTTCCTTTGTGCTTTTTGTTCACATGTTTTTTCCATCGTAAACAACTCAACAGTCTTGGTTCTGTGAAATAACAGTTGGATCTTAAATTTTTCCCTGTAAAATAGTATGCTAACACTAAAGCTAACTAGCTAACTAGCTCTACCCTGCAATAGGCTACATTAACAATGCTGGCACATCTGTCTGCTATTTTGTTTTGTTTATATTGTTTGGTGGGTCAGAGTCAGTTGGAAACATTAAAAAGTCAGCTGAAGAGTTTTAAGCCAAATCAAAGAAGACATGTTTTTTGGCTATAGCTAGCTGCGGCTCTGTCAAGTTAAAAAATGCTGCCTCTGCCTGAAATCAAAGATGTAGTTTCAAAAATTACTGTTCTTCAAGTGATGAATTTTAGACAGGTATTGTAAACTGTGTATGTGTTGGGCAAGAAGAGCAAAGCCTAACAAGTGAAGCAGTAGTAACTAAAGGGGATGGAGCTTAGCGAATGGTCAATTTCAATTAGCCCGCTGTAGTGTTTTACTGTTGCCTTGTTTATCTGTTGAGATTGCACTTTGTAATGGGAGTGCTGCAGTTCAAATGACTTGGCAAGTTAGTGTGCATTTGTGAATGTGCTTATTTGTTTGTGGTGTGTGTGTGTGTGTGTGTGTGTGTGTGTGTGTGTGTGTGTGTGTGTATGTGTGCAGGTTGTGCATGTACTTCCCCTGCGAGCAGTTTTGGCCCATTCTGACAGTAGACAGCTGGAATGTAATCAAGAAGCTGTTTGGTAATGATGCATTCACAGACAGCTCATCCAGTGGGGGTTTACAAATCCTGTTATCACTACTGCAACCTCAAACCGACTTCCCTTCCCACGCTCAGGTTCAGCCATGACACAGCTGATGATACAACCGTGATAGAGCAAATACAGAGGAGAAAAGAAGAGCAATCAGAAAAGCAAGAGAGAAGAGAAATGATGAGAGTTTAGATGACTGGCATCAAGAATAATTCAAATGATCGTGACTATTATATTTACGAAGGTGTCACAAAGGTACAGGAGACGGAAGGGATGACCTGGTGGCTAGAGCGACCATCCTGTCACAGCTGTGCTCCCACGGTATTCTGGCAAAGTATCTTGTTGAAGTGCCTAAGAGCTGGAAACCAAACAGGATGGAGACATGAGTAGAATAGTAGAGCGGATTACATTTTGTAAAACAAGGAGAGGAGCAATCTGGAGGTCAATTAAGTTCATTGTGCTGGTAGATTTAGTAAATACGCAGAATAACTGAAGGCTAGTTACAAAAGACGACCAAGCCGAGTGGTGAATTGAAGCTGTTTTAAAGTGGAGTTCTGCTTTTCAAACGATCCTGAAAATTGTTTTGTTGGCTCCAACACTAAAGTCTTGGCTCATCACTCCACTATACACCGTTGAGCCACAATTCTCTGACTGTTTCCTTGGATTGCGAAAACAATTTCATATGATGTGATAAAATATACAATTACAAACGTGTTTTTGAAGAAACCGATCTCCTTTTTTGTTCATTGTTTGTCAGCCTGAAAATCCTGGAAAGTCATTATAAGGAAGAAACCAGATCACTGCTCTTCCTCTTCTCCCACTCCTTCTGCTCCTACATCTCTTCCTACGTGCCTCAGCTTTCTTTGATTCAAAATCAATGTAATTCTTTTGTTTTGCGAGACAAAAACAGCATTATTTTTAATTCAGCAAGTACAATGCATAAAGCCTTGCAATATTATGTTTTCCCAAGGCACATGAAAAGAGGAAGAGGGCCATTTATCCATTGATTCATAACCCCATTTCCATTTCTGTGAAACACTTATCCTTGTGGTTTAGGGTATTGTCGCTTAAAAAACAACATGATTTGAAAATATTTACCACAATGACATGGATTGGGAGGAGATTCTCTGAAATTGCTTCCTCTTGGTGTTTGAAATGTGTCCTTTGTCTGGAGTCATCACTTGCATGATGCAAGTGTTTGTGTGTGTGTCTGCCATTGGCACCTCCATGTGTTATAGTAAAGTTTCTCAAGAGTCTGACAGAGCTACCACTGTAATCATCAAACACACACATGGTTACAATTAGACCATATGGCTTCAAGTAAAGAGAGGGAGAGAGAAAAAAGGGGAGAGACAGATAGTGGAGGCAAAACAAAAAGAGAGAGAGAGAGTGGAGTAGAGGAAGGTGGATGTAAGTTGGAGGAGAGAAAGGGAAAGAAAGCAGGATGAAGGGATAGAATTGAAGTTGAGATGGAAAGATAAAATGAAATAGGCAGAGAAGGATGAGCAGAGGACAAATAAAAAGAAGAAGGCTGAGGGAAGTTGGAGAACAAATAGGGGCACAAAGAGCGGCAGAGTGGTCAAAGGTAGTATATCTCTCTTAAATCCCCTATTTGCTTTGAGGTGTGGGTAATAAAGTGAAAAGATCTGCACGATTTATTCTTCATATCTTAACTTGCTATATGGGTGTGCATATTTGTATAGGGCTAGGTTTAAGATTTGGCATTTCTGCATATACCTGCTGTCATATAATGAGGAACAAAAGTAGTCCATATTCTACTTCTTTAACAGGCAGAATCTTTAGGCTCAGCGTCTAGAGTGTTCGGTATGATGGCCGACTGTATCTCTGCTTTTTGTGTTCTTTTGGTTTCTCTCTATAGTATTGTAAGGTCGTGACCTTACCCTGTAAAGTGTCTTGGGATAATGTATGTTTTGATTTAGAACTATACAAATAAAACTGAATTGAATTGTGGTCGGGCTTCATTTGACCATGACCTCCAGTGTTCAATTGAGAGGTTCGAAGCACCAGGATGAGAACCTGCACCTATAAGTCTGAGGCCACGGCTAACGTCGCCTGCACCAGGTAGCCTATAGGAATCGTTGGTGGAGAGGGTTTCAGACAGTGCTTGGCCATCTGACAAGCACTGCAGTCGTAGCATGCTGGCGGCCTAAGACTGAGTCTTGCTGTGACAGAGTGGACAACACCTGGTTGCCAGTACTACCATCACAGCAGCAGTGCTGACAAGGAAAGCTAAAAATAAGAAACAAGCAGGAGCAACTGCAACAGGAAGGCTTTCTAACCAAAGTTTACCTCAGTATGGGTCCAAGCGCAGGAGGAAAAACAGCCTGCACACAGCAACAATGCTCTCTTTGTGGTTTATTCAGTGCAGCCATATGGAGATGCCTGAAAAAAAACTTTCATTGGTTATTAAAGCATAGTTAGATCAAATCATAGTGGGTGCATTTGTATTGTGCAACTATCCACTTTGTCACTGATATTTTGTTTCCTGCATCCAGTCATGTATCTCATCTCTTCCTTTGGTTTCATTGTGTATCTGCCTGGTTTAAATATGCATGATAAACTTGGGCTGTTGGTCTGTAATCAAAGTATACAAGACCAATGTCATGTAATCTGCCGCAATGTGCTGGCTATTTACAGGGTTTGTTTCCCCTTTAATTTCTGTGTATGTAGTGTTTCTTCTTGCTTGTCTGGTAAAAACCTAACATGCATCCAGCAGTAGAATTAAGACAGGGCCGTAAACAGTGCTGTGCATACGTTCAGTAAATAGTTTAGATGAAGTTTTTATTGCAGGATCTGGGAATAAGGCTATAATTTAAGGAATACTACATCATAAAGGCATTTCTCTGTCTTACTGCTTTCGTATACATTTCTCACTGAGTCATTAAAATGTTTCCCTTTTTACCTCTCCCTGTCTTCCTCTCCACTCTGTAATCTCCTTTATCTGTTTGTCTGCGTTATCGCCTTGGTTCCTGATTACAGGTGTCTTGGCTCTATTTTACAGTTTCAGCTTTCACCTCCTATTTCGGTGATGCCTCTCCACAGGAAGACAGAAAATATTTCACCCAGTGTTACTAGAAGACACATCTAATAGTACCATCTGTATCACCTCTGTTGCCTTATTTCTTAACCCACCTCATTTTGCTTTTCAATTCCCCTGTCTTATAGATACTGAATGAAAAATGCTGGTGTACATTTAGACAGTTTAGGGATGTCAGGATGCGGAAAACTCCTCCAGTAAGACTGAAAATATTGCAGATTGCCATGGGATACAGAGTGAAAAGAACACCAAAGTTCTGCTTCAGCGCCTCACTTCTTTTCCTCTTTCTTTCCCACTTCTCCCAAACTCATTTCAACTTTTAAATCTCACCTCACCTGACCTTCCTCCTGTGCTCCTTCTCATTTCCCCATCCTTCCTTTCACTCCCTATGTCTGTCTCATCTACACCGCAGCACTAACTGTGGTAACCTCTGCACCAGAAGACGGTCTTGCCAGTCTTTAATTAGTCCACCAGCACCACACAATAACAGACTTTGTGGTAAACGCAAGATGAAAAGATGTAACTGCAAAAATATGAACAGAACATCTTGTTCTCCTTACTGTCTTCATCTCCTTTTCTCTTTCCCTCTGCAGAAACCCAAACATGAGCCTTCCAGCTGGGTGTGTTGCGTGTTAAAGAAAGTTAATTGGCATAAAGTGGCTTAACGACCCTACCGGCTAATGGTGTCCGTTTACAGCCAAGTGAACCAAACCCAGCAAACGAGTGAATGGGGGCACTGCTGTGACCGCAGCCTGAGCCGGTCAACTTGAATTGGACTCACCTGAGAAGCAGGATTTATTCCAGTTTGATTCACTCAGATTTACTGGTTTAATTGAAAGACTGACCCATGGTCACGGACATGGGTTAAACAGCTTCCCTGAATCATGGAAGGGAACAGGGGTGAATGGATATTTGGTCGTTGATGGGGAAAATTGTTTGAACCCTGAGAACATTGTTTGATGTCCAGTATGGGATCTGGAGGGCTACCTGATTTCATGCTGTTTCCTCTTGGGTGTTTTGTAACAAGTTCCGTTTCGGCTGGTCATTAAGGAGGTCGCTAGGCATAGGTGGGTGGATACTTTGCAGCTCTTTTACACTACTGTAGCACTAAAAAGCATCCACTCCGGAAAAATATGTGTAGTTCAACAGTGAACACCTTGTCATGGTCCAGGTGTTTTCCTGGCGTCACTTGATCCGGGTGTCCAAGTCACAATTAAATGTGCTTGATTTTTTTTTTTTTTTATACAGTGTGATAATATTTTACTTATATCTATACAGGACACACGGGTCATACCCAATAAAAGGTGCGTGCAAAAGGAGATAATGGAAATATGATGAAGACTGTGTGATATGTTAAAAATTGGAACCAGATCCAGATGGACTACATGGTTTACATGGACAACAATTATATTTGAGGATTGTGCAATCATGGTGGAGGTTTGTGCCCTTTGGGTGCTTTCTATTCTGGCTATCTCAACAGAATTTACAATAAGTGTTATTAATCCATGACATGTTTCGGAGCCCCTGTCCAGCTCTGTGCCCACTGAATTATTCAGCAGCCTCCACAGCAGAGCCTCTGGCTGTTAGACATTACAGCTCTCATGTTATTCCTTGTCTATTGTCTATGTTTTTGTAGATAGCACAATCACAAATTTAACAGGAATTGAGAATTGATAAGATCAGAGTATTTGTGAATACTAGGATATGCACTGACTCAAAACTGAAACATAATCCATCATAAATCTGCCTGGGAAACTGTGGGCTGCTGCTGAGTAGAGTCTTCTTGTAAATGTGACCGCAGTCAGTCCCCTCCTCATCACTTTTTAGTG
Source organism: Seriola lalandi dorsalis (assembly GCF_002814215.2). NCBI lineage: Eukaryota > Metazoa > Chordata > Actinopteri > Carangiformes > Carangidae > Seriola > Seriola lalandi. The sequence goes on along the minus strand of NW_019524978.1, from coordinate 3,234,139 downwards.
GCATGTATGTGTGCCTCCGTGTGTGTGTGTGTGTGTGTGTGGCGGCTAGGAGGAAGTTGAGTGGCATTCTTGGTTTCCTTTCCCCAGCTCTATAAAAGCAGGGAGACTATTTGTTAACTGTCGGTTGGTTAGCCTCTGTCCCCACTCTAACCCTGAAATAAAAACCACCAGCTCTGAGAAGGTGAACCACACTGCTGTACCTTCAGCAGCTGCAGGCTGGAGCATTTTATGCCATTTGGTGGTTTCTTTGATCCAAAGTGCTTTTTCAACATTGAGTCAACCTTGTCCGTGGGGGTGATTTTCTGAATGAGAACTGAATGAAGAGTGATTCACATCCGTATTCAGTAAAAAAAAAAAAAAAAAAAAATTCATGCCAACCTCTGGATGTCTTTTGGACATTTGACTCATTGCCAAACACGTGTACGTAATTCAGGATATTTCTGGTCAAAGTAAATGATGTCACTGGATAGCAAAATGGACGTTGTGCTCATTGCTTTAATGTTACTAGTTTACTAGTGGTTAACTGTTTGTATACCACAAAATTTCTTCTTGAGCCATTGGCAGTCAAAATTATTTCTTCAATCATGGCAGCTGTTCCAGAAATGTTGCCAAATTTCTCCTATGCCAGTCATATTATATCGAAATAAAAGGAATCCAATGGCTGCCTGGAGCACAGATTCAATCTGGAAACCTTTTAGGAATGTTAAGTATGCAGAATTTGTTATGTATCAGCTAAACCATGCAAAACTAACCACTAACCACCCAGTATATAAAACAGTAAATTAACTGGAAAATGTATCATCTGCATGCACGCTGAATTTCTTTGTCTGGTACAAACATCAGAACTCTGGACACAACAATTTTTTTGCTCCGTCACTCATGACTCACTAAAATCTTGCGTGACTTAGTCTCACCTGTCTCCAGCTAGCTAAAGCTGGGTTGTGTTTAGTGACTATTCATCTTGCTGTTGGGTACGGCTGACCTCTTAAACTTCCTCCACAGCTGCTCTGTCCCAAACAAGAGATAAGTAAAAACATCATTAGACACAAATCCCAAAATCAGACACACCAGACACACACGCCCACTCTAAACTACACATGACAACCATTACTATGGGAAAGCTCTAGTTGTAAGAAAGTCCTACTCTGTGCACTGTTATAAAAGAGACAATACAATTAACCTCATCTGTATTGGATCATAGGAGGTTTATTAGAGGCATCCACATCACATCCTGTATAGAGAGGGTTTGATGTGATATGAATATACCTGACATTTCTAAGAACCCACATAATACGTGAAGTGTGACAGCCCAGTTGATGAAGAAGTTGAACCCTTAATGAAGACACCGAGCTGGAAGATTGAGAATAAAGGAATCTGCACAGTACAGCAACATCCTGTTCTCTTGTTAAGGTGAACAGGAAACTAAAGTCTTAAAACTTTGAGGCCTGATGCTGCATCAATTTAGTCTGACCTCAATCTAAGAACAGCAGCTAATAAAAAGGGATGTTTTTATGTTTGGCAAATAAACTACCTTACAAAAAACTTTCTTTCCACTGGTTACCTCATTTGTTCATTTTTGGCCATGCCACCAGTGTGGCTCTAGGAATCTGTCAGTTGATCCACCACTTTAGTCTAAATAAATATAACTAAATATCAGTGTTTTCCCAAGATGTATTCAGTCATATGCAGAATGCATATAGGTGAAGCACTATTACGAGCAGAAGTTTCACATGGTTCATTAATATTCACAACAAAACATAATCGCCTTAACTTATACTTTCTACACCGCACGCTGCTGACTGAGGCTAATATATAAAACGAAGGGGACCCTACTGAAATGAGTCATGCTCATTAAATTTGTATTATCTATTTCTTTATCTATTCATGTTATGTGTTGAGACATCTTGTTCTTTGACATTTTTCACTGCATCTATCTCCAGAGCCCTTCAAGTGTCAAAAGCAAATGCATGTTGAGGTGAACACGAATGACCCGAACGATTCTACGGTCGCCTTAAGCTTTTCTCATGCTGACATGTGTAAATAGTGGTCCAGCACATGCTCCCCAACATGTGCCAAACACCATGGATGCTCAAAAAATTCCTATGAGAAACGCTCATTGCCATAGGATTTTGTACAAATATTCATAGTCCCCTGAGGTTTAGGCCAACTGATTTAGTTGATCCTCAAACTTTTCCCCTAGCCCCACCACGAAGTTGACGTTATTTAACATTTTTCCACAACTGTTGGGCTCGACATCTTTGTTTGTTTTGTGAAAATTTACACAATTATTCTGTGAATTGCAAAGTACAACCTCCCTGAGCTGTTAAGGCCCTGTTCTGACCTGGCATTAACATCCGTCTCAGGTGTGAATGCACCCAAGACTCATTGAGGACGCATTTGCAATCTGATCACAGACCACATTCATACCACATTCTTTTAGCAGTGTGAATGCAAATGTGTCCTGGGCCAGACTGAAGGACCGCCTACTCTACTGACATCCTCTGACACAGTCTGATTAGTTCCACCACAGTCTCATAATGAACCAAAACTATTTTACTATTTCACTGTAGAGCTGTGTGCAGCGCATTGATTCCCTCAATCCCTCTTGCTCTCTCAGAGACACACACACACACACAAATACATTGACAATGGACCCGTTGGACTTGCTAAAGACAACAACGCATACATGTTTATATGCATGTAGAGCGAGGAAGTGAGATCCGATCACTAGCGGCCGCTCGAGACGCATTCTAATGCTGTGAACTGACGTTAACCGAGTGCTTATACCTCATATTTTCAGTTGCATTCCTCTCCCATGTTAAGTCTTGTTTTTGTGACCATTTCTGTTTATATTAAATATTGAATGAGGAAGAAATACAGCAGAGAGACACAGGGCATGATGTGCAGCAGGAGTCAGAGGCCCTGCACAGTCTTCATCACTGGGTGGTCTGACAGTGTGAGGACTCCAAATGACTCAATAAGAGCTCATCCTGAGGGGACCCCTGGGTCATCAGAGTAAGCGCAAGCACCAGCGATCAAGAGAGAACTTGACTTAATAACTGGAACATGAATGTGTGTGCGTCTGTACAGGGTGATGTCATCCTGATATGGAAGGTCATAGCGGTTAAAACAACCATTTGACTTGTAACTTTCACAGTCATGCTCTCATACACTCATGTGGAGAAAGGTATTTGCTATTTTAACTGAGTACGATGACATGATGATAGACCACTTTTGAAAACGTGACATTTTTTTTTATGATTAAACTGCAAACTTTTCAAAACTGTACTGGTGTCAAATTAAGGAAAGTTTTACTGCCATTAACACACATTTGTGTTGTAAAGATATTCATTGTTCTGCCAGATTTTAATATTTAACAGCAAAGGAGAGAGCTTTTTCTTTCATCTCATGATCAGCACAGAGCCATCTTTTCATCTAACAAGTTGAAATCCCTGCGAGTGATCATTATGTGCATGCAGCTAAGGGAATATGTAACCATTTACAAACCCCAACCTCTGTGCAGCTCAGTGGACTGACTGACTAACTGTGGGGGCTTTGTTCAGTCTCTGTGTGTGTCCTAATGTCTTAAAACTGACAAGAGGGGGTCTGCCTTGGTGGTGGCCTGTTATGGAAAAAGGCAGGGGGAGGCTAGGTACACACACACACACACACACACACACACACACACACACACACACACACACATACCTGTGAATGGAGGCAGACAAACGTACATCCATGCAGGTACTCCTTTTTCTCTTCCACACACTGACCAGAAAGGCCAATGGAGGTAATTGTGTCAGAGATGTATGCTGTAGGAACAGAGCGATGGGGGAAACTGCAAAGAGAGAACAGAGGAGGCAGCGAGGGAGGGAGGGAGGTAGAGAGAGAGGAAGCTGGAGCTAGAGGGGGCTGCATGCTAATTGGAGCCAAATGCGCAGCAGATGAACTGAAGTGGTTTGCTCTGTAGCCTGGACACTCGCTCTCAAACACACACTCTTTCTTCATCACTAGTTTTTTCTCTGTCTTTTTCAATATATTTCTGTCTAATTAGGTTGTGCTTAATATCTACATTTCCTCTTCCTCTGTCTCTCGTCCTCGCTCCACATGACATACTGACCCACATCACAGCCCACATGAAAGAACTTCAACCTGGGTTCAGTTAAATTCAAGTAAACATGTACTTGAAAGGAGCATTTAATTGATTTTTTTGGCCAATTTGGGGACAGTGGAACAAGTTGTAAACAAAACACTGATCACTTTATAAAGCTGATATGAAGAAAGCAGTTAATATTTACCCATTTACTCCCCTGGTTGACACATCATTAGCGTTTGGAATTGTGTTTTTGGTCACCAGGGTGATGAGAGTTGTAAGAGTGACCCAAAGCGATACAACTAAAACAGTGAGCTGAAAGACACTAAAAGGCCTATACAGCTGACGTGAAATGCATATATATATATATATATATATATATATATACACACGTGTGTGTGGGTTTGTATACGATATTCATTGCCACTAGATGTCGCACCAGACCACCACCAGCACCAGACCAAAGCAAATGCTTCATTGGCCACAACTCCCCCCTCCCTTCTTGTTCTCAACAAGGTGTTGCAAAGCCCAATGAAAGCAACCTACCATTTGCATGAGAGGCATAATTGATAACCAGCTGTCACATTCAGGTCACTGTCACCGAGGCAAAACTACCAGGGGTTGTCAGCTACGACTGTAATCCCATTGGCTCCTGGGTGAAAAAGTTTTCACGCCACCCAAATGAAAGGAATAAGCCTTTTTTCTTCAAAGATTAGTCCAATTTTCCCACTGCTGGGACAGCACAAAAACAACTGATTTTGAAGAGTTACAGCAGATATGACCAGCTTGGGCGGAAGTCCACATTCCAATTATTCGGATTTGGCTTCTCTGGTGAAAATGCTTATGGGGCTCAGTGCACACTGGTGCATTTCCCCGCCTCAAGGACAGACAGAGAATCTCGCCACAGTTTCCGTAGTGTAGTGGTTATCACGTTCGCCTAACACGCGAAAGGTCCCCAGTTCGAAACTGGGCGGAAACAACTTTGTGCAGTCCCAGCTTCCTATGGTTAGTTATCACTGCTCAGACTGTCATGCCTCAAGCTCAAGCCAAGCTCATTCCAGGGGCCCTCAAAGGAGACTCCAGCCAAAATAGGAACCCCCAATTCAGCAGCAACATTACGGATTCCCCACTGGTTGAGGAACAGAACGCCACCTCTTTACTGTTGCAAGGAATCGCGGTAAATGTCAGAGCAGCGCCATTGGTCCAATGACATGGCTTGGGTGAGGGTAGCAGAAGTCCTCGTTAGTATAGTGGACAGTATCTCCGCCTGTCACGCGGAAGACCGGATTCGATTCCCTGACAGTTAGAGTTTCATCTCAATATACATCATTGTTATAAGATGGTTTATGTTTCCTAAGGGTATAGGTGTCACATTGGTACAACTGTCAGAGTAGCTCATATGAGGTAGACAGGTGTAAGATGTGACATGCTACAGACAACAGAGCAGTAATGAAACATGCTGTTAACACACATTTAGTGCATACTTACACAGTCTTTAATCTTCCTTTCTCTCCTTTCCTCTCTTTGCTTTTTGCCTCTCTTCTCCCTTCCGTCTTTCATCTTTCTTTCCTTCCCTCCTCTCTGTTGTTGACCATTAAAGCAGTCATAAAGACATTAGGATATAACCACAGGAGGTAGGAGCTATAAAACACACACATGCCGTGGAAGATGTGGCCCTAATGTGTATAAAGTACACAAATCAGCAGGATCCTTCTGATATACAAACAGCCAGAGAGGAGGGCAGATAAGAGAGCCAACAAGCCTAAGTTATAAATATATGAAATATAGATGTGGGTATCATGTATGTGTTGATAATTTGATGTACAATATAAATATCATATTATCATTATAAATTGGTTGAGTTAGTATTTATTGATTGTTATTCTGGTGTCATGATGTTATAACAGAAAGCTTCACGTATTTGCTCCAACATACAAATCTGTGGTTCTAGTTTGATTATGTTGTCTTACTAAACAGGCCAAAATGAATTTTCCCTACAGAGTGATTACTCAAAAGTGTGTTGTAAATACTGTAAGAAACCCAGAATATAATATTCAGATTGTATTATTTTGTAGAGCATTTTTAAACAGTGGAAGTGAACGAATACATTAGACTGTCCTCG
>NW_019524978.1:3226505-3227904 GCF_002814215.2 Seriola lalandi dorsalis | reverse complement strand
ACAGTATCTCCGCCTGTCACGCGGAAGACCGGGGTTCGATTCCCCGACGGGGAGAGTTTCTTTGTTTTCTGCTAAACAGCTGAATCTTCACCGCAAAGCAAAGCTCAGGTAATGCAACAGCATTCAGCATGCTGTTGCTGTCCAACAGACGCTTTGCCTTGGAGAGACTGCCACCTTCTCCTGTAACAACAGAAATGTACGCATGTTGAAAAATAAATACAAACTTGCTCATCTTGTTTACTTTACTAAATGTCACCAAAGTTTGACCTTATGGCAGAGAAAAACAACACTATTTCCACCAGCTTTCAAACCAACCTACCATTTGCATGAGGCATAATTGATAACCAGCTGTCACATTCAGGTCACAGTCACCGAGGCAAAACTACCAGGGGTTGTCAGCTACGACTGTAATCCCATTGGCTCCTGGGTGAAAAAGTTTTCACGCCACCCAAATGAAAGGAATAAGCCTTTTTTCTTCAAAGATTAGTCCAATTTTCCCACTGCTGGGACAGCACAAAAACAACTGATTTTGAAGAGTTACAGCAGATATGACCAGCTTGGGCGAAGTCCACATTCCAATTATTCAGATTTGGCTTCTCTGGTGAAAATGCTTATGGGGCTCAGTGCACACTGGTGCATTTCCCCGCCTCAAGGACAGACAGAGAATCTCGCCACAGTTTCCGTAGTGTAGTGGTTATCACGTTCGCCTAACACGCGAAAGGTCCCCAGTTCGATACTGGGTGGAAACAACTTTGTGCAGTCCCAGCTTCCTCAGACAAAGTGAAGATAGACAGTGACTTTGACCTTCAACCTGTGTGTCTCCATTTGATACGTTGGAAGGTTGGGTAAAGGCAACACACACTCTGTTTGTGTACATGTCAGCGACAGTGAGTGTGGATTTGTGTGTGGTGGCTGCTCCTTTAGCAAAAATGAGGGATGGTTAGTTATCACTGCTCAGACTGTCATGCCTCAAGCTCAAGCCAAGCTCATTCCAGGGGCCCTCAAAGGAGACTCCAGCCAAAATAGGAACCCCCAATTCAGCAGCAACATTACGGATTCCCCACTGGTTGAGGAACAGAACGCCACCTCTTTACTGTTGCAAGGAAGCTTTGAGGTTGGATGTGGAAAAAGCTTATGACCACGTCCCTCAAGGAATATTGCCAGTGGATGCCTCTTGCTCCTCCATCTGTGACTACGTCCAGCTTTGAATCTGACTTGTGTTGTATCCAAGGGCCCTTTGTAGCACATTCAAGTCATTGGGGTTTAGCTTCTCCAACGAGAATGCATATGGGGCTCAGAGTACATTGGTCCATTTTGCGGCCTCAGGCGCAGTACAGCGGCATCCGGACGGTTTCCGTAGTGTAGTGGTTATCACGTTCGCCTAACACGCGAAAGGTCC
>NW_019524978.1:3226060-3226485 GCF_002814215.2 Seriola lalandi dorsalis | reverse complement strand
CATTCAAGTCATTGGGGTTTAGCTTCTCCAACGAGAATGCATATGGGGCTCAGTGTACATTGGTCCATTTTCCGGCGTCAGGCGCAGTACAGCGGCATCAGGACAGTTTCCGTAGTGTAGTGGAAAAAGCTTATGACCACGTCCCTCAAGAAATATTGCCAGTGGATGCCTCTTGCTCCTCCATCTGTGACTACGTCCAGCTTTGAATCTCACTTGTGTTGTATCCAAGGGCCCTTTGTAGCACATTCAAGTCATTGGGGTTTAGCTTCTCCAACGAGAATGCATATGGGGCTCAGAGTACATTGGTCCATTTTGCAGCCTCAGGCGCAGTACAGCGGCATCAGGACAGTTTCCGTAGTGTAGTGGTTATCACGTTCGCCTCACACGCGATCCCTTTCGAAATCTTGCCAGTGGATGCCTCTTGC
>NW_019524978.1:3161365-3225831 GCF_002814215.2 Seriola lalandi dorsalis | reverse complement strand
ACAGTATCTCCGCCTGTCACGCGGAAGACCGGGGTTCGATTCCCCGACGGGGAGAGTTTCTTTGTTTTCTGCTAAACAGCTGAATCTTCACCGCAAAGCAAAGCTCAGGTAATGCAACAGCATTCAGCATGCTGTTGCTGTCCAACAGACGCTTTGCCTTGGAGAGACTGCCACCTTCTCCTGTAACAACAGAAATGAACGCATGTTGAAAAATAAATACAAACTTGCTCATCTTGTTTACTTTACTAAATGTCACCAAAGTTTCACCTTATGGCAGAGAAAAAACAACACTATTTCCACCAGCTTTCAAACCAACCTACCATTTGCATGAGAGGCATAATTGATAACCAGCTGTCACATTCAGGTCACTGTCACCGAGGCAAAACTACCAGGGGTTGTCAGCTACGACTGTAATCCCATTGGCTCCTGGGTGAAAAAGTTTTCACGCCACCCAAATGAAAGGAATAAGCCTTTTTTCTTCAAAGATTAGTCCAATTTTCCCACTGCTGGGACAGCACAAAAACAACTGATTTTGAAGAGTTACAGCAGATATGACCAGCTGGGGCAGAAATAACCAAACCCAGATGGTGACAGGATGAAAACTCTCATATTTACACACCTGATCTATTAACATAACATTGATTCTGTTACAACCTCCTTATCACTATGAGTCCGCCCTAAACACACATTCCAAAACATCACAAACTGAAAGAAAATTTCCTATTAATGTCAAAAGTGCACTGGTAATTTTGTGGATGTTTATTTGTACAATATTCTATTAAACTAATAAATAATATGTTACATGCAGTCACAAGCCTGTGCAGAAGGATATCAATGTCAGGCAAATCTGCTACTGAGAGAAGACAAAAACTCAAGAGGTCATTTCTCAAGAGGTAATTTCTCAAGCAGACGTAAACAAATTGTTTTACACTTTTGAACGAATGACCATTGTTGTTGTTTTTCTGGTGAGTTGTCTCTGTTATAAAAGCTTGAGTTGAGAAACTCTCCAGCCTTTTTGGCAAGTTGCAATTACTGTCAAGTGGAATACTGAACTTCGTTGTTCCCCACTGTGGATTTGGAGCAATGACTCTGGATTGGACGCGAGTCTCTTTGTCAATCCATGTGTATGTTATACATAAAATATTTCTCAGATAACCTGCCATTGATAACCACGGACTTTGCCATGGTTTGTGGGAATTATCTGACAATGAGGCATTTCAGTGCTGAGTATTTGGTAACAGATTGAGGGGGTCACTTAGGACCTCTGAAGCACTCGTGTTGCAGTTTTGTCAAAACTTTAGAAATAATGAGTTTCATCACTGAATTCCCACATTCACATGGCACTAAATGACCCAAGAGGAAACAGCAGTTACTCTACAGCTCACAAGCTACATACTAGTGGTCTAGATTATGACTTTATTATTGAAGGAGACAACACTGTTGATCACATGGTACATTCCCAGTTTTGATTTCTTTGAGACTCATTACAAACATTAACAAAATTCATCTTTCTCATTCAGTCTCAGCAAATTAAATGGTTGTGCTCTCATGAGACATTGACACCAACTTTCCTTTTGTTTATGAAGCAACCATCTCCATAGCGACAAAAGGAATATTTTTTCATATCCAGAACTGATGTTGCAACATTTAATCCTCTGATTAAATTACCAGGGAGGAGCAGAGAGCGTGGAGGAGTAAAGTTACTTTTATAAACATTTATTCTGGTTGTATCTAACAGAGTGGAGGAGGGTGTGCCTACCACTGAGATTTAACAACTTCAGCTTCGCTGTCACTGTAAATAAAGCCTTTTTTTATTAGTACACCACCCTGACTTTCTCTCATCTTTCTCATCAACTGAAAACTTCATATGAGAGTTTATCCAAAAACACTGAATATGGGGAAATTAAACACTTCTTTGACTGTATATTCTGTGAAATCCTGTACTGTCTTTTAAAGCTGTAATAATCAATATTTTATATAATTAATGGAACAAAGGATTATGGGTACTGTGTTTTGGGCTAGAAAATAGACATTGAATTCAGGCATTGAAAACAAAACCTGAACTGAAAAAGGAAACAGTATCACTGAAAAACTTGTATTGGAAAAAGTTGAACTGGCACTTAAATAAATACTGGCATTGAAAAAGGTTCCCCTAAAAAATAAAACACCGGCATTAAAAAAAAATTGCAATCTTACGATCTTGTTATTTTAGTTCATTTTGATATTTTTCATATTATGATGTATTTATCAGTGTCAATCTTCACATTTCTTCATGTGTGTCTTTTTTCAGTGACAGTTTTTTTTTCACAGTCACCATTTTTCAGTGTCACTGTTTTCCAGTTTCAACTTTCAATCACTGTTTTGGTATAGAGGTGTGAGGCTTGAGGGGAAGAGCAAGGAGTGTGTGATATATTCACACTCAGAAGCCTGACAGGACCGCTTACCTGGGCAATACAAACAACAGTTCACCTGGAACTCTTGAACCGCAGGTAAGTCTGTTTCCCCCGTCCACTGTTTTTTCACAGAGAACTGGACTGGGTTAAACTTAACCTTGAATGAACATTTGTCAGTTCAGGTTTTGTTTACAATGTCAAAATTTGACTGTCTCTGTTCTAGTCCTGTAACTATGGGAGTGGTCACTAGCAGTGATTTAGGGATAAAAAAAAAAAAAAAACCCAGGAAAAAAACCTAGGAATAATTATTTCCAAAAACACCTTTATGCCAGGTGATGTTTTTCAGATTGTTCTGCTGCCCCCTAGTGGCCAAAAATCTATAAGATAACGCAACTTAAAGCACCACAACTGAACATATTTAGTTTATAGTTTCTATTCTGGCCTTAAGCCACCAAAATCAATGTTGAAATAATCTTGAGGAACAAACGCAGCAGTATTTAAAAATCAATGGATACAACTTAAAGGTTATGGGGATGTTAACAGAGTAGTTGTGATTGAAGTAGCTGGTGCAAGTTTGCGAAATGATCTCCTTCCTGAGGTGTTGCAGATTAATTAATTTTCCGTAAAGGTTGGCATGAAATAGACGACTACTTTTGAAAGCACCTTTGCCTTATTTGGCTGACTGACAGAGCAACACATTCTTCGATTCTATTATTGTAGCTATTAAACTCTTTTTTATACACATACACTTTTCTCTCACACCCACTTTTCCTCCTACTCTCTCCCTTTCATTTTCCTCACCCCCCCCCACCCCCTTTCTCTGAGTGGGTTGTATACACAGTGTGGTTACAGTTTCCTCAGCCCATTAAACTGTATGGAATCAGTGTGAGTCCCTGTATTGTTGGTAGTGAAGGCCAGTCCTCTGAGGGGTTTGTGTGTTATTGCACATATTCATCAGCATTAGGCAATCATGGCAGAGTCCTCCAGTGTGGTTTAAATACACATTCAGAGGAGCTGCCAGGAGGAGAAAGGAGATAGTGTGCACTTGAGTAACTTTGTATGAGAGCATGTTTTGAATCTGAACCCAAAAAGTTAAATTTATGTTTTATGTTAACACTGCCATTGGTAATGGTTGAGTTAAGGTTGTGGGTTTGGGAATTAATTCCCAATAAATAATAGAATGTCATCAGAAATAAAGTGACATGTCTGTGTTTTCTTTATCCTGACACAATGATGTACACTCACATTCATGCATTACATTTCTGAATATATTGTATTTCATACAGTCACGCCATTGTTTGTGAGCAGATGACACAAGAAAACTGACTGAAAACAGAACTGCAACTGTTAATGCAATTTTGATTAAACAAGCAGCTGAAAGATTGTGGCTGCGATAAAATGACCTAAAGAAACACTTTTTGTCCCAATGCCATGTGGTGAGGAAATGTTTGTCTGACGTAAACTATAAGAATAATCCACGGAGCGCAAGTGCTATGCCAAAGCCATAACAGCTCATATTAATGTGTGAACATGGATTAGATGACATGAAAATCAACTAGGCATTTGAAGCTTACTGAGAGACAACAATGATAGATGATAAAGGAAATATACTGCTTCGAAGGAATAGTTTGACAGTGAGAATTGATACCACTCTCACATCTCCTGTCTCTAGCCCCATAGTGAACAGATATGAATGGTCCATATCAATCTTTGGACATTGAGCTGAATTTACTCTTTAATTGTAGGTTGGTTGAAAAAAAAAAAAAAAAAAAGAGTGAACAGAAGAAACAGAACTTTAGTGCCCAGCCCCCGGCAGGAAGTGGATCACCATGGAAACAATCCATAGGTTTAAAGTCCTTCTAATTAGAGGAAACTTCCCCTGGAGCCCAGACACTGGTGGTGGTGAGGAATGGAGCTCGAGGATGGGAACAGCTTCATGAGGGAAACTTCTGATTGGACGGCTTGATTTGAGATGGTCTGGCATCCATGGTTGAGGTGGTGAACGGGTGGAGGTGAGTCGTGGATTCTCAATGGTGCTGAAATGACAACTGAATGACAGCATATAGAGAGAACAGTTTTAAAGTTTGACATGAATTTCCCCTAGGGGATAAATAAAGTATCTATCTATCTATCTATCTTACAGGTGATTGGCTGATGGTCGCCGTGTAAGGTTATGATTGGATAAAGACACGAATGATCGAATGGAACTTATAGATGGTGGTGAAATGGTGCTTGTGACTTAGAAGGCATGCGCAAGGAGATCGTCTTCCAACACCTGGTTGCAGTGTGGTTAGAAGTGTAATATACAACTAATTACGGGTTGGAAGTTATAATTTTGGAATCCAAAGACACAGGTACATTGTCTCTAATTGCAAAGGTACATAAAAAGTTGTGGCCAATATTCAGGGCTCTTACCTGTAAAACAAACAAGCTGTAAAATGAATAAAAAGACACCAGCATGGTCACATTCTGATGCTGCATAACAATACAGTGATAATAAAAAAGAAATTGAGTTGTAACTCTAAATGTTGCAGAGAAGCCAGATGCTACCTTACTGTCTCAATACTTTGTCTGTAATCCCTCACTCACCCCTCCAATCAATTCTGCCCTTGCTTTCTCTCTGATGGCTGCATACAGTGGACTAGGCTTCCATCCAGATCTATTTAATGGTCCACAAAGCTGCACCACACACACACACACACACACACACACACACACACACACACACACAAACATAAACACAGAGACCAAAAGAGAAGGAGATAAAGTTTTCATGGATCCTGCCAAGTGTTTTGTTTTTATGTTGCACCCATTTACCTTTATATTAAAGTCATGCCCACTGACATTATCTCTGTTGTTTGCCTTTCAGGATATTCAAAGAACCACAGCTGCGTGTAAATTTTGTAACAATGCTTTTATTGTTATTATATCAATATGATGTTAGGTTCATACAATAGCTTGTTTGTTTATTTCCCTCTTGTGCAAAAAAATTTAAGGCGGCTGAAGCTTTTAAAAAGTAAGGGTTCATACGATATACGATGTGGATGATACAATATACAGTATATATATATATATATATATATATATATGTATATCTGTATTCTTGTTTGTTGAGTATAATATGCCAAATGTTCAATTATGTCACATAAAATTCTATTTTTGTACTACTTTTGAATAGTAAGTAATGTGGTGATGTATTGCTCTTCTAAATTAAGCATGTAACTAATTGATCATTAGTTCTTCCATTTACCTAATCAGTACAAGTAATCTCCTTACAATGGATGGCTGTTTTTTATCTGGCTGCTGATGACCTTTGTAGCCTGGAAGTGTTACTTTGGGAATAGGAGTAGACCACACACAGAAAGAACCACAAACAAACACACACACACGATAAACTCTGCTAGTGACAGCTGTCATTTCAGTCAACAAAATCGAGGGTCGCCAGCTGAGTAGCCTGCTCTTGTCTACCTCTGTCTGACATCCATTCATCCATTTGTTCAAACTTTGAATTTTGACAGGTAACAATTAAATCTACCTCCTTTGTTTATAGAATTAAAAGAAGCATAAGAACAAAGATGGTTGCAAACAGTCAGTACACAAACATGATTAAAGTTTTTATCAAGACATCAGCCTAGATTTGATAACACTAAGTACCCAGTCCCTCACAGACGCACACACACACACACACACACACACACACACACACACACACAGTCTCTGTCTATGACCACCCACCCACTCCTCCGGTCTCTGCAGGAAGTTACTAATCCGTCGGTCAGACTTGATCATGATGTAAACATGGGCGGTGTGCCCCCTCTCCTGAAACCTCATGCTCCTGTTTCTGCCTTTTCACAATATGTTGGCCTGTCATTCTGCTGAGGAGCAAATTACTGGCATCCAGGAATTATCTGACCCCCCAGCCCTAGCTGCATCATTAACTATGATCATTAGTGGCTTATCCACAGCAGAGCTCAGTGGATCTTGCAATAACCACGACTAGTTTAAAAAAATAGAACAGAGAACAAATGCATTATTAGTTAAGGCCAACTAAACCATGCTGGAAAGGAATTATATTTTAAATTTGATCACATTGGTTTTTCATTATGCACAAAATCTTAAAAATAAAATAGCTAAAATAGCCTGAATTTCTAACTCTTTAGAAGTTTTCTTTGTGCTCTAAGTGCACTGAATGTGCAGTCATGACATTTCCACAAGCCTCCAACCCATTGACATCTGTCTGAAATTGTGCATCACTGTCACAACACCACTCTTTCTAATGGTGCCTGTGCTCATTAACATATTCCCACAACATCCCTCATCATCCGTCATGGAAAAATGTTGAATTCAAAAGTCAACAAATTTGAGTACATCTTTTCACACACTGTTTGCCCTGATACATGGTGGTTGAAAAAAAAACATTAACAAACTAAATACTGTTTTATTTACTTTTTTTTTTTTAGACAAAAGGTCATTGTTGAATTTGAACTGAGCTTAGCTGGAATAGAGTTGAGCAAGACGATGGCGTTCAAACTAAAGAGTTTTAAGTGGAAAATTGGAAATTGCAAAACAAAAAGGAACAACTCATTAGAGTGTCATGACTTTTCTCTTCTTTGTTATAAGGCTTTGCAGCAAACAGCTCCATGGTGACGAAGTTTCCAATTTGTACACAAGCCCAACAACATGTGTATTCAGTAATGTATGTCTTAAAAATTCATGTTGTATGCATGTACTATACATGCACATCATATAAATCAGACTGGTGTTAGTGAGCTTTGTCTTTTAGTCATGTCACATTGTTTACTTGCCTCCTAAATGGTGTGAGCAGGCGAGTAGTAGACAAGTTAGTGACACATCTGGAGTGGCAGATGTGATAATTGGCCAGACAATGGTCCAAAATACTTACTGTTTTATATTGTGACAGTGATCCACACAAACACTCGAACAAAGTCAGGATTATATACTGCATATACACACACAACATATATAAGTATATACATATGAAGTTGAGATACAGGTAGATATTCATGTCACTACTAATGTATACTGTCACAGTGATTTACTTCGCTTTTGAATCGAAAAAAGTATTTTGTGGCAAGAGACTAAGAATTTTGAGTCTTTAACTTGATTTATTACACATCCTCCATGGACTGCATCTCTGTTTCAAAGTCAGGGAGCATGTAATTGGCTTAAGTGTCCTGGATATTTTCTTAGAGACACTGGGGGAAATAATCCAGTCATGCATCCTTTGACATCAAAGGACACAATGAAAGAATGATAGAAAATGAGACATGGAGGAAGAGAAGCCAACGGAATCTCCATCATCGCAATTTTGATTATTATTTCTACGTGGTAAAATGTCTAACTGGTGTCCACCTATAATTGGTATTGCGTGTGGAGCTTAGGGATGATAACACAAACAATGACAAGCTGTGGGACCTACTTATCAACTACATAAAGTAGTTCTAAACTCCAATGACGATGTAGAAGTGTTGGGGGAGAGACAGTGACAGGGAAAGTGGTTAAAATACTGAACTTGAGGATTGAAATTCAGGAGAGATTGCATTTGCTACATAAGGATTTTATTAATCCTACAGCTAGTGCTGTGAATATTTAACCACTGTGAAAACCAGCGCCAATTGCGTACAGCTGAACTAATGTGATATATTTTGTTTCATAAAATGCTCGAAGTGAAAATGTATCCACGAAAGGACTGGCGCTGTCACTAATGATCTCCCCGTAGAGGCAAAGTGGCCTCAGTGAACTCGGAGGGAAGTTTTAGCCAAGTGAAGCACACAACAGCAGCGTACAGTGTTGGACAGAACAGTCCAATACAACTTAAAGGGTCAGTTCTCCCAAATCACACAAAAACATATTTTTTCACTTACTCCAAGAGGTCTCTGGTCATGCATATAGTATTGATTTTCATGGGGACCATTCTTCAGTTGAAAAGAGTGCCAGTAAAAACTGTTGACAACACTCTGTGGATGATCCAGAGTAACTGGGACATTGTTTTTCTCAAAAGACAAGTAACAGCTGAGTTTTTTTTTCCTGAATTTTACTGGTATACCACAAGAGGTAAGGGAGAAAATGTTTCTTTTTTTCATTTGACAAACTGACCCTTAAATTAACAACCCAGCATTACTCAATGTTCTGTGCTCCACAATGTATTTCCTTGTGGGATAAACTTGGTTTCCTGCAGGTGATGACCTACAAATGTGCAACTAGTATAAAACCTCGCCTGATGCTTTTACTGTCAATGCATGTGTCTGTGAGTCACAAAATGAATGAAAAATGATTAGTTTGTTACACGCCAGAAGTATTGCAACATCAACACTAATAACATGATACCTGCTAACACCTGCACACACACACACGCACACGCATCACACACACATACACACATAGACACACATACTTGCATATAAAAACACACATTCAAAACTAATCAGTGACTAATAATGTATTCAAAGCTATTGAGAAAAAAGGCTAATCCTGCCAGACACACTCAACATCTAAGTTGGCTTCACTATCTCAGTGATCATATATTTTATTTTTGATTTATACGTCAGAGTCTCTCATGGCCCCATCATTCAGGGGAGGGTTAGCAGCTGGAAAACAAATGATACTCTTAGACAAAACCCAAAGAAGCTTTGAAATTGGTGAATTATTTTACAGTTTCACAAACACTGAATGTCAACAGCTAGGACGACCATGAATCATTTAGACCATTTCTTTATACCTTTACTACTATTTTGTAACTCATGCCAGAGTTCAGGTAAGAAATTTATCCTATATGTCAGAGTATAATCCAACTGTCTAAGTGCTAAGCCTAATAAGGAAATATAAATATAAGAGATATCTATGTATATATATTAGAGTTATATCAGCAATGTCAGGGGAGTACGTTGAAATGCTGGCAAAAACTGTTATCAAGAACCTAAGTATCGGTTTCCCCATGTGGTCATTCGTTGTGCTATAGATGAGTGACATCAGTGACATGTTCACACTGACAAGGGGCTGAAAACAACCCAAAATTACTGACAACTTCTGAAGAAATCAACATGAAATATTGTTTTTGTGCTTAAAATTGCACGAGCTGCAAAAGTGTGGAAAAGGGTCATTATCTCCAGAAGGAAACCAGCTTATTAGTTCAGAGTGTTTAATTGGCTATTAGCTGCCATGATCCACTCAAAACCATGACTTTAATGAAGGTTGTGAATGGTTTTGCACTGAAACTTCAGGAGGAAACGCCAGTTTTAAGGTAAGACGGCTCACTCTGTTACTGTGTGATTAAAGCTGTTTAATGAATATTCCTGAACCTGATGTCATGCTGTGTGTTTGATGTGCATTCAGAGTTTCAGAGCAGGACATCTGGGATGCTTATAATTCAGATAAAAAGATAAAGAGGCATGCAGAGACCCTTTTCATGATTCTGTGTGGCTGATCAATAATACTGAATTAATTAAGCTGCTTTATTTGGTGGTCAAAATGTCAATATATTATCTGCTATACATTGTTAAAATGAACTGCATACCTCAGTGCTCTGTGTGCATATTCTCTGTTGTTTGCACACAGGAAACTTGTCTATATCTCAGTCTGAATATTTTACGTTTTACTGCATAAAAATTATTCTGGCATATAAATATATTTTTTCTGTTTTCTGCTAGATTGCAGTAACAACAACACAGAGCTTAAAAACAGCCTTACTGCCGAGAGACATCCTGCTAAAGCAAGACATATCAAACTAAAGCTAGCCAGTGGTTGTGTCAGAAACTACTCCCTTGTGCGTTAATTCACTACTCCCTATATAATGGACACTTAGCCTATAGTTTACTTGACAATAAGCACTAAATCGAGAGTTTTATGTCATCACTAACAGACGTAGAGATGCTCAACTATAAATCTTGCATCTATAAAATATGGAGCGTTGCAGTGCGGTGATGGGCACTACTTTTTTGTTCAACTGTAGAATTTTTGAGAGCACTATAAAGTGGATGGATTTGCACACTCAGTCGGACACTCGAATAAAATGGTGTCCAGTGAATGTAGTGCATTATATATTAAATAGGGAGTGGTTCCAGATTTCATTTAGTGAAGTAGCCACAGCTAGCCTTAGCTAAAGCTAGCACTAAATTGAATTGAATTGATTTTTTTCCCTAGCTTTTTTTTTTCTAATATCAAATTTTTATTAAATGATATATGGTAATTCAATTTGTTAGTTTGTTTTGTGCATTTCAGTAGCTGCCATCTTAGCTTTTGATTTTACAGTGAGGTTAAGCACACACACACACACACACATATATATATATATATATATATATAACACATATACCACATAGTCAAATGTGTTAAATTGTAAACAAGAACTGTAACTGTAATTTGGTCAAATAACTTACTTGACATGAAGTCAGTGTAGTCTTGTGTAGTGTTTCCTCTCAGTTTGCCCCTCACTCTCTGTAACTGGCAAACATTAAGATGTCTGCTTACACATTCACACGTAAGAGAAGTCAGGTTTTTATACAATTTTGACATTTTTCATTTAGCCACAGTGGGGTATTTTGTATAGATGTTCTGTTTGATTTGGTGGCTGCACTCCACTGTTCACCTTGATCATCCAGTCACGCGTTAAAAAGGTCGGCTATGCGTGCTCCTCAGAAATCAAACAGCATTCACCTGCTGTGTGTACATGTACTGCTTCCAGTGTGTCTGTGAGAGGGGAAGTGTGTCTGTTGTTTGATTGTGTGCTGCCTGTTCTTCCACATCACACAGAGCCTGCTAGAATTTAAAGGTAGCGGGCTAATTAGTACTTGGCCTTTGGTTTTTCTCTAACGACCCCATGGTGCTCTGTGTCGTGATTGGTTCTGACACGGCAGGCCAGCAGCTAATTGGATCAACACAATTACTCACATTCTTACCATGTTGAAGGTTTTTCTTCATGTGGTGAATTTCATTAGAAACCCATGAAAACACACAAACACATACATGCATTCATTTAGATCTACATACCCACACATACAATTTGTGCACAGTACATCAAGCATGTGTACACAATGTTACATATACACACACAAATGCTATTGTAATCTATGACCTAAATCTTATTCTGTCGTCATACCTCTGGCTGATGAGTGTAAGCAGTTTGCAGAAAGTTGTAATTGTATATGTTGAGTAAGTAGAGACTTGAGGGGAGTTAAGATAAAGAGTCAGCTAAGTGCTTTGTTGACAGCCGGAGCTCGTAGGAAATCCTGTTTCAACTTCAGTTTCATAACTGGAAAACCAACATGTCAAATATTTCACTACCTCTCTGTCCTGGCTGTTTTTGCAGCCCCTCACTTATGTCTTATATTTTAATGGTCTTTCCCCCCGGCTTGCTTTTTTCTCTCCACATTTTTGTGTTTTTGTATTTACTCTTCCTCAATTTCTTTTGCTTAAATAAACACATCTCTTTCTTTCCCCACCTCCTTTGCTTGCTCTTTGTGTTTTAGGAACTTTTATTTTAAAACCAAGCTAACAGATTATGGCATATTTTGGAAAGTGCAGCCACTGGGAGAGACGTTTATTAGTGGTTTGTAAATATTTCTTCTAGGGATTTATAATTCAAAATTGACCCTGAAAAAAGCCCATGCGAAATTAAATATTTGAAATGTTTCAGTTCTATTTTGTACATGCTCCACCCTAGCAGGCTTCGCTATTGGTTTCCCCCGCCTACTCACCGCGGCCTTCTATAAAAACCCAGCATATACGCACATATTGTTTCCTTTTTCACTCTGCCACTATGAAGATGAAGATTGTACTATGAAGACTTGCCACCATCCGGTGTCGTAGGAGATGGATGACTTAAATGGTCACTTCCATTCGTTAGACCTGCTGACTTCTGCTCCGCCTGTCTCGCTCTCCCCTGGGAGGAGCGGCGGCAACAATTTGCTGAGTCTTTCCACACCAGTCATGGAGGGAGCGGCAACTCCCTCCACGCCAAAGGTCCCAGCCCTGGGAGGAGTATGACAAGGAGGATGACCCTCCTACAGTTTGATGTCCTCAGCCTCTTCGCTGGCTCTCTGGACCTCGACCCAGCAACCAGCACACTGAGATGTCGGTGGAAGAAATCTTGGAAGTTCAGACCACAGCAGCCGCCTTCCTCAGGATGTCCCGCGGGCCTTTGCCATCAACGGCGGCAGCTCAATGTGAGCAGAGGCACCTCTGGCTGGGTTTCTCCACCCTGAAAGAGGCCGAGGGTCGTCAGCGTCTTAACATGTCGACTGAGTCCCTCCTCTGCGTGGACCTGCAGGTGATGATCGAAAAGCTGAAGAGGACGACAAAGATATCGGAGCAGCTGAAGGCCCAGTTGAAAGCCTAAGAGCCCTTCTGCAAGTTTTTCATAAAACACCAGAAAGGCAGGAGGAATTAATTGAAATCACCAAAACGTCAACATTCCCCTCAAATTCTCTTCTCATAGGTGGGTGGAGGACTTGGCAGCGGCAGAGCAGGAGATATGGCCATCTGTGCAAAGATTTTTTGACAGCCACAAGAAACTCCCAAAGAGCAAGATGCCAACATCAGCATCGTATATCATGGTCAGAGAACTTTGGTAACCCCCCTTTTGAAGCCAAGCTACAGTTTTTGTGGCAAAGAAGCTAAAACCATTTCTTGAAGCGAAGCCCCTATAGTGCCTTTTTTGGCAAAAGAGCTTCAATCCATTCTGAGGAGTTTGCTTTTATTCTTCATGAAAAGGGAGGTTCAGGAGAACAACAAGACAATCGCTCAAAATCGATGTACTTGACAAAGCACTGCATGTACCACTAAAAGAACCCAACACAATTAACTGCTGGGCCAGAAGGTCAAGAAAAAATGTGTTGCCTTCCACTCCACAACCACAAAGAAACTGCTGAACAAATGTCCACTTAATTATGCTGCTGTAAAACACATTAGTTCCCTTGATCCAGTGATCAATGAAGAGAAGAGTGACATATTCAAGTTTGAAAAGCTCAGCTGCTGCTGGGTCAGATGGGATGCTGCACAGCACTGTGACCAAATCCTCAGCGAGTATTCTTCCTCATTGAGATGGTTCAACACCACAAAAGAGGTTTGTCTACAGAAGTGACTCCTGCCGAATAGCAGCAGAGCATGCAAATCTGTTGAAAGAGGATATTTGGTGAACAAGGCCATGCTGGTTGGAAACCTGAAAGAGAGGACTCTGATGTCACATGCCTGGTCCTGGACTCCTTGACTGGTGGCTCATTGGTGGCTCAGAGCGATACTAAGACTCCTCACGCAACATTGCAAAAATGCCAAAATGCGATATTTGAAATACCTGGTGGATGAAAAAGCCAAGAAACAATCTGCAAATGACCAGAAAAGAAAAGAGCTCCAAAATCACAAAGGGGGCAGATAGAGAGAGAGACAAGAGAAGATAACAGCTAGCATCGAAGCAATGCAACCAGAAGCTGATGTAAAATCAGAGAAGGCTGGAAGAAAGCAGACCTTCACACTGCTCACGAGGTCTAAAGCCTACTGTTAAAGTGTTGTAGTAAAAAAGACTGGAGTGACCATTCTGGATGCAATTTTGTCAGACCTGACAGATTTCAAACGTGAAAGTAGACCAACCCCAGCATTGTGCCTAGAGCTACATGAGACATCTTTTTTTCAGTAGCTGAAACTGTGATGTTGCATTTCAAATTGTATTTTTTTTGGCGTTCATGCTATTTTAAGTTGTACTTTCATTTTACGTTTCTTTCTCAGGAATTTAGCTACACATCTCTGCTGTTAGTCGAGTCATTCTAACGGCTCATGCTGTTAATGTCAAGACTGTGGGGATTTCAGATGGATGTCTTTAACTGCTTGTTTTCTCAAATATGGAAGCTGAGAAAGGCCACACTCACGAATATTCTTTTTATACCATTATAACGTCGTTATAATGGGATAAAAGAAATAGCCTGTTGAATCTCAAAGACAATCCTAAAAGAGCAGTTCCTCTAAGGATAGCTAGTTGTTATTAATATTATTATGATTATTATTTCTTATTATTTACACTAATCTTTTCATTGTTTTTTCCTTTAATAAATAAGGCCTTATTGTTAATTTTACTTCCTGTCAGCAGTAAACCAAAACCTGTGCATGAAAACATTCTCTGTTTAAGCTTCTCTAACTCTATGAATGAGATTCCTTTTCTCCTTAGAATGACTCTTGTCATTAGGGCACCTCAATTTTGGGGGGTGTTGACCCTCAATTACAGAAACCAGCAGTAAACTGAAGTAAATGACTTCTTTGTGAACAGCCTTCAGGAAGCTGACTGTAAATCAACTCCAAATAGCCTGTTTTCTGATGGGGTTAAGACCACCTCCTTGTTTATTTCCCACCTCTAATAGCTGTACACACAGCTTCTCCTACGATGCACAAAAACATAATTCACACAACTGTGGAGCAGGTTCACATGATGAATGTGGAACAAGTGTCATGTGGAGCAGAGGGCTGCAGGCCAGCTGCTCCACAAATTGCTTCATATAAAGTGACAGTTTGCTGGAGCACAGTCTATACAAACACAGCGCTGGATCAACTTGTGATAATAGCTGAACTACAATGTACAATGTTATGTTAAC
Source organism: Seriola lalandi dorsalis (assembly GCF_002814215.2). NCBI lineage: Eukaryota > Metazoa > Chordata > Actinopteri > Carangiformes > Carangidae > Seriola > Seriola lalandi. Next base: position 3,210,845 of record NW_019524978.1, on the reverse strand, counting down.
TTCATTTGTCACAAAGCTTGCAGAGTTAACTGTAATCACTGAACATTCGACACCTAATTTTCTTGATCACTTTACATCATATTACCCCACCAGCAGGTCAGAGTCTTCACTTAATGAGTGAAATATCTCAACAGCTACAAGATGGATTGGCATAAAAATTTTGAAAACATGAAAATGTACAATTTTGCACAAAGAATCCTAATGACTTGGGTGATCCCTGGACTTTTAGTGTAGTACAACTAGGAGGTTAATATTTGTGGGTTTGAGACAAATGTTTCAACAACTGTTGGAGTGATGGTTTGGCACAGACGTTTGGGATGACTTGTAATCACTTTGTTGTTCCCCTGACTTTTTCTATAGTGTATAGTTTAATTTGTCCAGTTCTCTGGTTTATGACAAAATACCTGCAAAAGTAATGACATTCCCATCAGCCACTGCTGCAATTTGTGTTTTATGTTAATTAGATACAAGATGGTGAACGTGTTAAAGAGTACACCTGCTATAAATCAGCTCATTAGCATTGTCATTGTGAGCATGTTGTCATGCTAGCTGTAGCATTTAGCTCAAAGCCCTGCTTTGCCCACATGTATCCTAACAGAGCTGCTAGCGTGACTGTTGGCCCTCAGTGTCTTGTTTAAAGTCAACTGAAAGGATACTGTAGCTCATAGCACAGTGTACTTGGTGTGGAACATAGCTGGCGATTCACAATCGTTTGGCTTTGAGAAGTGAAGTCTAGAGTCTTAGTGGACTGTATGGAATTTAAATATTCACCACAAATATTCAGCCCCACTCTTTTGTCTCCATTAGTCTGTATTCTTCACCAGCATCATCATCAGTCATCGTCACTGTATAATGGGAATGCTTTTTGATGCTTGATGATTTCTGCTGCAACTACATTGCTGAGAGTTACATGAGAGAGTTTGTGGTTGCAAAGTAACATCACAGGAATGATGTGCATTCAGCCCACCTGTGAGATAGCACACACACACACACACACACACACACACACACACACACACACACACACACACTAACAGTTTTTCTGCCCCCACCCCCCCTTTGCATCTTCTTTTTCCCCTCACATTTTCTCTCTCACTTGTCTTTTGAATTTGATCCAGTTAAAGCTGTAGTTCTCATCTCAATCACACACACACACACACAGACACACACACACACACACACACACACTGGTTGTGGAAACTAGGGCAATGGAAAGCCCCTTCTCTCCCATCCCTCTTTGACGGACTGTGTCGTCGAGTCGACTGCAGCATTATGACTCCCGTGTATCAGAGCTGCTCACAGTAAAGCTGTTTTGATGTGATTACTGGTGCAGTGCACCTCAATTTCAAACAAGCCCCAAAGTTAACTGTTAAGTGCTTTGGTATCCATATCAGGACTGCCTGTCCTGCATCTATTCAGCCTCAATTACATGTTGGCAGCATGGTCCAGGTTCTCCAGCCTCCATCGGTGATACACAGACCTCTGCAGCTCGCTGCTCATGTCTCTTGTGTGTCTCCAGCTGAGACTTTTCCACAATCTGATCTTCTGAAGAATTCCTCTGTAAACTTGCAGGAGCTCAACATAGACAATAAAAGAAAGACATACAATCGTTACATCTGTATAATGTAGTGCTATAGTGAGTAAGTACAACAAAATGCTTTGGCAGTTGCTTTCTTCTGCACAGCAGTGTGGAGCCTTAGTTTGGACATGTGGTTGCTCAGCAGGTACTTTTTTTATATAATATTTTAGTTATAAATCCAGCTCACTGCCTTTGTTTCCATCTCTAATCTTTCTCATTTGAACTCGTATATAAAAAACAAAAACAAGAAAAAAGACCCACAACAAGCTATAGAAAAGTGATATGATTATAATACTTTTATCTCTTGTAACGGCTTTCACTCACAGTTTGCTTTTGGGTCCTCTCATATACTAATATTGAGCCTGTGTTTTGGCAAACGGTTTTGTGGTCAGTGTTGTTACTTTCAACAGATGTTGAGCAGCATAAACATGCAGGGAGTACGTAGCAGTTCCATATGTGAGTCCATCCCAGATTTGGGCTTCCCTCTGATGGAGATCAGAGTGACAAAACAAAAACAACAAACCACACTGTACTACTGTCCAAGTTCTGTTGCCCCCTGCTGCTCATGGATTCGCTCGGAATAATCTATGATAGAACCTTTCCTTTTCTTCATGTCCTCTATCAAACACCTTCACAGGTTTTTTTTTTAAAATAACAATTCTACTGTTTAGATAGCAGTAATTAGTGAGAAACTACGTTGTAATTAGGAAATGTAACAATACATTTTTATTCCTAATGCCGGCCTTACAATGGCCAAACAACTTTTCAAGTGATTTCTCTGTCAGATAAATTTCCATTGTTTGATTAAAATCATGAGAGTTTTGCTAGAGTTGCAGCGCGCTCCCATCATCTCGCTCGTTTGGTTTAATATGATCATCATAGCTGTCTCAAATCAATCTTTTTTTCATCTTGACGTTCTGAAAAAATCAAACACGATTAAGATTATTGCAAGTTTTTAGTCTTGGCTCATGCAAATAGTGACGTTCAATGACGCTTTGTCCAGCACCAAACGGGAAATTGCAAAGTTGATAGTGAGCACTGAGGGGACTGAGGGAGGCACAAGAATGTGAGGCGTTTGGTATAAGGTCGACATTGTATACATAAGTGAGGCAAGGAAAATCATTTAAAACAAAACAGGAAATCATATTTAGTCCGAACAGAGCAAAATCCAGACAAGGAAAATACATTTTTATCTGAATTTACCTGGATAAGATGTTTTTCCGTGAAGTGCATGTGGTTTTTATAATCTGTCCAGTCACTGTAGTTAGTCTGGCTTGTATCTCTGATAAGATTGTTTTACTTATATGGCCCTAGGCCGCACACACACATTGCACCACTTCTTATGATGCATCGTCGGGGGGTCAGATGTCAGGAAGTTCCGATCAACAGTAGAAACATTATTAGTTATGCAAGAATTAATGACGCATCTAGAGTCTGAGAATTATGTGACCAGACTCGTACAGCGAAATAAACTCCACCTTGTTCACTAGCTCCTTGGCCTGGGTCGTATCTCACATGTATCTCAGATTAAGCTTCTTGGAGTATTTCTTGTGACTCACAGTCTGAGGTGGTGAGGTTTTAAGAAGATTAACTTCTTGTCGAAACACAATGATGCATCAACCATGAGTAAGACGCCTAAAACTGAAGTCTACAATAAGAACGAAAAGAGAACTGCAAAAACCCCTCCAAGACATTTGGATACTATGTCATTAATTACTAAAATAGCTCTGCAAATAGTGTATGTCCTGCACAGGAAACCATTGCTATATTTTACTCTTATTTCAACTGAGCAAATGTTACTGCCTTCCATTCAGTCAGTTAAACACATTAAGATTGCACTGTTACTTTTAATAATAATCCAAAACGATTAAAATCAGTAGAGTAACCTTCAGGTGACCCTGCCTAAGTGACAATGTGTTAAAGAACAATTCAGTTCTGTATCAAGTGAATATCTTACTGCAGGAATCATCTGCTCTGGGTTGAAACTTTCAAGGCCGCACGTCAGTGATGTCACAGCAGGTGTTTTTCCTTGAACAGCTGATGGCAAACACCTGCAGCCAAGCATTAAACTGGGTGTGGTCAAATGTCAGAGATCCAGTGCTGATTTACTCCATAAAAATGGACATTGTGACTGATTCATACCTAAAGGAGTCTGGTGTGTTTTCCTGGCAAAAAAGATTCAGGCGTTAAAACATTTTCTTTGCATCAGTCTACGGAAGAATTAAACATTTATGTACAGTATACAATGGCACGATTCCCAGTAATTGGTAAATCTTTCAACATGCTGCTGTAACTGTTTTGTAACCCAAAATGTTTGACCAGATCCTTCCATTGTAAACTTCAACCAATGTGATCTTCCAAGTAAACAGGCCAGTTTTCTTTGAACCTAACCCTTCATTCTTTTGGCAGCCTTTCCACCATCATACGAAGGCTGCAACCTGCCATACATTTGGCTTGTTGAAACAATAGGGTATTGTTGTAGCGCAGCACTCGGGGGTGTTACTAAAATCTGTTTCTAGAAAGAGAAAATGAGAGGGACAGAGAGGAAGAGAGGAAAGAGAATACAATTTCCACAACTGCACTCTGCTCTCACGTGCTTTTATTCATTAAAACATGCACCGTCTGATGTAGTTCTGTTTAGTTCAGTCTTTCATTGCAATCGGTGACTCAGTATATACACAGGGATTTCAGAGTTAAGGTTTCAGTGTTCATATAACATAGTGTCTCTGATAATGAGACTCTACCCCTATTCCAGTTGTTAGTCATACAACCACATCTGATCCTTTCTTAGATTAGAGGATGCCAAATGGGCTTATTCACTATCCAAAGAAAGACAGTGTATAGATGAAATCCCCATTATTACACCTCCAGGAGAGCTGTTGCATCAGTTCAATGACTTTCATTGTGGGAGAAAAGTTCTGATTATTGTTTATTTCTGAAAAAATATCAAAGACATTTTAACTCACCTACACACTGACTAATTCTAGCTCAGATCAATAGTGTATATATCATTGATTGCACATTGGACATTTCCATGCCACTGTAAAAAAGGCTCAGAGGAGAAGAGTTCTGTGACCATTCAGAAACACTAGGCATTCACATGCCAGTGCAAACAGGAAGCAGCTGATTAGTTGCAGAAAATGCTACGAATGAGGAACAGCAAAGGCAGTTGTAGCATTAAAATGCAGAATTTACCTACACAGCAGCTGCAAGCAAAGACAACAATATCGCCAATGCTTGTAATTTATTATCCGTGTTGCATTCACCACTGGTCGTCAAGGCTGATAAGACCCGAGCAGGGAGCGAACATGGGTGTCATCGATTCCAATGGTATCCTTTACTATAACGCCACCGCAGAGGGAGCAAAAGTGCTCTTTAGGAAAAGAGAAGTCACTCCGAGTCATTTTCAGAATCATTCCTGATAATTGCATCAAAGCTGCTGTTATCATGTTCAACAAACCGGTGGAGGTTTGTGTCACCTCCATTCTGTCAGTATCACTTGCAGCGTAGAGTATTGTCTGCTGTTACGACTCAGTGACTGCAGAGGGTCACTGAATGGGCTCTAAGACATGCTGCGCATTTTGAGGAAAATCCACTGTCACGACCCGGCTCTAAAGCCATGACAACAGTGAGGGAGACAAATAATATGTGATTTCTTTAAAATAAAATAGTACAGTTAATCCAAAAAGTACACCATGGGATGTGGTCATCAGTTAGGGTAAATGATGAGGGTGCAAGGACTCCGCCCTCTGGTACCTGCTGCACAAGAGAAACAAGAGAACATGGAATAAAAACAAGCTGCCTGGAGGTGAACCAAGACAAGACTTCCAACATAAAGGCCAGGAAAAAGGCCAGTTTTGTAGTACAAGTGGACACATAGCCAAAGCCAAAATCCAAATCAAGCTCAAATCAAGGATTTTCCATCACTCAGCCCACATAGACATTGGCCAAAGAGATAAGACACAGCTACATTAAACATAAGTACAGTCATTTACATTGCAATTGTTATCCATTGCACTGTATTATGTTCTGGGGCTTTCCGCCACTGCAGGGTTCACAAATTAGTCACGTTGCATCGTTAAAATCAATCAAGATGTTTCTCGTTTGATGCTTTTTTTTTTTTTTTGTTCAACTCAAACTCCTCAGAGATCTGTTTTCCTCTGATCTGTGGTGAAGTCAGTGTCAATACAGTGTACGTTATCACTGAATTCAGCAGATGTCTTTCATTACACAGATTCATCAAGGTCCATATATGCAGCAAATGAGGTTTTTCATTACAGAGAAGCATTACATTATTGCCTCGCGTCCTTGTATTAAAAAGAGCCGTGTGTGAGAGAGCACTGAATACTGCATTCAAGGTTTCATCTACCATTTATTGAACCTCGTGTATAGTCCAGAGAGTGTCTCTGTGCGTGCGCTTTTTGATTGAAAAGGCTTTTCAATATGTGGAAAGAATCTAAAATCGTTCTCTGACACCTTTCAAAATGTGTCACGTGTCCAGAGCGCAGATGTAATTTTGTTTCCCAGTGTTTAAACCAAACCATTGCAGATTGTTGATGAAGTGCAGGGATTTGTTAAAGCACAATTTCCTCATACAGACATCAAGACAACGACAAGTTAACACAAATCCATATCTACATGAATAAGTGCAACTGCACTTTGCGTTAATCGAAGGCAGATGCAGTGATTATGGGCACACACACTATTGCCTGGTTTTCACAAGACTCACTAAATCAGCTGCTGGCCTCTTTTCATCTTTCCCCCTTCTGTTCTTGATGAATTTAAGCCTACCTCAAAATCCTTCAGTCAGACAGGTCAAATAGGCTCCCAAACCACACAGATCACCACATACATGTGCACACACATGCACACAAGCCACTGAGAGTATGAGTTAAGCCAGGCCCATGTATGTTTTACTGCAAGTAATGGAGGAGAGTGAATCATCAGGGAGAGAGATGGGTCACTGCATTTGCAGCTACAGAGGAAACAATAACAGAATTTCTTAGAGAGGCTGTCACAGACACCTTCTCCCACTTTCCGTCAGAATTACCTAAATATGTCATAAAGTTACACTGTTCCCTCTGTCACTCTGTCAAATGCCTATAAACTCTGTGAAGTCATTTCAGGTGTTGGCAGGGTATGAAATTCAATTTCCACTTGAACTCTCTCACATTTCATGTTGGTTAAAATGGATAATTGATTGAAATCAAACATCCACAAGGACTCCAAATAAGTCACTGTAAGGAAAGATTCAATTTTTTTCAAAAACAAAACAAAATTCTAGATCAGTTTTTCGGACAGTTTCGATAAGACTGATTAAACGACCACGTATCAACAACAAACTTTAGTCTTTTTGTCTCACATTGTCAGACGTTTATATTTTACACATTTTAATAAAACACTTTTCTGCTTACGAAGTATTTTCCAAGCTGTTCATAAGCACTGCAGTGAACACCCATGGAGACAAAGCCAGTAAAAACTGAAACTGAATTCACATGAATTCCATTTCAATATTTACAAATTTTCGTAAGCATAGACTCATGTAGCAGGTATCAAGTAACAAAGCAAAAGTTAAGTTAACAATCTACAAATCACAGTACAAACATAATGGTTATTAGTTGGCAGAAAGGTCCAGCAAGGACTAGACTTGGGCAGGGAAGTTCTTTCTCAAGCCCTGCTGGCTCTTTTGGAGTTTTTATTGACATTTCAATTTTGGCATTTACTGATGAAGAGTATAATATTAAGGCAACCAGGCTGAATACTGAGAGCACAGGTTTTCAAAGTAGGGTCCGGGGACCACCATAGGTCCTTGAGAGGGTTCCATGGGGCCCCCATAGAAATTGTTAATTGAATTGTTAAACTTCTACATTATTTCAACTGCATTTCTCTCAGTTGTTAAGATAAAATATCTAAAAATTCAGTTGACAGTTTATTTGCTGCTCATGCTTCTATGCTCCCCCTCCCTCCCTCTGTCACTGTTGTGTCCGGCTCCGCTCTCTCTCTGTGGTTTGGCCCTGCTAGTGAAGGCGTAGAAGGATTTGACATTTCTCTCTCACACACCCTCTCAACAAATTAAGACGTAATTATAACATGCACCCTACACAGATATTTAAAGATTTAATTGTTTTGTTTTTTCTTTTATTGCTCTCTAGAAACAGCATGTATGGTAATAGTAATGTTACTCTGCCTGCGGCTGCTGCACTAGCCAACCAATGAACACCGAGCTCTACCTACATGCGTGATACTGAATGGCTCCTGCACCGACAGTCGCTCCATCCTGTGTCTCTCTGAACAATGGCCAAACACAAATACACATAGAGCTTCAAGCACTGGCACTGGTTTTTCCCCCTCAAATTACATTGGGGGCAAAGTCAGGGGTTTCAGGGCTGAAGCCCAGAGAAAATGACCCTCACGACACCACTGGAAGTATGACATGAGGGAGTGGGTCAAATTAATGTCCGTATGATGAAATTCTTTGTAACATACTGACATGCATAAGAGTTGCTAACCAACATACCCAGTGATACTATGGTTTGGACCGGGACTGTGTGCTGGCAGTTCATTTGGGCAGACTGTTACTCATATGAAACTAAAAACCCTCAATGCCAGTAGATCAGGACTGATTAAAGCTAATAGTTTGCTCTGTGCTGACCTGGTTTCTCCCAGAGTAAAAAACAGGGCATATTATAAAATTCTAAATCACTTAATCATTTCCAGCCACTGCTTATGCTCTCTATACCCTCCAGCTCCTTCTTCCTCTCTATAATCTCTCTCTCTCTCTCACACTCTTTGCTCTCTTTAGCCTCCTTTCTCTTGCTTTACCTGAGATATTAATACATGGTTGGTGTGTGTGTCCTGTGACTACACACGGAGACAGAGCCTTTGACGGAGAGTGCTCTGCTGTAATCATTGTCGCGACCACTGTTTCCACTGCTTTCTGCCCCCCGCAGAGACACCGTTGGCACTGATGGGAACCACATTGTGGGATCTACCAGGCTAGACGGGGACTTCGCACACACTCTCTACTTCTGTTTTGCAATTATCCACACACATGCCTGTTTGCTTTTGTCACTTTTGGGGACATTACAGACTTAACATTCATTTTCTGGAGACTTACTCTCAACCTAAACCTAACTGCTGACCCAGCTCTTTCCAAATTGGGGACACTGCTTTTGTCCCCAAATGTACAAGCTGTCCCCAGTTAACTGTTCTTTAGTCTGAAATTTAATAACCTCATATTTCAACACAGGATACAGGCAGGTTTTTAAAAATTAAATGACAGCATTATGGAAAACAAAAGCCCTGGTCTGTACAAACTCACTGAAAACTTTGCATGTCAACCATCACTGCATGACCAGTCTAAAACATCATCATTTGTTTGTGTTGCTTTGAGCTACATCTTTCCTCTCCCTGTTCATTGTATTTCTTTACATCTAATTGTTGTATCTCTCATCTACTGATTTGATCAGAAAAATATATATATATTTTTAAGTAGTTTTAGTTGTTTTTTTCTGTGGTTTATCTCCTTGCCTTCTTAAATTCTGGTTACCTGGGCCATCGACCCTATCAGCACACAAAAATGTTGATATTGGTTGATTCTACAAAACCCCAGACTCCATTAAATTACATTTTTTTAATTCAGTGCCAAAGATTTCTTACTTTCTACAGAATCTGTGTAGACTATAATATAGTTAAGGTTGGAAGCTAAAACACTTCCACACCTTGCTACACTTCTGGCCATGCCAGATAAAGGATACTGTTTCCTGCATTGGCACTGAGCATTGGCACCAGATGTAAATTGTGATGTGGGGAATCATCCATGTCTGGATGTAATTCCCAGAGTATTGGGCTGGGATCAAGGTTACCTACCTTAACCTTAATTTATCTCTACTGCTGTTGTAAGTGACCAAAACAAAGTCTTTATATTATTTCTTCCAATAACCCAGACCCTTCCCATTCTGCAGCTGCTTGTGGCACCATGGTTCAGTTTGGAGGCATCAAATCTTAAAAAATATGAGGTAAGACCCATTGTGAAACCATGTGGAAAACTACACCTCAAGTTTTTGTACACTTTAAATGAGAACTGATGCATTCGTCATTACATGATTTTAAAGGGGGCAAGTTCCAGAGAGCAGGTTAAGGAGGCTGATACCGAAAGTCAGCGTGGGGATTTTTATGGGTGAGTCATGATCTTAAACTGACCTTAATCCTCATTCTAAACCTTAACTGCTCTAAAGGAGCTCCTCTTTAAAGTAAGAGCTGATGTCCTCACTTCTACATGACACTCTTCTACTTACGCAATGTAATGTAAAACAGTGATTACTTTGTGTGTATTGACAACAAAAATGTATTATGCAACGTGTGCTGACTGAATTATCACTTGGTTTTATTTATTATCAATACGGTAAAAATGACACTTGTTCTTTTTGTGCATACATGGCGCATAGCGTTGTATCTTTATCACAGAGAACAGAATATATCAGTCACATTTACCGAGGCACGTCAGATCTCGTCAGTAGTGAAGAACATGTGGAATGCACAAAAGCCTTCACAGCAGGATGAGCCGCAGGGTTGATACTCTGTCTCTCTTATGCACAGATACCCACAGGGTTCAATCCCTGCATAAAGGAGTCGCGGGTAACATTGTGGAAATCATTTCACTCTGTAGAGAAACCAAACAATGTTATAATTCATCGGAGGGTGGAATCAAAGCCTTATGTCATCTGTACATATGGTCGGCCCCTCTTTCTCTCTGTCTTGTTCTTTATCTTTATCTGTGTATAATCCATGTGTCATAACTCATAGCTCATCTGTCCATACAACCTGTTTCTTTCTGTCTCTTCCTCTCTTCCTAAACCATGTGTCATACAACATACATACGTTCCCTGGCAGGCACACAGGTTCAAATAATCTGAATGCCAAGTCTTGAAAGCCGCAAATCTAATTTTCTCATGGCTGTCTGCGCACACCCCTCCTCTCTGTGGTCCCCCGGTTGCGTTCACTGCCGAGAAGATGGGAAGTTTGGATGTAAACCAAAGCGGGAATACGGGCCACTTCTTGGCATGAGGTCACCCTATGGTTTCACTCACTTTGGCTGTGATGAAGAGCTGGAGCAGACGCCGTGTGAGAAACCGCAGGTAAACATTAACTTTGATGATCAAAGCAAAAAGCTGTTTATGTTGTCCTGGGGAATGTGACTGTACGAATCCACATGGTGGCTTTGTGAAGGTGTACTTTGTATGCAGAGATATAGTGTGTTTTATATGTTTGTAAGTTAGCAACTGTGTTTTTGTAGCTAGTCTCTCTCTCTCTCTGACATTCCTGTCCCTCTCTCTCACTCTCGCTATCGGAATTAAAGCAAAAAATAACTTGAAAAGAAAAAAAGTGATGCACCTGGAGATTGTTATTCAATGTTTTTAACTTCAAAAGTCACAATTGTGCATTGAATAAATCCCAGCCAAGTTCATCACTTTTTAGTGTCCCCTGGAAACACTTCTGTTGTGTTGTGTTGTGATTTTTTTTGCAGTGCATGTGTTGTCAAACTGATGAAGATGTTTTCTGAATTTGCAGCAGGTTTGTGTCTTTGAATGTGTTTTCTTAAGTTGCAGATGGTTGAACTCTCAGGGCCACCGTATGTTGCACAGTAGATGGATTCAATTAGGCTCAAATGAGACCAAGTCCATACAATCATCGAGGCCTTGATTTTGCCATATGCACATTGCTTACATGCTGCAGAACCAAAAGAAATGTGTTCAGATGCACTTATACTTTACTATAGAATATACTGTATGTTCTCTTATCTCAAACCACTTTATGCATCCCTGCACATTTCCAACAATTCATTCCCACTCATCACTCCACTGCAGACACTCACAAACTACATGACGTCACACTAATTTTTTTGTTTCGTTGCTTTTTACTGCTTTTTGTGATAGAATCTGTTTATATGTACTTACATTTGCAGTACGGGGCTTCTTTACTTGGAAATGAGTTTTTCAGTGGTCTGCAAACAGCTGCTTGGGATTTGTTGTGTGTAGAAAATGTTTCATGACCCTTAACAACCGTTCATTATTCACTTTAAAGAACACAACTGTCAAACGGGAGAATACAATACTTGGAGATACAAGTGCCTCTGGGACACACCATATTCCTGTGTGGCATGTTGTTCTGGTCTCTGTGTTGAAAATAGCCAAAAACTGACTGTGCTACCAAGGGAGTATTGCATCATACCATGCCCCATTTAGTAGAAAAAAAGGCCCGTTAAACGGCTTTTCCATACACACACAGGTGTAACATGTACCGTGTCATCATTGTATATATACTTTATCATGGACTTCATATTGAAATCTGTGCTGTTTTTATTGTCTGAGAGAATTCAAAGTGAGAAAAACAAAACACCAAAGTAAAAGGTTTATTTGGCGATGTCAACATGAACAAACCATGTTAGTTGACTAACAGACTGGGCTTTGCACCAAAGCCTCCAGGTTTTGCTTTGGGACCAAACTACATGACAACTGTACTCTGCTGTTTATGTGTTTAAGTGTGTTCTGGTGTTTGATAATGTCCTAGTTTCCCAAAAAAAAAAAAAAACTTTCTAAAGGTAAAAAGTGCCTGAGGAGGATTTCAGGGAAACTTCTTCCCTGATGCTTTAGTGAAAATGATATACCTAATGTTTAAGTCTGGGCTTGAGATTTCCTTATTGTAGAGAAACTTGGTTCGACAGTATGAGCTGCTGAACTGATACATTAGATCCTTTATGATCTTTCAGCCAGCAGTTGCTCCACATGGACATGTCCTCTCCAGACTCAGCCTGGCTGGGCCTCTGTGGGCGCTCGCCTTCCCGGCTCCCTTCCTGAGCCGGGAGCAGGAGGAGGCTTTAATAAAATTACAAGGTAAGTTTACTCTCAAAGGTCTGCCGTCCTTCAGGAGATTCAGGTGTCAGGTGTGTAATGTAGACTGTGGGCATATTCAGACTCAGACTTATTCTGGACAGAAAGTGTTGTCAGAGGTTGGATGCCATCGTTTCAGCTTTGCCAGTTTTATTTCTTTCACTCATGTTTTCTGTGTCTTCAATGTAAGAAAGCTAACATTTTAAAAATTGCTTCAAGGAGTGAAAACATTTACAGTTTAGTAGCTTTCTTGGCTGCGTTATGCAAATGTGCACCAATGGTCAACCTCTGGGTAATCATCTTCTTAGGTGTGGTTTCTTATGATTTGATCGTGATTTGAACAGACTGCTTGACCCAGTCATGTCTTCCCACACATGAGACTAAACATTTTTAATGAGTCTCTCATGACTCATCCTTTTGATTTCTCCATCCTTGCAGGTTAACAAGAACATCTGACCCTTTGACATTGAAAATAAATCTGTTATACTTTGGTGGGCAAGCAACAAAAATAGTATTTTTCTGACTGTGGGAAAACATGAAGTGGAATATCATAGTTAAATTAAAAACCTTGAAGAACACACTGGATTACCATTAAAATTCACATTTACATATTTGGCGGACGCGTTTATCCAATGCGACATACAAGTGAGGGACATCATTAAAGCTTCAATTGGGTTCATAACCCGAATACAGGTCTATTGGAGTTGACTGCAGTATTTGTCATGTTGTCCAATTAGTTTCAAAATATGCCAATTTTCATGAATATACAAACGAATACTAACCTGTGAGAAATGAAAGGCGTCAACAGGTGATTAGTTTCTTTACCTCTGGACATGGATAAGTAGCTTTGTCTGCAGTACTTTGTTACTTTCATCAAAACATTTTTATCATAGACGATCATAAAAGCTGAGTTGCCACTGTAGTTGATTATAACCTTCCACTGAATTCACCACTAATGAGATTGTTGTAAGTAGGAGACCATCTCCTTTTCTCAGACTGATCGCTCTGAATAAATGTACCATGAGACAGAAACACAGGCCAGAAGAACAGAGTAAGAAGGTGGGCAGACAGTCTGCCAAGCAGCCAGCCATGCAATCATCCATCCAGACGGCCAGACAGACAACATGCCCTGTTACTGTTCACCCTCGGGGTGGAGGAGGTCAGTGGCCCACTCCTGTTAGTGTGTGTGCTTCACAGAGACTCTACTGAAGAGAAAAAATAAATGAGTGAGAGCATCTAGAGTTTTGTGCTGCTGAGCAAACAACAGAAAGTAAAAAGTACAGTGCTGTGACAGGGGACCGTGTCGTCCGTCTGAAGGTCTGTCCTTCACTTATGACAAAAACACTGTTAGCATCCTCTTCAGTGAAGATTCTCTGACTGAAAAACTATTTGGTTTGTGGACCTGAAGTATTTCACACATATTAAACTGTGTCTATGCTAGAGCCTATAAAAACAGTGGTGTTATTTCTCCTTAGCTAAGTAGTTAGAAGGCGTGTCTGTGTGACCTGAGCATGCTTTTATTCTCAAAGTAACAGGCTGTGAAAGTGAATAACTTTGAGCAATGAACTTTTCAAAAGTTTTTCACGTGTCTTAGCAGCAGCATGAGCCACATCTAGCACTTCACTCCAGCAGATGTTGGTTGCCGTAAGCTAAACCTCAAGTGCTTGCTGGATGAAGAGCCTTTATACTTTGAGGAGTGGGTATCTTTCCAGGGTTTATAGTTTGAGAAGTTTTGGCTCCTCACTGAAATGTTGACAGTATGTGTCTACTCAAAGGAAACACCTGCGTGGTGTCTATGAGGGCCTCAGGGGCCATAGACGGGCCTTTGAAGTAGTGGAAAGTCACACACAGCCACAGACAGAAACATATACAGACCTTAGCTATACCCTAATCCCAACATTAACCCTAAAACCAGTTTGTTTCGTTTTGAGGACTGAGGGAAGAAGAACCTCTGGACCTCACAAATAGAGTTAAAACAGGTAAAGTAACACATTACAGAGCAGCCCAGATCGCATTTATCTAGTAATAAAAGTAATAAAATTCTTGAGTAATAAGCCCGACCCGAACAGGCACTCTGGTTTTTATGTCTGGACCCAGTTAGTCTGAGCTGCAGCACTGAGTTTGTGTTACCCTGTCATAGAGTTGTTGTTACCATGGTCACAGCTTGCCTGTTTACCCTGATTACACAAGTGGGCAGCTTGTAAATGACCGTTAAAATCTGTCATTTTATAAAGGCTATTGGTAGATTGACACACACACATTATGCAACGTCATCAGCAGTTCTACACATGCACAGTGGGCTACGGTTGTACTCCTGCGTTGAACACTAACAGCACTTATGGTAATTCGTGACTGACTCAAACCAGAACATCATTTTAAAATTTTTGTCCAATCCCGCAGCCTCACCCAACGGGTCCTGTCGGGCTCAAGTCAGGTATCCAGCCTCTATAACGCATCAACTGTATACATGCACATTTGCAAAGGCATCTCCACTTACATGACATTTCACAAAAACAAATTAAATGCAGTAGTTCATAGGAAAAAATAATGAAAATATTGATGCAATGTTAGTTTGACACCTTGGGAAACACATTCATTTGCTTTCTCTTGAAGAGTTACATGAGAAAATCGATGCCACTTTCTTTCATCTCCTTATGAGCCAGTAGCTGTGTATATTAGCTTAGTTTAGCATAAAGACTTGAAACAGAGGGAAACAGTTAGCATAACTCTTTCCAAAGGTGACAAAATCCATCTATCAGCATCACCATGTTTGCTCACTCAAAAAACCTTAATTCTACTAATGTCAAACTATTCCTTTAAATTCTTGCACCTTGATCCACACTTTTATGAAAAACTTAAATTACAAATCTGGCTGCAAATGAAGTAAATTTATAGACATAATACTTTGGGGGATAGACATCTGAATAGTGAGCTGTGTGTCGAATATTGTGCTGTCATAGTTAGAGTACATATAATACTGATAGTGTGAGACGTTGCTTTGTGTGGCTACATATCATTAGTTAGATGTAATGGTCTATTCATTGTTTAAATCACCGGCAGCTTTGCCTTCAAACACCTCTTCATGTTGGATTATATCTCTCCTCATCACCCCGCCCCTTCTCTCCTCTCACACCCTCTTCTCTGGGTCAGTGGGTCAGGGCCCCAAATTATGCAGAGGAGTAAACACTCCCTTCAATTTGTCTTTAAAGCTACAAAAACATACTTCAAAGCTCTGATAATAAATGATAAGAACCCAGTAAACACTTAGTCTAAGACTTCCTCGTATATACATATCTGAAGAAGAGCTAATAAATACTTTGGATTTGCCTGTTTGACCTAATAAGCAAAGGGCCTTCCCAAGAGGAGATAAGACAGACAATCTCTCTCTTTTTGACACTAATATTTGTAGTGACCTCTCAGAGAGTTTATGTTAGGAGGAAACAACAGGCCTTTTGACTTTCAAGTGTAAATTTATGAAACAGCCACAAGCTTATTACAGTGTGTTTTTCTGAAGTCTTGGACAGTGCAGTCTGGATTTACAATCCAGAAGCAACAATAAAGACATTTACATAATAATTATATATAGTTAATACAAATAGTGTCTTTAAATATGAAAGTAATGAGAGCAAATATTTGCTCTCATTACCTTTCTCATTACCTGGGGTCAACAGTGTTTTCTAGTCCAAGTTAAAGCTGCACAACTAAATATGTATATCAGCACTGGGTGAAATGACTACGTGTACTATATGTACGAGTCAACCAAGAGTTATCTCTGCCGTGTCCGTTAGCTTTACAGAGCATCTTAGCATCTTTTATCTCATTGTTTCATGGCCCATGAATGCTGCTTTGGTTCACGCTCACTGCTCTCACCAGCCTTGCTGTTGCAGCAGGCAGCTAATATCATTTAATAAAGCTGTAAAAATACAGTGCTAAAGAGCCAGACATTTCCTTCAGGATTTGGTGGAGATCAACAATGGAGCTGAAAGGAAAGCAGACTACACATGCTAATGCTAATGTTGCCTCATGTCTGTTTAGATAGGCAACAATTTGATCACATGTTCACCATATCCATTTTAATGTATTGTTTTCAGCTGAAGTTAAAAAAACAAGTAAACGGGAAAAAAAAATGCAGTTAACTTAAATATCACTCACATACTCACATTCAGAGACAGGTAAGTTTACAATCCTAATTAACCCATGCAAATCAACAAAGTATTGATCTGTTTGGAGTGAGCAGCTGTTCAGTGCCTTGCTTATGGACACGTCAACACTCTTGAGGAGGACGTCAGGACCTCTTACTCAGTCACATCCAACACAGAGACTTTTCCAATCTTTCCTTGAATTTAAACCTGCCACATTACACATGTCTCCTCTACTAATCATTCAGCTACTGCTGCTCCCAAAAGCATTTCAGGAGTTTGTTGCCATCCTGTGATTCAGCCATTAAAGGGAAGCCAGAAAACCAGCTGGGATCTGCAGACTCTTTGTAAAAGATCAAGGTTTTCCATTAGCTCACCAGCCTTTCCAGGATATATTTGAAGCTAAAACCATGACATACAGGACCTCATGTCAAACTTATCCTGACACCAATCAAGTTCAGTTTCCACAGTCCTCCTCGCAACCATTATTCTGTAATTTTAAGGTTTGGATTAGCAAAGTGCAATCTATCGTTTGTTAAACTCAACAATTAGCTGTGATTTAGTCTGTGTTCTGTTTTCAATGAGTAACGCTAAATATGAGAGTGCCGGTCTTTGATGAGCCCCGAGCAGCTCATAGCGTTACCTCTGGTGTTGAATTAGGAACATAATTCAAAGTGCTCCACAACTGCCCTAGTAAAACCTTTCTTTAAGCCCCAGTGGAACCAAAGCTTTTGACTGTCTGCCTTTAACATGGATTCAGCTGAGTGTGTTAAAAGCCATATCACATTTTATAGGTTTGACCAGAGAGGAGATCTGGGGTGTACAGTATTTGTATACTTACATCATCTCCACTGGCCAGAGAAAAGGTGCATGTGCTCTTTTACAGAATTCTTGAGAGGACCAAATGTGCGTATGTGGACTTGTGGACATGCATTAGTACACTTGAGTTTGTGTGTTTGAGTGTATATGTATATATGTGTGTGTTTGTGTGTGTATGAGTGTGTTTTTGAACCTGGATAGCCTCAAACAGATGGGTGTCTCCTCAGTGTGAGGTTCAGAGGAGGAACCCCTGGGAAAACAACGGTGGGGGCTACACACTGCATATTTTCTCATCCTCTCTGGATCCTTTTACACGACTCATTGAATCTGTGATAATACATAAAAGATGACGAATTGTCTCCAGTTAATAAATTTTTCTTTTTGCTGAAATATACTTTGGTCTCGCTGCGGGTGATTTTGCATCTAATTGCGCCTTTTCACTTGCTTTGTATGCAATTTTCACTATTGCCCCATGTTCTGTCTTAACACATACTTGTGGCTCGATGACGCTGAGCTTGGGCAGATGCTTTGAGTTAAATGCTAACGTCAGCAAGCTAAAATTCTCACAATAACAATGGTAACATGCAGATGTTTATAATCTTTACCATGTTCACCATCTTAGTTCAGTGTGTTAGCACTCTACCTCGTGTCAATGGTTTTGAATGTATTTGGTCATATGCCAAAGTATCAAAAGAATTGTGTATTATAGTGGTCAAGATATTTCACTCTGAACACAAATGAAAACCTCATGGTGGTGCAAAAATAAAAGAATGAGGATCACCAGAGTCACCCAGATTCATCCTCTCGGGGCCACAATTGTGCAAAATCTCACAGCAATCCATCCAGTGGTTATTGAGATATTTCAGTCTTGACCAAAGTGGTGGACTAACCCTCCAAACAACAATGTCCTCCCTACAGTCACACTGCAAGCATGCTAAACAAATGTTTCCCACAACAGACAACATAATACAATGTTTTAGTTGGAGGAATCAATCAAACTGAAGTCCTTATGAAGCTGATCAATAACTCGTCTTAATTTAAAGCCGCATGAAATGTTTGCACATGTGATATCGTACGAAACGTGGATCTGTAATATTATTTGCTCTGCCATGATAGTGCTGACATACAACAAGGAGTAAACCTTAGGTAGCAGCACTTTCACAGCCGTGAACACAGACACGTGTGCAGACACTTGAGGCATGAGAAGTTAACCTAACCCACAAAAACAGTGAGCTGAAGTGCTGCTACGTAATGCTGTAATCAGTAGGAGGAATTTGACACAAGGTTATGTAAACCACTCAAAAACTGCAGCAGACAGTAATACCCAACAGCATGTGAGGAGGTGAGTTTTCTTCTAATGACCAAATTAGGCTTAAACAGAGCCTTAGACTTTATTGAAGTGAAGTGACACTGAGAATGAAAGGCTACATTAATTCTGTTTTGACATTTTGGGAACCCCTAATTTCCAAAAAGGAGTGGGACATCAACACTTCTAATCTATTCCCAGTCACTCTATTCCATCCAGATTAAATTATGAACTTGGTTAAAAGAGTTTTCACAACAAACCACTGCAGGAAGTCACTAGACTCTTTGACTACACCACTGACCTATTAAAACTACATGAAGTATAGAGTTGTGTTGCAACTTTATATTTCTTTGTTAAATCAATATTAAAAAACTTGTTTAAAGGTCGTATGTTGCTACCCTCTGATGTGAGCCAATGGAGTGGCAGGCATACTTGACCTTCGTCGTCATAGTTACAATGATAAACACACATTTAAGTTTAGTTTTGAGCGCAAAACAACTTGGTTAGGTTTAGGGAAAGATAATGTTTGGGTTAAAACAAGTACTTGCTCAAGGGTAGTGCAACTTTTTTGTCATGTTACAGCAGTAAACACGCAGTTAAAGTTGTGGAATAGTTTCAAGTGAGAAAAAAACAGCAGTCTCTCGTGTCAAAGTCCTGTGTTTTGATATCCGATCAATCCACCCTGACCTCCTTCTGACATGCACTACGTCACCTGCCTTCCTCATTTGCTCCTGTCATAACCACTACAGCTGCTAGAGGTCGCCTCACAATAAAATGTAACTAATGGTCGTCGTTAGCTGCTGGCACAGATGACCTATGGGCTTGATGTTTACAGGAGGACTGTCTAAATATTAACTGATGTATCTACTGTTGGATAGTATAAACACTGAGTTCTAATTTAATAAGATCATCACATATGTTTGTATGTAAAATTCTACTTGATCAGTAGATATAGCTGTTAAATTACTGTGCTGGAGTAAAAGCCTGGAGTAGCATAATATGGAAATACTCCAGCGCCTCATATCTGAAACTAAGTGCAGCACTTGAATTGTACTTAGCTGGCCAAAGTTTCACTTGTTTTTCTCATCTCAAGGGAAGAACCAGTGACTCTAGAATATGAGACCACCTTTAACCTCTTAACCCTGCCACACCTCAGTCCCTCAGCTGAGGAGACTCCCCCCAAGTCTGATCACACACAGACATCACGCACATACTTAAATGAGGCCAAGATGCATCAAACACACAAACATGCATAAATCAAAGATTCTGTGAGAAATATACTATAAAGTAATTATCTATAGCTTGTTTCAAACCCTGCTGGTCTCTCTCCGCCACACACACACACACATTCACCATACCAAATCAATCACACACCTACAGCCCTCATACATTCAACATATGTTACGTTAACCAGACGTCAGCCTTGATCAGGTGGTGTCAGGGAGCAGAAAGTAGGTGAGCTCATCTGGGAAAATCACACAGGAGGCAGCTTGACGTAAAAGAAAAAGCATTAAGGTTCCTGCTCATGAAAAAAACATTATGTGACATTTGACAAAAGATTAACATAACAGCCATGACTGTTTAAATCCCTTCTCCAAAATTAAATAAACTAAACTAAAATTTAAAAATCAGGTCTTATAAAGTAGCATATAGCATTAAGCAACATGTGTTGTGAGGTTCCCCTTCTCAGAAATGATGTAGCCTACTGTTTTCCTGGGCCTTTGAGAAACACATCCATGGCAACAGTGTATTTGTTATGGCAGTGCTGAGTCCAGACCATCAGGAAAACACCGAGAATGAAGAAAGACACTGAGATAAAGAGGCATTAAAATTGAGAGAGTGGCAGGGGGGAGGAGGGTCGCTCCAGTGTCAGCTGTGTTTCAAACACCTACAACAAGCTGCTGAACTGTTGAGCTTTGTTCAAGTAATGCTGATTGGCACTGACTAGGTCGTACCCCCACATGACCTTAAAGTATTGCAGAAATTAGATGAAAAATGTGAGCAGGTGAATTTTGTTTGAGGATATTTTCTTGCAATTCTCAACCGGAACATGTGGAGGAATGTCAAAAACAGACGGGATAAAGGTTAGTGAACTCACATCATGAGGAGTTCTGCCTAGTCTTTGCAGCTGGGAGTGTGCTCTGACTCAATACCATACAGCAGAGGTGTGGACTCACATGACTTGGACTCGAGCCTCAAATCCAATGACTTTTGACTTGACAGAATCAAAACAGACTCATGACTTCAAACAACTTGATACAAACCTAAAGAGTAAAAATTTAACAATAATGGCTGCAAAATCTTCTCTTAGCGAGCATTTGATGCTTTTACAGCTCATACAGTTCACAATCTTTGAGCATTTTAAGTGCTTTTGATTAATTTATTAAAAGACCATTTCAATATTATACATACATACATACATATTCTTAACAAATAACATTTAAGGCACAGCATTGCATTTGCAGGTGCTGTGGTGAGAAGTCGTGCTGCAGAGTGGTTCCTTTTCACTTTTCATACAGTGCTTTTAAGCCATGCCAACAGCATGTAACTAGGGATGACAGCGTGGGTCTTGGTTGGTCCAGACTAACGTTGGTCCAGGCTGTGTGTGTGTGTGTGTGTGTGTGTGTGTGTGTGTGTGTGTGTGTGTGTGTGTGTGTATGGATTATGTTTGAAAACATATCAGTGAATCGGTACGATTTTTATTGCTGTGTATGTATATCAGCTGGACACTTGTGAACTTGTAGGCTCTGTGTTGTGTGTGCACTTCACAATGTTTCATGTTTATGGGTGCATACAGAGGTCCCGCAGTAGACCAGATGTGAGGATTTGCTCGTTGGTGACACCCACCATAAATCAAATAACTTTAACTAACGAACAAAGAGTCTAATAAACAGAATCAGAGGGGGAAAGAAGAGGAGGTGGAGGGGCAGACTGTACAGTGTAGAGTGACAGAAACACGTAAACTGGGAGAAAATAAGACAGTAAGACCAGTGTAGCAGGAGAAGAAGAAGAAGTGGAGGAGAAAAAAGAGAGGATGGCAGAGAGATGGTGAAGAACAAAGTATCTTCACATGGCTTCCTCAGAGTGCAGCTTTCATGTTTAATAACTCAATTATTGGATCAATTAGAATTGAAAAAAGACAGCCAATCTATCTATAAATGTCTCAACAAGACAGAAATAATATAGAAACAATTCTTTTCAATTGACAAAAATAGTTTTCAGTTTGCCTCAGAATTGTTGGATTTCAAGAAATATACATGGACCCCATGACACAATGTGCTGAAGTGAAGTGTGGAATAATCTTCGTAGACATAGTAACTGAACGTACAGTATGTCTTTGCAAAAACAAAGGGACACTTAGATGAAGTTTCGTTAACTTGTCATGTCTTAAAATAATCGATTATGTACTAATGGTAACAAACTGCACTATGGGAAATGTAGGAAATGCGATACAGAGGAAATTAAATACTCATAAAATCGAAGGATATATATAAATGGATTATTGATTTTCTCCCCAACTGGACACAGAATGTATTGATCTGAAACATATCCAGCAGTTTGTACACCTGCTGTTGCACAAACGTGTATCTCATGGCTGCTGTTTGCATCTGTAAATCCTCACACCAGACCTTCTCTTTACCTTCACTAACTGCTGTATTAAGCACTTTAACATTTGAACAATTCACTTTTATTTATTATCATGATGTATTAATGGAAATTGACTTTTGTATTTTGATTGTGACTCCAGGCTTGTATCTGTGTTCTGCTGTGCCTAATATTTCATTGCCTGTGTAGGGATGAGCTATCCCCCCTCCCCTCCCCTCTCGTTTCCTCCTCCCCATCTGAGTAAATGAACAAATACTTACATGTGGGAACGACATTTCTGTCACTGTGATTCAGCCTCTCTCTCTGTCTGTGAAATGATCATGGTCTGAAAATCAACTGGTAATATGAACTTTTGGAAACTCTGTGGTTTTGTTTGTATTTGGAAGTCGAGGAATGCGCATGTTGACAACTCTGACATGAGAACTTATGAATGAATATGGATGATTTCCTCCAGCCACATGATAAATATTTATGTTTGTCATGCTTTGGCCCGATGGTTGACTTCAGAGACACTGGCAGTACAAAAAGGACAATAACTGACCTGTGTGCCCACATTCCACTCTCATCATGACTATTTATATAATCACCACAGTAATTGACATATGCACACCTTTCTTAAATCCTCAAGTTGAACATCTGGCCATTATCTTGAGGTACGTATATCCTGTCCTTTCTTTTCTGTCAAAAATTCCTGAAACACTCATATGACATGGTCTCCTCTCACACTTTGCTGATACCTTACGAAGAAGAACCTTATTCACGTCTATCAATTTAATTCACTATCAGTTTTACATCATACTTCATTGTGAAGTTCTATCTTGAGATAAGATTAAAAAAGTGTGATGTGTGACATTATCCTCATCAGTCCTATCCAGACCTGTGTCGCACCATGATTATGACTAAAGACATATTGAGAGGTTAATCAGTCCAACTCAAAGCACTCAAGATAAGACAGATGTGGATAACGTGACACCTGAAAACAAAAATGCATCGTTTCAATTTGCCTGCTGCACCTTTTGCATCTGATGCAGGTTGTAAAGTGTCATGTAGCACTAGCACTATTAAGCATCCAATTATGTAGACATAGAATACTGGAAAGTAAGTATATTACTCCAAATCCTGCAGGTAAGGGCACACCTGGAGCTCCTAAATATAAACAGAGATGGACAGACTGATTTCCAAAATAAGGAAAGTTGATAAAATACTTTAACTCTTAGTTCAAAACAGGATGAATGCATCACTCGGACAATTTCTCGCTAGACAAATCTCCTGCTCTGACACACCTGACAAGTACAGGCCCGGATCCTGATTTAGGTTCCGAAAAACTTAGTGTCCAGAGTCATAGTGTACACTGTTCACACTCACTGGGAAAATGAAGAATTAAACTATACTCAGAACTAGGGCTGGGTATTGCCACTGATTTCCCGAATCAACTCAATTTCCGATTCACAAGGTCCCGATACGATGTGATTCCAGATATCAATTTTGGTTGGATATGAATGGGACTTTTTTCAGAGAACTAACGCTGTAAGTTGTACGTCTAACCTGGTGCATTATTAAAAATATTAACGTCTACATTACAAATGTAGACGTTAATGTGTGCATTAATGTAAAAGCAGTTACATTAATGCACTTTTTGATTTAACCTGAGCAACAGTTTTGACACTTATCTCAAGAAATAACAGGTAGCAAGGTGAGAGGAGAAGTTTACTGTTTACCACAGTGTGGTAGAGTCTACCTTCAGTTTCTAACTTCTCCCTTAACAAACAAACTGCTCTTGTCCAACGAGACTTTGACATTTGGACAGGAGGAGGCAGTAACTGAACCACTAACCCTGTGATTGGGGGATGAGCTGCTCTACCTCCTGAGCTACAGATGCTCCCAACTGAACAAGGTCGTGGGGAGCTAACATTATATTCAAAAAAGCAAAAAAGACAGCAATTTATTTGCTGAAATAGGATATTCATTTTGAGTTTATTTCCTATTCATTTCACATATAAGAACATTTTATTTCTATATTCTAATTACAATAAAAATTCTCTCATGTTCTGAAAATAGCCCTGTTTCAGA
This sequence comes from Seriola lalandi dorsalis, assembly GCF_002814215.2. Taxonomy (NCBI): domain Eukaryota; kingdom Metazoa; phylum Chordata; class Actinopteri; order Carangiformes; family Carangidae; genus Seriola; species Seriola lalandi. The sequence continues at coordinate 3,186,437 of NW_019524978.1, read as the reverse complement.
TTATCTGTAGTATAGATGGGTGGGGGATGAAATACTTGTGTGGAAAGCACATGGAGCACATTTTCATTTTTCCTTTTGTGTGTCTGAACTTGGCATGTGTCATTCAAAATACGGTTCATGCCTTTTTCCTCAGTCCGTCAATGTGGCACCTAAGCGAGTTCACCACATCAACTCTGATATGTGCTCTGAGCAGCTGACTGCATTCTAATGCTTTCAGCCTGAGGGACTTCACATTGTCTTTCTTCCCACAAAATCCATACATGATACTTATAGCATAGCCTCCAACTGCTATACCATACCACTCAACCACTTCTCACAGCATGCATCATCCTTAGTTGAAGGTCTTTATTGAACTGTCTTTGAACATGGTTGTAACCCTAACCCAACCCTGGAATTAAAATGAGTCACATAAATATGAAAGTGGTTTTTGGTTATTTTGCATGAAACATGGAGAAGATAGCTAGATAGATAGATAGATAGATAGATAGATAGATAAATAGATAGATAGATAGATAGATAGATAGATAGATAGATAGATGATAGATAGATAGATAGATAGATAGATAGATATGCTGTTGCCCCAGCAGACTGCAGCATAAAAGAGTACACTGGCCACCACTGACTGATAAAACATGTGCAGCATTTCACTGCAGACGTCCAAACACCTGAGCCCCCTGAGGAAGAAGAGCTGGCTCCGCCCCTTCAGGTAGATGGCATCCATGTTCAGGGACCAGTCCAGTTCACTGTCCAGGTGCACACCTAGGCCATTTATAAGTGTGCACCACCTCAATGAAAAAAAAATATGGTGCCAGGAGCAGATATAATTACATCATCAGCATGTTTCTAAGTAATAAAGTTAGTAAAGTAAAATTAAACACTGCACAAAAGCAGTTTTTTGTGCATTTGATACATCGTCTTGGCGCTGAAGCCCACAATTATTTTGAAATTGTCGGCCATTTGAAGGAAAACATTACTCGACAGAATGTAGGCCATTGTCATGGACTTTAACCTACAATTTTTTGTTACCAAACACCACTGAATGCTTATCAGACAGACAGGATGTTGAGAGTTTTAACTAATTAATGAAATCAGATTTCCTCTCAGAGGGTCCCTCGGCCGTCCACTGTGGCCCACCATCTGCTGTGGCTCACCACATGTTTCTGATGCAGTGATTTTCACGGACCAGCTTTAAGTCAGAGGTTTGTTTAGAAACTGAACACAACATGAGTTCCAAGGTACGCTGCATTATCAAATGGTGCGTCCTGTGCCAGCTTGGTGTCTGGAGGCATGTACCAGGCACAGGGATCATCCAGAGTTGAAATCTGGCTTCTTTATCATATCATGTACCACATCAGAAACTCTGTGGAGAAGCTATGAAAAACCGTCAAAATGGCTTTAACTCATAACATAGTATGTACAGAATGTAGTGCACATGGATGGCATTAAACATTGTTCAGGAATGAATGCACCTTACTGTGCTTTTCAAAATCAAAGTTGTAGCAGCATTAAAATGGCACTAAAATTTAGTTTAAACTAAAAGAAATAGGAATATAGGATTAGATCTGATTAGATCTTTGAACAAGTTTGAACAAGTTAATTAGAAAGTCCCACATTTTGACCTTTGACCTTTCTTTGCTTCAAGATTGATGTTACATAAACAAGTGTATTCAAAACATGTACAAGCAAGAGCTTTATATCATCCATAACTGGGAGTGTATCCCTTTGAAACAAATGCCTAAAAGCATCTGTCACTGCTACAGAACAAGAGCTTGAAGACAACAGAGGGTTGTTGAGATGTAGTCTGAAAAGGTTTTTGCTTGTGCCTGTGTCTGTGCTGTCCTGACTTTAGTGGGGAATTCATTCCACAATTGTAGAGCCAGAAAAGAGAAAAGCCTTTACCAAGAGAAGCGACAGGGTCCTCTGAATGATGGGATGTTGGACTGAGTGTGTGGTTTGACCATGGCTTGGGGGATGTCAGCAGCAGCAGAGAGCCAGTGTAGTGAAGTGTCTGTGTGATTCCACACAGCATACTAAACAGACAAATAGACATACTGGGTTTTCTTTAGAAAGGATTTTTACTTTGTTCTACCAAAACTCTGCAAACCACTGCTGCTTCCCAGATAACCAGACCTACCATCTGCAGAATGTGAAAAGCCAAATATATTCCCTGTCCATGGATGTGTGATCTATTAAGAGTCGCTCATGGCACTGATGGGGTGATATGGTAATGATGAGAAAACAGTCCAAGCCAGTAACATTTGCTCCCAGCTATGATGCTGTGATAATACGGCATAACAGCATCAAAGCCAAAATCAACATGAGATACAGTTTGCCTTTTGCTTGCAACACAACAATGGTCGATACTCCACTGTGGGATGTATGGAGAGTAGCTGAATGAGACTAAGTGTCTTTCACAAAGAAGAGTGGTCTTACCCAAATGTACAATAAAATAAAGAGATATGTTGAAAGATATGTTGAATAAATGCAATAGCAATTTTGTGATCAGCCTCTTCATACGCAGCTTAGTGTGCATGTGCATAAAAAGATGACTGATGTATTAGATGGAAGTAATGGTTGAATGAATGAACAGTGTGTTGACACCGGATACCAAAGCCCCAACAACAGCACTGAAGACACTGTAATGAAATATGTGACAGACAAATCCCTTCACATGTCTAATTAAAGATGGTGAACAGATGGCTTGGATTATAGAAGCAAAACTGTCATAAACTGAAAACTTTTAACTCATAAATTACCATCATTGATGACACTAGATGCTCTCTTCAGTAGCGTTTCAGAAAATGACTCCTCTCTGTGTTGTGACGGCACCAGGGCCTCTGCCAGGGCCTTGTGTGTCCTGTGTTTCATGTGGCAGGTTCCTGTTTGGGTGGAGATGGAAGCTATCAGGGAAGTGGAAGCAGATGGCCACTGTCCTCCCCATAGATTATAAAAGACCAATCCGTCCTGGCACTCTTCCCTTGCACTGCATTGTCTTCTGTTAGAGTTTTGATTTTCTGTTAGTTAATTTAGTATTTCTTCTGTTCCATCTGCCAGCCTTATTTGTTGAAATTGCCATTTTTGTTATCCTAGTCAAACAAAAACTAATTTCTGTTCAATAAAATTCCTTTGTTCTAGTTAAATCATTGCTTGTCTTCCCTTATTCCCTTATTATAAGTCAGTGAATTCAGCGTGTTGGACAAGGCTCCAAAACATGGAGTTGTATTGACTTTAATTTTCTGAATCTAAACATACTGTAAGTACTGTATGTGTCACCGTATACACGTCTTGCACACTACCTCTTTTCATATAAGATAATCAACCTCATGTCAACAATGGGCATCCTCACATCCTCAGCTCATCAGGCTGCATGTTAACATTAAGCCCACTTTGGTAGAATAACATGGAACAATCAAAATAATCATGTTACTCTACACAAGGAGAACTGTGACACTGGTGTGGTGTCTCTGAGTCGGTAGGAAACATGGCAGAACCATCGAAAGGCTTCAAAAACAGTGATATAATTGCACGACCAGTCAACGTAACACAGTAATACAATGAATAAGATGTAAGACCAGATCAACATACGTTCAATAGGGAAATGCAAGTGGAGAGCAAAATTTATTGAGTTAAGCAACAGAGAGATTTTTGCTGATTACACTCCTCCTCATTCAGCGTACGCCGTATGAAGACAGAAAACAGGATCCAGATGCTTGTGGCGGTGTAGAGCCAGTGGGTGATTGATGAAAACCTCTGGATGAGTGTCTCAGGACATCATGGAGCTTGTGGTGGCGATGGGGAGGAGGTGGGTTACGCATTAGTAGGTCTGGAAGACATAATTGCAATGATATTCACTCGAGGAACGCAGGCAGAGAGATCATTGGTCAGATATGGTGATGTTGGGATTGTGAATCGAAGGATTTGACAGCGTGGGAAAGTGGACGTGACAGAGAGAGAAATAGATCAGCAAACGTTAACCCATGGAGGAACGAGGCAGAACACGAGGGAGGACGTCTACCTTATTCGACTTTTCGACAAAGCTTCACATGAAGTGACGGAATGAGAGAAAAATGATTTTAAATGAACAAACAAACTATTAACCTGAGATTTGGACCGATTCTCCGGGTGTTGCTGAAAATCCCCATCAAATACACTATCATGGACTGTGCTGACACAAACAAACACAAAACCATGTCCACGCACATGATTCATATGAGCTTAACCAGAGAACAACAGAACATCTCCCCAGTCGTCCCCTTTGAGATCAGATTGCTCAACTGTTTGGGCAAACCCTAAATCCCCCCACAGACTCATATACACACACGCTGATATAGGCTCTGAGGGCTCTCTTGTATCTGCTGTGTGGGTGTTCCTGGTCACACTGACTCACGAGGTGACAGTCACCCAGGGCTGATGATGACTGCTGACGTGTGTGTTTTTGTGTGTGAGGGTGTGTGTCTGCGGGAAGACTCACAGGCGATCCGAGACAGAGGTAGAGTCTCAATTCAAGTGCTGAACTTTGGTCACAACTGTCGTCCAGATTTCAAAAATACAGAGGAGGAAAATTTCTAGTGAATTTTAGTCTATCGTCAGGTTACAACGCTGCCATGACCAACGCCTTAGTCCATATAAAATCTGATAAACCTTCTCCGTGAGAATTCCTTTGAATATTATTGGACCCCCGAGGACGAAGGCTTCATGTTCGCTAATGTAGCACCACAATCACCCTGTAATTTTATGTCATACAGAGAAAAAATGGCCAATATCTGATTGCCATAAAAGCTACTGAGCACATTCACTTTCATGCTCACCCTTGGTGATACTCTAATGTCATCTTTGCAGACAGGATTTTGTAAAATCTAATCAGCAGATTACTGTGAAATTTCCTGAGCACACTCTTATTCCTGAGGGCGTTAAATCCTTTCTATTTCGATGACAGGATGGCCTCTCCTCAACCCACCAAACTGAACTACAGATATATTATTTATTTAGTTGCCAAAAACAAAGCATAATACTGATGACTTCACGTGGGTATTGAATATGTTAATCTTGTTATATATCGATTCAGACAATACAGACTGACAGGCTGGCAAGCGCTTAAGCATCTATGACGTCACTGTGGGACTTAAGGGAGTGTTCACCAAATGCAATTAATCTGTGTAACTCCATCATTAAAGATATTTATTTAATGATTATTCTACTCAACTGACACTGACGCTGTCTACAGTGTTTTCAGCCACACATTTATATCTCACAGTTCACTCATTTCAAAAAGCATTTATGCCAGCTGCTGAAGCTCTGTGGCAGTGTGACTCCACTCTATCTGCTGCCCATGTAGATTTGCGTGTCCCAAACAATTTCAGTGATGTTTAGTGGTGCTTCAGTCTGCTGAACGGATCTCTGCCAAATATGAGTCCAAACACTGTTGTTGTTGCTTAACACTGGTGTCTTTGGCATCAAATGGCTGCGTGCTGCATTAGGAGCTTGGGTGCCATGGGAGACAGAAAGCCTTTTCTTTTTAGAACTAAATAGTAACATGTGGAATAAAATACTGTATATAAATCCAGACCAACTATTACAACACACAGTGTAATGGCCAGATCTGCAGAGGTGGAATTACAAAACATGAAGTTACAGTTTGCCTGGCCACAGAGTGTTTTTGTGGAGCGTATGTGCTGCGACTGAAGGCTTTGTGCTTCACTGATCAGGTTGACATCTGATTCTACACTGAAGTGTTTTAGCTGCTTTAACTAAAGTCGCATTATGGATCAAGACGATGGATGGCAGTCGTGGACAATGTGGACAGTCTTTTTTTCTAAATGCATATAATGTTGTGTGACAGAGCACAATGAACTGTCAGACAGACCCGGCTCATCTCAGTGTAATCACAGTTGCTTCCACTACATCAGCGTATTTGTCAGCACATTTCCACAACGATGATTACTCATTTACGATCGGCCTGTGCCCTGGATGGGACCTGAGCCCTGGTTGGCAGTGAAACTGAAGGCGGGCTCACACCCCACAGTGAAGTCATGCTGCTCATATTGTTTTTCAATCACGTTCACATGCACACATGTGCACGAGCAAGCATCTGTGCACACTGCTTTGCGTATTTCTCAGTTATTAGAAAAACACACATACAAACCCACACATCTGAACAAGTGGTCAAAACTCAACCATATCAGAAAGAGCCCCTTAAAAATTCTTCTTCCTCTTTCTCTTAACCAGCTGAATATTTTTCAAGTGGGGAATTCAACACAATAAAAAAATTTTGCACAGCAGGAAATGTAGACTTATCTATTGGCAGTCCTCAGAGCGGATGAAAGCTCCATCAGGGAGCAGTGATGTCTGCGTCTGTTACACAGCTGGTGAACAGTCAGCTGTGGCTTTCTCCCACCACTGCCCAATGGCTATGGCCAGCACATCACATCTCATGCATATATTCTGAGTTCTATTCATTTTGGATAGGAAGTCTTTGTGGGTGATTTTGAGGGGGTTGTCCTGTTGTCTCTGTGCTTTCTTACCAAGCGTACATGGTGATGACAAAATGGGAAGTCACTACACACAGCTCCCTGTGAAACCATGACTGTCGTTTCTCTTTGTGCATGAATTAAATAAATGTGATATAATGTTAATTTGTTAGCTTCAGAAGTGCTGGGAATCTTTAGCTGATGGAAGAGACGTTTCCACCTGTCTCCAGTCTTTATGCTAAGCTGCCTGTCCATTGGCTCTAGCTTCATATTTAGCATACAAAAGTGAGAGCTACATCCATCTTCTTATCTAACCGTTGGCATGATTGGGAATGAGTGTTTTTTCATTAAAGGGGCTATTTATAATTGTTGCACGATTTACATATAGATTTGGGGGTGGGTTTTTGTCCCATTCATGAATCAGATCATTTAAGAGCAGAACCAAGGCAATAAAATGACAAAGATAGAGGTTAGGAAAGACCAGGGAATCTCGATTACCTCAGCTTCCTTGATCCTTCAGCTATCAACAAGCAAGTAGTTTTTTGGCCACAATTTCAACAGCCAGAAAATCTCATAAACATGCACTCCCCTGGAAAATGTTGGCATGCAGCTGCTGTGATTGTGATTAGTGGTAACTGTGCTGACTAATTTGGGTTTGGTAGGTGTCAGTCTATGAGAACTGACAGCAGACTGTGCGTAAGATGAAACAATATAAACATGTTATATATCAGTCCACACTATGAAATATAAATGATTTTTGAAAAAAAAAAGCCACTATTTTTCTGACGTCTGTATTTTCATTGATTGATTGTTTATTTCAGTGTCATGCATGGGTTTTATTATAGTATGGCTATGAAGGACCTCATTCGGAACTTCTTCTACACCCACAGCTTATCTGTCATCTATAAGTGACTGTAAAAACTTCAAATAACAGAAATATTATTCTTTTTGTTTGTGTTATTTTTAATAATAGGCTCTGAAAATTTAACAGGCAATGTAATTTTGATGTATTTTTTAACCTGCTTTATACAAGTGTCAGGTTGCTAGCAACCTGAGGTCTGTGAGAGAGTTTGAAAATCCACTCATACATTGAAGGGTTTGTTTTTCAAAATTTGGATGTTAATATTTTCTCAAATAGAAACAGCCAATATACTGTTCATCACTAAGGATCATTTAATGACTCATAATTACATCATTTGTTGATCTAAGCTGGACCAGCGTCACAGTGTCATGATGCATGTGCAGAAAGGTGACCATTATAACCCTAATTTTGAAGGTCACAGTTATCTCATTTTACTCTAACATAAGCAGAGGCCTTCAGTGCCTATCCCACACCAAAGGGCAATTTAATCATATCCTTTATCCTGGAGAAATAGGCTGTATGCTGGTGTTGATATATTGTGTTCCATGAGGCATGTCAGCTGTATCTCAGTGAGCACTGGTCAGACTGATTAGACTGGACGGTCTCTCCGTCTCCTCTAGTGGAACGGAAGTGATTACAAGGGGCCACACTTAGGGCTGGGAAGAAACTGGGGATAAGAAGCCCAGACAGACCAGTGATTGCAAACACCCACCTCAAATCAGATCAGGTGCTGGTCCATACACAAAATTCTGGATCAGCTTCTGTCTTACATTCAGCTGTGGTCTTCTACATACTCGAAAATATCAATGTTATTCCAGATCAGCTAACTTCACTGTTATTTTCTTATATTCAGTCGTCTAGTGAAAAAAAAAAAATTTAATCTCAGTGATAAATTTAAAAACTAATTTGGTGCCAAGGGAGAAAAAAATCTTCTTTCACACCAAAAAACAAGGAGCTCCACTTGCAAATGTGTGTGTGTGGTTGTAAGTGGGTGAGTGAAGGAAACCATCTTGGCTCCTTCTAAAATTACATTACTGACAGAAATGGAAAGCACGCACACAGATACACACACATAGAGATAGGCAACCATTGTGACTGGGTTCCAACTGGTGATTAGCAAGATGGAAACTCACAAGATACTGGAGTGTCTTCACTTACGCACTACCGTCCCGTGAGCTAATTTTCCAGTGGAAACACTTCCTCTGTGTGTCTTTGACCCCTCTGTGGTTCAGATCTGAGGGATAATTGAGGGTGGACTACTAGATTGGAAATAATGTACTATGCAATGCGTGTGTGTGTGTGTGTGTGTGTGTGTGTGTGTGTGTGTGAGAGAGGGTGTGAGCGCACGTGATTGTAGGTGGAGAGGATTTTGAGGTTGTTAACAGACAGGATCTAACATTTGACGATGCAATCACATCACTTCTATCATATTTTATCAGAGCTGATAGTGATCATTGAAATGTGTTTTGAGTTTTGATTTAACATTGATTTGAATAAACATTAATGTAATAAAAACATGGCTGACTGGTTGTTCAAACAGTCTAACATGAATAATCTAGGGCCGGGAATCTCTACAGACACACGTACGCACGCACGCACGCACGCACGCACGTGCGCACACACGCACACACGCACACACACACTCTCTCTCTCTCTCTCCTTGTTCCCACTGTTTTATTGAGCATCTGGGCTCAATTTCACACTTCAAAAACATTGGGAACAGCACAACCAGTGTTAGCCAGCACCGTGTGTGTGCATGCAGAGTGTGCGTTGGGCAGCAGTTGTCCCGTTGGCGGGTGTTGATATTCTCCTGCTTGTTCATGGTGCAGGGACCACCGCCAACGATGCCAGGGACCAGAACTGGCATTCGGACACAGAGCAATCTCCATGTAGGGGGCGGCCTTGCATCACATGAATGTGTGTGTGTGTGTGTGTAAGAGCTGGAGGGTGTGGAGGCGTGGGTTGGCTGCCACATCTTCCACCCACCAACTCTGACCAGATATACAAATTAACACAGGAACACGCGCAAACGTGCAAAGTGGAGTTTCTGCCTTTGTCCTAAAGACGCATTACCTGTAACACACATACACACACACACACACACACACACACACACACATACCATGTGACTGGCGCCAATCTAATCTTAGCTTTAAGCAGATATAGAGAGACAGTAGACTTTTACTTTCTTAAAGCAAATATGCAGCCTAAGTCTTAACATATGAGTCTAGCTGTGGGTCACAGGACTATTTACTTTAGGATCGACCTTTGCCTGATTCCCTCTTTGATCAGTGATCCTCATCATTATTTTTAATATTATTTTCACGTCCACATCATCATTATTCAAAGCCTCTCCCTGTTCCTCCCTCATCTTAAGCTGTTGTTCATGTTCACCTCCATCATCTCAACCACTATCGCCGTGGTTGTTATCCAGACATCATTCTCTTACCCTGTTGACATCAGTTTCATCGCTGTCTTCTTCTTCTTCTCCTCCTTTTAAAGTTTATAGCCCTGGTGCAATCAGCTGTGTGGCTCAGAGGGGAAATCCCCTTAAAATTACCACAGGAACTACTCCAAAACTAATCTCACTTTTAGTCCCAGGGACCCCCTCCCTTCCCTGCACTGTCTCTTTCTGGATCCTTTCTTTCTTCACTGTCTCTGTGTCCTTTCACACTGATCAATGTTATCTCTTTCTTTTCTTCTTTATTTGTGTGCCACTCTTGGTCTCTTCTGTCAACATACCTATGTTCTTGTCAACTTCTAATCTGTTCACAAACATGGCTGAAGTTCTGCTGAGCAGCAACATTAAAATTATAATATCAAAAACTCATCGATGTAGTTGACTCCTAAATTACTTAGCTAAAGGAATAGTCTAACATTCTGTAAAATACACTTATCTGTCACTTATTAACATGTTATGTTGGCTCATTTCTTGTTTAATCTGTACAAAAACCAAAGTGAAAATTCACCATTCTACCCTTTGTGCAGAGCAATAACTTCAGTTCTGACCGAGAAATAGTCAAGCTATTTCTTTTAAGTCTTGTTACTGAAATTCTTGTCAGATACAATAATAAACCAGTTTCACAACAAAACAGTACAAAAAAAGTCCTTAAAAACTTCTAAAACAATTTCTGTAGCATCAATCTACTTCACAGCGCTCCATCTGTATGTTCAGCAAAAATATTAATGCCCAAATATGGCTAAAGATTGAGCTGAGTCTTGAAAAATTAGCAGTTCTGCTCCCAAAGCGTAGCGATATCTGTCAGGCAGAATGGGCCAAGGCCTCACAATTGTTCCTCCAATGCCAGAAAACAACTAAATGTGTCTAAACAGTCAGGTTTTACTCCATCTCCCACTGTGATGGTTTGATTTATAATTACTGTATGTCAATGCGTATAATCACACAGTATAGTTGTTTTCACGAACATTCAGTACCATATTTTGTGTCTAGGCTTAGGATAAACATAATGATTTGACTGAGAGTATAAATTTCTTTATTTACCATTTCCATCCAAACTAGGATGACACTGGGAAGAAAACTGATGAAAAATCAATAAAAACCAGTGCAAGTGATAGACAAACAATATCTTAATACACAGTTAAGTAATCACACTTCTAGTCCTAAAATATCAGTGATATATTTTGAATAGTTAAGTGGAAGAATTTAGAAAAGCAACTGAGTGAAATGGCTGTCTCTGCTTGTCATCATATACATTCATATACTTTTATTAAGCAACAGTCTTTACATCACCAGCCAATGAAAGTTACTGGTTTTGAGGTTAATGTGTCAAACTTTAACTGGACTGAGTGAAGAGTAAGAATGTTAACCTTTAAAGACACTTGACCTCATATGAGCTGCAGAGCCTAAAGGCAAAGAAAAGCAGTATTCGAACAGATGGATTTAAGCTCCAGCTGTTGCACGCACCCACACAGACACACACACACACACACACACACACACACACACACACACACACACACACACACACACACACATTGATAGACACTACCGCCTGCATGGACGTACACAAAACAAACCCATGCCCACATACCAGCGCTTCCTCTGTCTGAGAGTGAGGTGACATTTTGAGTATGAAAACCATTTTCATCGTTGGAGAAGAGGAAGTAATCACACAGAAAATTGCAGCCATGAAAGTTAAAAGCGGGATCTGTGGAATCAGGCTGTAGTTATAATGGGAGTAGGATGTAGGATGTCTGCTCTGGGCTGAGACATACATTCTCACCGTTTCACCTGAGTAATGTCAACTTAATTCACAAGTCACTGAAGTTAATGATATAATTTTGGGTGTGTGGCCTTTGGGGAAAGATTCTTCTTGGAAAAACACATTTCACTTCTAAGAAAACATTACTCTGCCATCGGTGTAATTTAGAGTAGGAATAGTAATAGTGATAATGGTAACATCCCTTTTGTCAATGAGCGGTACAGTCCACTAATCTATAATTAGAGTGAGTTCATCATCCTATTTAAGAGATCCACAGTAGTTTCATAATCCACAGTAACTTAAACTGTCTGTCTGTATTTATTCCCAAACTTTTTTTAAACCACAACATTTTCATGAAACCGCCTCCCACACGGTGGAAAACTAAATTAATAAAATAATTTAACACATTTGACACATAACATGTGCACCATTGCTTGCTTGAAGTAAAATATGTGGTGAAATGTTGTGAGTTCAGCATCCTTTACTCGCCAAGAGCTGTCAGCGATGGAAAACAACGCCAATGTTAACTCTTGTCTCTATCATGTCTTTTCTTCTCCTGAAGTTAGCATGCTAACCAGCTAGTTTTCCAATTTCCCTCTCCGATAGCAACTCACTGTAGCCTCCATTCTGCCCAGAGGGCGTGTTATAACCTCTTAAATGCAACGATGGCTAAAGCTCCTGTCAAGCAACAATCACCACCACCTGGTCCTGGCAAGAAACCACATTCAGCACTGGAGAAAACTCACAAATAACCCCTTTAAAAGTTGTAAGCCAAGTCACTGTAAAATGTAATAGTTCTTCTTTTGGACCTCTCACTGTTAATTTTTACAGCGAGCTTTATATGTGGTGACAAATCTGCAACGCCCATTTTGGGAACCATTGATTTAGACTAATGATTAAAACAGTCACAAATAGTCTAAACGTTCTTCAGCCAAAACCTGGCTGAATACAAAACCAAAGCATGCTAATAACCCTACTCTGATCCATTATGTCATGTTGTTCATGTCGTGTATGGGAACGAGATGGGCTAAGACCATTTGTGGCTTGAAGGGAAACACCAGCAAAGACACCACATGAATGTTGTGTTTCATTTGGTTCTTTATTTATCACAGCTATCAGTTGTCTGGCTCACCTCGTACAGTGTGTGTGTGTGTGTGTGTGTGTGTGTTTGGGTGTGTGTGTGGGTGTGTGTGTGTGGGTGTGTGTGGCAGACAGAGAGGGAGGTAAACAGACTTGGTGACCAGCCCAATGGAAAAGTGACTGCTCCCTATCTCATGTCTCACAAAATGAGATAGTGTGATGTGTGTGTGTGTGTGTGTGTGTGTGCTCATGTTTTGCTCCCAGGGTGGTTATCAGGTGCAGGAACAGCTGCGGGGACCCTCAGCTGATATACCACTCTGATGCAAAATTGACAAAAGTGGACCCTGAAGAGTGTTTCATGTGTGAGTGACGTATGTATGTGTGTGTGTGTGTGTGTGTGTGTGTGTGTGGGTGTGTGTGTGGGTGTGTGTGTGTGGGTGTGTGTGCGTGCATGTGTGTGTGTGTGTGTGGGCTGACAGAAGTGACAGGGATTACTGGCACACACTAATGACCTCTTGGTAGAGTCACACTGGTTCCAACTGTGCCTGAGCTTCTTCTGCTTCTTGGAAAGTTTCAGTGCTTTGGCCATTGGTACACCCTTTACTGTGCCTCAACACAGTTGAACAGTGAGAGAGCCAATTGTCAGAATAAATACTCCCTCAAAACGCAATTACAATTCTCCTTTTTTGTGTGAGACAATATAATATACTATAATGACACAACAGCTATTGTCCGTTGGGAAAAAAAAACGTTCATCATCCAAGATTCAAACCTCTGGGTGGGCGTTTCCCATGGCCGTGGCAGACAGACTTCTGGGAAGAGGCTGACAGATGCTGCGAGAAGATGTGCTTTCAACCTCTGTGGTTCTCTACTAATTAGAGCATGTGATAGCTTTAAGACTTAGCTACAAGATGGTCTTTCCCTTTTTAAGCAAACACAAATGGTGCGGGTTATGTACGATTAGAAATTTAAGATATGTGAGTGTACCACATTCAGCATAATGAATGTTGAGTTTGTATTCCACTCAGAAAGAGGAAGCTAGTTTGCTAACATTAACACTGATAACCACTAGATGTTACCTCTGCCACGTTCACATCATATCCTTCAGACAGTAATTACGAGCAACTGAGTTCCCGTCAGCCTCCAGGTTGTAATTGCAAGTTTTCTGCCGTCATTCCCTGAATGCAGCTTTAATGTTATTAAAACTAACACATGCTGAGTAATCGGCAGCTCCTGCACAGCTCAGCGATGTGTTCATCCATTCTAAACAATAATCTAGCTGCCGCTGGCTGAGGAACCAGTTGTGGTGATGGCAACACAGCAGTGGGTAGTCCTGTAACCTCAGAAGTCAGACTGGGGTAACACAGGAAGTGCTCCAGTCACAGATGGTAATAAGCTAACAACAATGATCCCAAGCTGGTGAACTGCCTGTGTGGCCTTTGAAGTTATGTAAAAAAACCCAAACTTTTAGTACCAGCCCACACTAGATATTGCACCAATCAAATTAAGTGTCACTGACATTTTCTACCAATTCATGACCCCTGGAAAACACTATAGTGTAAGAGGCAATTCAATTTCCAGTCATCTTCAAAAACCTTTCTTTGGCAACAAAATGATTGTACTTTGAAATTCTCAAATGAGTTCACTGCCACCGTGATCATAAGAATTTGTTCAATGTCAGTATGGCAGGAAAACGTTTTTAAATTGCTCAAATTGGCTCTGTACGCTAAGCAGGGCTGTGTGAAGCGAAAAGGCTAGACTATATTATATTAAGAAGATCTTAACTTGACTCGTAGTCTGTTGAGGTTTTACCCACAATTTATTTCATTGAAATGCTCAGTCATTCACATGAAGTCAGTAAATGGGGGTTTGGCTTTTGCACATCCAGTTCAGAGAAACCAGTTTTCTTTTTGTGAACCAGCGTTGGGAAATGTCTTTTTTGGCATTTTGAATGATCCAGCTCCATTTTTAGCCCTAATCTCCAACCTGGGAGTGAAGAGAGACTCAAACACAGATTTTCACAGAAATAAAAACTTGATCCATTCACCACATTTTCCGACTGGGGAGGTTGTGTTTCTCTGAATTTGAATGCATGAACTTTGCACACACACAAACATAAACACACAAATGATGGCCATTATTGATAATGTTTTACGGTTATTATAATCATATGTTACTTGGGTTTTGACAAAGTGTTTACAGTTCACCACAGATGGCTGGTGAAAAATCTTGCAGCATTTGGTGAGAATGAGTAGAAGCCACATGTTCAAAAGTTTCTTTAACTCAAATTAATATGTTCACATGGTTTGTACTTGATCGTGGTCTCCCTTATAAATAGGATGACCATGTAAAACTCATACTTACAAGAAGTGCTATTGTGGACCCATGTATGCACAGGCTGCAGCTTGTAGCTTTTAGGACCTGGGAAACTCTCATCACATAAAATTAATATTGTTGAGTGTTTTTGTCACACTCATAATGATCAGCTCAACCCGCAATACAAGGTCTTCCTGTACAAACACTGGATTGATACACATCTCAACCACATGCATCTGTAACCTGTAAACAAACGTGAAATCCAAACCAGAATTTGAGACAGTTGGCAGCTGCACCACAATGAAAAATAATCTGTTGAACTGTTTAATTATCCAATGCAATTACTTTACACAAATATTTACTGTCTCACTTTCTTCTTTCTTTCAAAAACAAGGACACATGCATGGTCATATCTCCGGTGATGATGGGGTGTTTAGAGCTGAGATTTCTGAAATCTTCCTCCTTGCCGCTGTTAAATATGAACACGGATTGGTCATACTGATGACAGATTCAAACATGTGGTAGAAAGAAATGGATTCAGTTGCTCTAATGCTGTAATTTTTATGCTGAAAATCTGGTTTTCCCAATCAGCCATGCTTTGTATTTAAATTTAAAGGGCGTAAGGTCAAAAGGTTTACATGATCACACTGTGAGTCCCTAAATGACCAACTTTGCCTCTCAAAAAGCTCTGGTACTTAACCCTGTGTTTGAGGGAGGTCAGGCTGTATCAGGACATCAGAGGCACGAGGGGTTAATGAGGTTAGTTGTGGCTAATGTATCTTTGTTCTCTCAGCATCTATCCGTCACAGTCAGGTTACTGCTGGCTGCCCTGTGACAGGAGACGTGGGTGCAAACAAAATCTGGGCTGAATTCTCTTCCATTTGTTTTAGAGTAATTTTGAGCGACGAGACCAGAAGAAATTTAATCTCAGCTGAGACCATGGGCGTAAGTGCCATGAACGTCACTAACATAACCACCCCGACCATTACCTCTGGGACTCAGGTGGTGGTGGTGGTGGAGAAAGTTACAGTCACATGTCCTCAGTGTCAGGAGCCTGAAACAGCACGACACAGGTGCAGCTAATTCCACTGATTAGAGGGCTGTGATTAGGGACTGGTTCCTGTGTGGGTTTGGCAGCTATAGATAAACAAACAAACAAACAAAACATTTTTTTTCTGCTTATGTGTTTCCATGGTCAGAGGTCAAGCATTATTACATATTCCAGTACCTATACAAATCACACTGCATAAAAAGACAATATTAATGTTTCATCATGACGTCATACATAAAAGTATCCATAATGTTTCAGTAAATATGTGTGGCATTAATAGCTCAGATTAAACCTAAACAGAGGCAGTAATGAATGCCCTGATCTGAATGCACATGTTTTATGGCAGACCATTTGTCAGCAGGGAAAACACAGGTGTAACTAATAATGTTAACGAGGGCTCAGTTCCATTAATTGTCACAATAATTCCAGTGATCTTTAGTGACTTGAACTTACAGAGACTGCAATAGCAATAAAATTCATGAAAACACACCGCAGTTTTATCTGAGTCTTTCCTATACGTCACGTTTTATTTCAGTATATGAATACAGTACAAATGTTAGTAAATAACATTTGCAATGGACCTGGGGGTGAGAGGGGACACATGATAATGACATTGTGCCATATCAGTGAGGTGCTTTGTAATGAAGTCATACTTTTCTCATTATAATAAGATACTTTTGTAAATTAATATCATGACCAAATAATTCTGAAATTTCTCTTTAGCAAATAGGAGAACAAAGAAAGCATGCAAATGTTTTCTGTTTGCTATCTGACAGACAGCATTACGTCCTCTCATGTTACCTGCAACAGATAGTTGAGAGCAGTAATGGAAGACGAACTCTGATCTTTTCCTTAATAAAAGTAGCACTACCACAATGCAGAGGTATTATTACAAGTGAAAGTCATGTGAAAGTCCCAGTTGGATGTGCCTGGAGAACCTCCAAAAGAAGGCATCCAGGGGGCATCCTCATCAAATCCCAGAACCACCTCAACTGGCTCATTTCGACATGAATGACCAACGACTCTAGACCAAACTCCTTCTGGATCTCCGAGCTCCTCACTCTATCTCTAATGCTGAGCCCAGCCCCCCTACGGGTGAAACCCATTTCAGCTGCTTGTATCCACTACCCAGAGCTCATGACCATAGGTGAGGGTTGGAACAAGGATTGACTGGTAAATGGCGAGATTTGCCCTCTGGCTAAGCGTTCTCTTCACCACAATGATCCAATACAACCTCCACATTATTGCTGACGCCACATCGATCCACCTGTCAATCTGTCGCTCCATCTTGCCCTCACTAAACACACTGGGAGCTGTGTTGTTGGGGGCAAAAGCCCCTAGTAGGGTCTCCCAAGGTAAATTGGTCCCAGAGGAGGGGCCAGTCTAAGAGCGATTCATAAAACCCTAATGGATTGGCACAGTCAGAGCTGGAGCACCTCGCCCTCCTGGAGCATGACCTGGGAAGAGAGCTCGCTGGCAAATGTCTGGTGTCCGGGCCCCGAAAAATAACTACATGGAGCCACTGCCTCATGGACCCACCATCGGTGGGGATGGACTTTGGGATAGGGTGTGATGCAGGCTGGGCGGCAGGCGAAGGTGGGAGCTTGGCGTGCTGAATCCCAGCGTTGCAGACTGGTAAATTTAGTTACGTACATGAAAATAGTACTTAAATACAGTACGTAAATAAATTTACTCAGTTGTCTTGTCATTTATGCATAATAACATCTAACTTTGGATTCGTGCATGCTAAGTGTGATAGCTGAACCTCCATCCATCATGATGAGCGTGCTGTTTTTTCAAAAGCTTAAAGATTTCTGTTGCATCTGAGAAATTCAGCTGCTATTTTATTTGTGCCTGATTCTCTAATGCCAAGTCTTTTAGAGCTGTGGTTTCCTTTATTCAGACAGTTTGTCACAACTAAAGCATCAAAGCAGATTTCTAAAAAACATATAGACACGCACGCACGCACGCACGCACGCACGCACGCACACACACAATGCTGGGAGAGACTCAGCCATACACACACAGCAGATGCAGAGCTGCAACCACACTAACAGATGTGCTGTATTGTATTGTAGAGCAGCGTCACAGTGTGACCCCCACCCCTGTTATTAATTGATGCAGAATGTTTTCAACAGACCAAACCAGTCCTTAAGATGAATATTTTTCTATTGAGTGGTGCAGTTCAGCAATTGAAAAGTAATATAATATTAAATCATCAGAACTGATCAAGACCCAAAACTGTTCTCTGTATGATAAGAGAGGTTGAATAGTTCAGACTTCATCCTGAGATGAGACTAAATATTTTTAATGAAGATTATTTGTTTAGAAGCCCGGCATTAGAGGATAAGTATTTCAAGGAAGCCTTGAGTGGCTGCCCAGTGATATTGAGTAATACCGAGTATTTCCAGGAATAACACTATTGCTAACAACAACAGCAATCTGAAATACATATTGTCAAAGCAAGAAGTAGGCACACCCCAAGCTGACTTTTTTTTTTAATTAATTATTTTTTAGAACATCTAAAATCTGTTCTTTGTCCCTCTTAGTATCACGGCCACTGAACAAAAACAACAGGGTGTAATCAGCATTATATTTCAAAGCTTCTTATGTAAGACTAAGTACTGTATTATTTATTGGCTCTGTGGCATTTCAGAGAGGTTGAAAAGGTGGCCAAACTGAACTTAAACTGACCCTTTTCATGAATCAGAAGATGGGGCCACCAGGTTATGCCAGCAGGAGTCTTGAGTGATCAGTATCCACATCTCACCTCCCAGCGGTGGTTTGGCTTTGAGTCAGTGAAACAGAGATTTATGACACTGTGAAAACCTCTTTTACATTCGCTTCATCACTACCTATACTTTTGCATCTGCCAACAGTCATGGCTGACTGACTGACTGAGTGATGAAGTTAAAACAGTTGATCGCCTGAATGTTGGACTTTTCCCTTTAATAATGATTTAGCGTGAACAGTTTCTATTAAGACATCAGTGGGCGATTACACCGAATTTCTTCGAATAGTGACTGCAGGCTTTATTTACCTCAAGGTAACAGGTTTGTATTAGAGGTAGGTCTTTATTTCGAATTCCCTTTGTTTGATAATTGTAACATGTAAGAAATCTAATTTGTTTGCCATAATGGAGGTGAGGCTCAGTGAATTGGAAGCACAGCTCAGCTTGAAGCCAGAGCAGCTGGATGACTCCCCATAACAAGAGGTGTATTGCTAAGACCACGGTTCATGCCACCATTGTGCCAACAATGTATTGAAAATAACATGGTTATATTGTTAGTTTTATTACATTAAAGTGTGAGAAATGTACATTATGTTTAACGGGCATGCACATTATATAACACCAGGAGTTTATCACTGTCTGATCCATATGATTTAAGCTCACGGTTAATTCTACTGCTTTGACAAGACATTCAAAGGCCATTTGGGTTAAGAATCAGCTCATAAAAACAAAGTGGCTGAACAGTTACATTGCCCCCTAATCTTACTGCGACACAGAAAATTCTCTCTTTAGTGGAGGATGTTTGATCTCAGAGGACACAACTGGCACATGTGGCTCTTTCTTGGAGGGGATTTCTGTGTCAAGCATGTGGAGGTGACTCAGTAAAGATGATAGACGTGTCATGGTTGAATCAGATCATTCAGCAGGTCATTCAGAGTTCAAAGGGTTAGAGCGGATCTTTTTGTGCTTAATGCGCCACATCAAAAGTGCAACAGGTTAACATAATGTGTGAAAGGACGGTTTCTCAACTGGAAAGCCCGGGCTCGCACGCCCCAGTCGTAGCCCCAAGATCAGGAACACAAGGCAAGCAGGTACGCCCTGCAGTCTACTGGAGGGTGCTTCCTGTGACTTGATTATATTCAAAAAGCTGTACAACATGAACATGTCCATCTGGCATGTGCATCAAATTTACTCAAAATGTTTTAGCTGAAGAAAAAGAAGAATTCATAGAGGCTGAGCCCACTGATGAGGCTCCAAAATCAGTATCATGGCTCGCATCATTGTGCACTTGATGGTCTGTTGTTACTTGTGAAAAGTAAAAATACAATTTAGCAAGGCCGGTTTGAATAATAGATTTATGAGATTGACGGCCTATCACATGCCAGAAAAGCAGTGTATAATACTATGAGTCATGACTTTACAACTCTGAAAAGTAAGGACAATCATTTTGTTCGTTGCAACAAATACCATGGTAACAGCAGAAATACAGTGCTCTCATTGCAAAGTAATTATCAGGAATTTGTACCTGTGAGTATTACATTGGCCGATGCAGCGCCTTGCTAGATGATTGCATTGTGTTGCAGCTAAAGCTGGACCAGGTTAAAGTCTATGCAGGAACCCTCTGCGTTGGCAGACCTGCTGCATCAACACAGTGGCGTCATTCATTCAACTAAAGAGAGGGACGCGTTTATTTACTCGGCACAATTGTATGTGTGTACACAGCCTTGGTTTATATTGTACTACAGAATTTTCCCTGAAATATTAACCATAAAACTCTCTTTGGAATCTCACATTCATTTCACAATTGATATGCTTTGGATGTAAAAATATGGCGGGGACAACTGCGATAAATCATTTCCCAGATAAAGGTAAGTATAAGCATCGTTGTTTTAACATGTGTGTTTAGTCTTTCATTATTATTATTTGTAAATTAGTGGTCTTTCTTCTTGAATGCTGGATGAAGTTTATCTGATGCACACCCCCAGGCACTTCCCCCGTCCCATCCCTCAATCCCTTCCAGAGCATGAATTAAGGAAAACAAGACACTAATACTGCTTTGAAATACAAAACAAAATCATTTACAACTGTGGAAAACAAACAGAGCTGTATGGTTGACATTATAAAAACAGCCAGGCCTGTGTTTCTTCCTCAATTTATTTACCTTAAACATCTGAGCATTTGTCTGCAGTGCTTACATTTTGCAAATGTCCATCATACCTGTGGTAGATGATTAAACTAAACCTCAGTATAACTGCATGTTACATATAACCAGGAATAGGTCATCTCAGGATCAGTTTTGAGATTCAAAAATGGGATTCCCTGAAAATATAGAAAAACATAATTTGGACCCTGCAGACTTTATTACAGTGTGTTTTTACTTTCAGAAATGCAAACCAGAGAAGCCTATAAGCACTATTTATCATTAAAGGCATTAACTCCATGTGTGTTTTTTCCCCTTGAGCCTACTTTCAGATCATGGTATCTCACAATGAGAGAATAGAGCCTTTAAGGATCAGAGGAACCACACAACTTGATCCACTGATATCTCTGCTCCACTCAACAAGCCTTCTCTCCTTTTTACCATCCTATTCTATCTCACAGTGAGAGGTAGACATGAGTTTTACGTAACTGCACATGGTTTCCATTTCCCCTTCCCTCTTCAGCTTCAAACCTCCCATTTCGACTTTGCCCCGTTTCCCATCCTTTCCTCCAGTCCCATTTGTCTTCCCTCTGTCACCTTGTTCCACTTGCATTTTTTCCACCATTCAGCTCTCCTCCACTTTTCCCTCTCCCTGCCATACCACCGACTGTTGTTACTGCCTTCCAAAATGACCCGTGTGCGCGTTTTCTGATATGATGCCACTTTCAGCAGGATGATGTGTGTTATAAATGCATATGACCATTACAAAAATTATTTGCTCTGCTATGGTTAATGGTGGGTCATGGTCTTTTATTCTCATGGCCAAAAAAAGAAATCCTCAAATCCCTCAAACGTCATCACTTAAGGCAGTGTCAAAAAATATGGGGGGTTGGAGTCTGAAGCAGAATGAAAAACTGGATTTATTGTAAAGGGAATTGAGGCAGAGCAGGTGAAGATGATGGCTGGGAGATGGATGGGAGGTGGGAAGGCCATGAGTAACAGAGAATCTGTTGAAAGCAGGGCTGGAGAGATGAATGAGCAGCAGGCAGACAGACAGGAGGGGTATGATCCTGGAGCACAGGAGAGACAGTATACAGTTTGTTAAAATGCAAAAACATGTGGAAGCAAAAACTAGAGCTAAAAACACTAGGAGGCCATAATGTAGTAACACACAGGTAGACTGAACGATCCGGTGACAAGTCACTGGAAAACCGGGGTTTATGTACTGCAGAGCTGATGAGATTATGAGGGGCAGGTGCACTGGCTGATGTGACCGGAAGGAGGAGTAGAGTAGAGCAGGTGGGGAGCAGAGAGGATCGCTTCACCCAGAAATAGACAACCGAACACAAAAACAAAAGAGAGAGATAACAAGGGAAAGACAAGGGGAAAGGAGAAGGAAAAGGGGAAAAACCCGGAGCCTTGGTCAGGACCATGTACCAGACTCTACAGCCTGCTCGTCGTCTCCACTTGAGGCTAAATTAGTCTCTAAGAATGCGACACACTTGAATATCCGACTGAAAAGTTGGCGGTTGAGTTGCATTGCCAGTAATGTAGGGGGTGGAAAGGAAGAAGAATGTGTGGAATGAGAAAGACAATGTCTTTGCTTTCATCCTGTAAACTGTTTATAGGAATGCATTGCTAAATCAGTGGCGATATTTTAGGAGGTTTGCAACTGTTTCCAACTCTATAGGCTAAATAATGTCACACTACTCCCACCTATACTTTCATTATTCACATTGCCACAAGACACAAAACACCAGTGTTGTCATTTTTCTGCTAATGACAATCAGCTTTTTCTCTCTTCCTGACTTTTCCTCAAATCCCTCTATAAACTCCTCCCTCAAATACCCCATCCATTTTCTTTTTTAAAAAGATATTTTGGGGGGTGTTTTTTCCTTTTTTATTGAGAGAGGTATGACATGCAACAAAGGTCCCCTACTTGAATCAATAAATTTATATATGGTATGTGTCATACCCACTGTAGGACAAGAGGATTTCCCATATCTCAACCTTTTTCATCCCTATACCTCCACCACATCATCAACATCACTCATTCTATTGCCCAATACTTAATTTCTCCTGCTAAAGTTACTTACCTCCATCTTTCTTTCTTTGCATCCCCATCTCTGCCCTCGGGCCTCTCCTGATCCACTGCTTCAAAATTTTCTTCTCTGACCCCTTCCACTTTAATTCTTCTATCCATGTCTTTCTCTTCCTATGTTGACTCTTACCTGCTCTCCAGTCCCCTTCATCCCTCCTTGCCTACCTTTCTTTCCACCCTTAATGGTATATGTAAGCCAGGCCTGACAGTGTGTGGTAACACAGAAGGCAGCTGAGGCCCCCACATACACACCAACCCGTCAATCTCGCTAACTCAATACAGACAGCACCTCAGATCGGCAGAGTGATACGACAGGAAAAACTAGGTCATATTTGTGAGCGTAGCAAAGTTATTATGGAACCAATATACACTAATATTGTTTTCCTTCAGGCAGGCCGAGGTAGATCTGCATGGAGAAACGCGATCTGACAGTTTGATATGAAGAAGGAGAAAGTGAGAGGAGCTGAGTCCCCAACGTGAAATGGATATTCCTCGCCCCACAAAGCTGAGCTTGTCTGTGTAGGTTATTTAACACAGGGTCACCTGTGGTCCACTGGCTCTAAGTGAACAACAGGTAGTGTTAAAGTGTGTTGCATCAGAAGTAACAGTGGTGTCAATGAGCTATAGTAAACTGTTGTTTATCTGGTTCCGGTTGATGTGTCCACGCTTAAGCCAAGCTCAGACTACAGGAGTTTGGGGCCAGTTTAAATCCTATTCACCACTCCTCACAGTCGGAGGAGAAACCTGTTCCTTGACGTCGGTCAGTAGATTAATGTTAGTGGTTCACAGATCCAGTCTTAAACCTCTTGAACTCCCCATAAGGGCCGTCCCAATAATGTCAAACTTGTTTGATATTTAGTTCAAATCAAGATGATTACGATTATGATTACATCAGTCCCACAGCAGGTGACTGTGTTGCCAGGCAACAGTTAACATTCTAGCCAAAGCTAATGTTAGCTAGCATACTACTATTGACGTATTAAAACTGTTAAAAATGTCACCCCCAGTTCTCACTGAAGAATAGACAGCTCCTATCCCTAAATATTTTCTCATCCAGACTCGTGTAGCATTCTGTTTTTGTTTTTTCTCACTTCCCTATGAGAGATCACGTGAGATTGTTACAATCTATTTAAAAAAAGATAATTTAGTTTTTACCATTTAACTTAAGATTTGTTTGTTGATGTATAGGGTTAGGGTTTGAAAATCTTGTCTAACTAAAACTGGGCCTTACTTTTTGTGTAAAGGAATATTGACTATGATATTACTGCAGTTATTTTGCATAAATTTAATTTTTTTTTAAGTTCAAAAAGTTCAAAAATATAATCTTCAGACATATTTATGGAAACTGTGCCTACGCTTCAGGTGTCTGAGTGGTCATTTCCCATGGCAGCAGTTTGACATTTGTGAGCTGGCATTGCAGTGTCAACTTCTGTGGTGAGCAAATGACCAAAGCACGTAATAGCCCTTTATCTCCCATTAACATTGATTTAAAATGTTTTTTTAAATCCATTTTTCAACAAGCCCACATAGCGCTTATTATGCACCATTTAAATATTCAACTTTAGGAGGACTCATTCTGCTGTCCACTTTGTATCCTACTTGGACAGTGGAAGGTAACAAACCAGGCATACTAGTGTCCACTTGGAAAGTTGAAGCTGTTAAGCAGTTAGATTAGCTTGCTAATTACTTATTCCCACAAGACATTACTTTTACATTCATGTTATTTCAACACCTGCTGAGACATGGGCAGATCCTGCACACTCAATATTGTGTTCATCCCACATCATAGAAAGGAAGGGGTCTAGTTAGCTTCTGTTTCCAAGGTGTGGTAAAGACAAATCCCAGCAACAGCTCTGTGCCCTGTAGTCCAAATCACAACACAAGGTAACTAACGGTTAAATGTTAAAAAACAATCTGACTTTCCTTTCCTATTGATATTTTGTCTTCCCTCTGGCTAAGATCATGCTTTAGTTTCACCATCACCATGGGATTCATTACAAGGCTGCTTTCTCAAAATACCGCTGCAATGCTGTGTCTATCTTTTTTAGTGCTCCACATCTACTGTGCACTGAGCACTGACCTCTTTCATTCACATAATTTC
>NW_019524978.1:3157555-3161074 GCF_002814215.2 Seriola lalandi dorsalis | reverse complement strand
TCACACCAAACTGTGTACATACACATATATCCTGAGGAAAATATTAGTGGAGTTTTTCTGTGAAAAAAACAATAATAGGATAATATATTATATGTAGTCTATGCAGCAAACTTGTATTAACTAGTAAAAAAAAATCTTGGTTTGGTTGGTTTGAATCAGTGCTAACAAGGATGAAAAGAAACCTGTGTTAGTAGTTTCTCTGACAGCAAACTGTTTCATTCTGTCTATTAGTGTCTGTCTGCACATCTCCCACATTTTGTTTCCATCAAGTGTGAAATCTGTCCGGAGCATGAAACTGTGTCAGACAGAGCAATCCGTCAAACTGCCCTTAAGCATCGGTAACCACCTTACAACGACTACTTAAAGCTTAAACAAACAAGCCGAGCAATAATATGTATCCAGTGTCCAATAAAGTGAGCCAACTAAATCAAGTCTGAAGATTGTGGTCAGGCGGGGGGTCTGGAGTAATAAGTGTTGTAAGGGAGAAGGCGAGGACAAGCCTCAGAAGAGGTCAAAGGATTAGTTCGTCTTACGGTGGAGTCGGGGCCTGACTGTGCAGAGCTCTTGTCTCGACACAGGGATTTACAGTTAATTTACAGTTGATCTATTATTTTACACCATTTTTTTGCTGCTGACTGATTTGGCTTGTGAAGGGAAAATGTTGACAGTTCTTTGTTTTTGTAGCACCAAACACTACATTTATCATTTATTACCACTGATACTTGTGACCTCAGTAATACCTGTTGCCCTGCCTTACACACATTTGTTTTTATGTGATTTATTTTCATGTCTTATTCAGGTTGGCTAGTTTTTACATGTTGTCATGTATTTCATATTTATAATGCCTGATTGTACCATCCTTCTCTCCGATCTTTTATAATACAAGTTTTTTCCCTCCAGTTTTTCAGTCCATTTTGTTTTAATAATCAAAACATCTGAATGAAAAAAAAAAGAATAAATACAATAAAAATTGTCCTGTAGAGC
Organism: Seriola lalandi dorsalis; assembly: GCF_002814215.2. Classification (NCBI taxonomy): domain Eukaryota; kingdom Metazoa; phylum Chordata; class Actinopteri; order Carangiformes; family Carangidae; genus Seriola; species Seriola lalandi. The sequence goes on along the minus strand of NW_019524978.1, from coordinate 3,160,090 downwards.
TTTCTGGTTGCTCTAAGTTGGGCTGGACAATACTTGTAAATATTTGTATTTGATATTATAAATATTTGTTTTAGTAGGGTGACTCATAGATGAGTTTGAAAAATAGAAATCACATGGAACCAGCTGATCACAATATCTTTATCAAAGGCCTACATATTAAACATGATGCAAAAATATCAACAGAACCCTTAGAAACATAACCTTTTGAATTTAATACAGAATTTTTATCCTGTGTCATACACTTCTCAGCACTCCATGGTAAATCATAGATGGTGCCACAAATCATCTCTCCACCCTTTTGTATATCATTGCGTCATGACGCACAGTGCAGTAATGATGGCAATGCAGTAATGCTGTACATGGGACCTGTTGTAGAAACAACATCAACATGATGTCCAAAAGACCAAATTACAGTAACCACAACTCTAGCAGTGGTCCAGCTGCGGCTCTGAGTTGTAGACTTCTGTTAAATCTCACACAACTTTCTAATCCTCAATCCAGACTGTTATTTTGGGCTGGTTGCCAGGCAGAGTGAACCAGTAAGGGCTGTTTTCCCACAAGAGGTGGGTGGGATATTAATCTGAGTTTTTCCTGTGGTCTGAACAGTTCTGAACATCTGACAAATGTGATATGTGGATCATTTAATCATTACTTTTAAAACTATCACACCATCAACAAAACTATTTAAAACTGATTAAAAGAAGTTATCAGTGAGTGTTGTTTCTTTTTTCTCTTTGTTCAGACTTTCCTGGAGTGATTAATGAGCCGGTTCAATCTCCTCCTCAGCAGAGATGGCAGAGATTGCTGCTCAGATACTGATCATAAATCATGGATGCACACAGAGGTTTTGGTCATAGCACTTTCCAAAGGGAAGTCTGTAAAACTACGTTCAGTGGGACTCTAAAAACCCCAAAGGCCAACAGGACACAGACACCGGCCTCTCAGGAGAGTCCTTGTGTTTGTGTGTGTGGTTGTCACCTCTGGTCAACATCACGTCTTTTTTCTCAGTCACTTGTTTGTCACAAGTGTTTATCTTCTCAACTCTCTTCTCTTAACCCTATTTTAGCAGCCCAGCCCAGAGCCAGGCCAAACCAGGCCAGGCCAAATCAAACAGTTTAGACCTTTTTTATCTCCTGCTACTCTCCTTATCGTCACAGCCGACTGCTCGCTCACACAACTCGCTCACAGCTGGCTCTGCTGGTGAAACTGTTTTTCAAAAGCCACCTCTGGCCTATGATTGCATCTGTTGTTTTATCATAATTATGTTTTGTTTTTTCTAGCAGCTGTATGCTGTTCTCAGTAAGTGATCTGGAACTGGGTCAAATCTCAATTTTGTTCCTGTAAAGGTCGAAGAAATATATTGTTGTATCATGATAAGCAAACTGTCTGAAGAAATCGGAGCGGAGAAATGGACGACCATCAACGTTGCCTTCCACGAGGCTTTTAAATTAAAAAAATCGACAAGAATAGAGGTGATATTGACAAGTTATAAAGCACTATTGAAAACTAGTCCTGTGTTGTGAGGGAGGGGTTCCAGATGTCAGCTTTGATATTTTCCTGGCATGGAAAAACAGACCCACCCTGCCTGTCTTTAACTCCGCCATGACCTCTCCAAACCACTTTCTGTTGTCTGCTGCCTAACCTACATCTGCCAGTCTATTGGAGGGCAGCTACAGCAAGAGGTCACCATGGAACATCCACCTACTACTACCTTCTCCTTCAGCACAAACACAAACACATACACACACTCACACCTTCCCCAATGCACATCACTCAAGAGTCAAGAGACTCAAGAGAAAGTAATACTTTCAGCAAGATCCAAGATCCTGGCTTGAAAGAGCTCATGGTTTTTGTTGGATAATCCTCCTTGTCAATTTAAAATTCCACAAAAAAAGGAACGAGAAGGAAGGATACATGGTAAATTCATTGACGACCTGGTTGTCTCGCAGGGTGTGGCGCTACCGCTTCCACAACCTGGACTAAATGTGTGTCTGTGTGTGTGTGTGTGTGTGCGCGTGTGTGTGTGTGTGTGTGTGTGTGTGTGTGTGTGTGTGTGTGTGTGTGTGTGTGCATGTAGCTGTCTGGCCAACATATGTAGAGGTCTGGCAGTAAGATACTCACCAGGGTGTTCCTCATAGGATAACTGTGAGAAAAATCTAAGAAGCTTGAGTCAGGTCGGGGTCCACATGCTCTGATGGTTTCCTCTGTTATCCAGGGTTTGATTTACATGGGAACTTGCTCAAGGACACTTCAGCAGGGCGGACACTCAGACCTGTTGAAGAACAAACCTTGGACCTTATGATAAGTTGCATAAGAGCTTCTTATAACTGATCCGCATGATTTGAACGACTTTTAGCTGGTGGCCAGACATGATAGAGTCTCAAGGATTCAGTTATTTTCGTGTAACATATTCACTGTTTTTGTTTTGTCTAATCTTTTGCACCTGTTCTATCCTGCTGCACATGAAACCTTGATATTGTACTGTAGCGTACTAACTTCTCTCCTGTACTATCACAAAGCATCTCCCTTGTCAAC
>NW_019524978.1:3105579-3156641 GCF_002814215.2 Seriola lalandi dorsalis | reverse complement strand
TAACAGACTACGTTTCATATTGATTCAGTAAGAGACACTGCATCATTTCAATACAGGACAACCCTGTTTTATATGGGAAGGGTGGTATTTTTACAGTGTGGTGACATTAGTTTTACTTCAGCAAAGTATATGAACTATTCCAAACCATCCGATGATGGTAAACACATACTGCAAATCCAAATCCATTTTTTGGATGCACGCACATTACGTTCAGCAGGATTATCAAGTATGAACAGATTTGTCTTTTCTCCAGAATAACCACGCTCCCACACTCATCTTAATTCCATCAATGCCACTTTTGGGGGCTACAATAACTAATAACTTATATAATAAATTTTATTTGATTACTTTACTAATGTAAATATTGATATACATGGTGTAGAAAAAGTAACAGAAACATCTCACACCTGAATATATACAGTATGTATATATATAAGTGTGTGTGTGTGTGGAATGGAAAAATGTATGGAATGAAAATTTGCATAATGGAATTGTAGAACTCATAGAATCTTACATCATAATACACTTCAAAGGCACCTCTTAGATGCACTTTATAAGATTCTTAGTATAGTTGTTCATTGTAGTTCAGAGAACATAGTTGTTCGAGTACACACAGCAAACAGACAGCTTTCTGTTGAGTTTCAGTATGTTTTAGTAGCTTCAGATTAAGATAAACAAAACTTTTTTTTCTTGCAAGTGGAAAACAGTCTTCAGAATAGAAAACTGAATTGTTAGTTGTTAACAGCTTGAATTTCAAGTCAAACAACAAAGACAAACGTTTATCCAGCAAGAAGCATGTAAGTATTTATTTTATGTACAACTAGTTTTATTATAACTATAATTATAAATATCTCACTACTCTCAATACTCACTCCTAAGAAAATGTTTCTTCCATGCTGTGTATGTGTTGTTTACCGTTATGTTAAGATTCAAAGTTATTCTTGCTTTTAATGCTTCACTCACTCTATAACACCTGGTGTGATGTTGAAGCTTTAAAATTTGCTCTCACTCAGTTGTTTCTAAACTCTGCATTCAAATTTCAACTACATTACAGTGTGTTATAAAAATTTAGATGTTTTAATTCTTTATACTGCTCATAAATGTTTAATGTAATCAGGAATACTTGTCATACAGTGTATACCAAATTCTAACATCTTTCATCCCTGTTTTAGATCACAAAATCTTTTGTCTCTACTCACAGACCTTTAACTTAAGATCCTGCCTGAACACAAATAACTAACATCAATATTTTCTGACTTCCATCCTAGTTCCTGTCTCTTATACACATCTCAGATGTACATTGCTGAGATTGTCTGTGGAGTAGAGTACATCCACAGCTTCGGTATCGTTCACAGAGACCTCAAACCCAGCAAGTAAGTCCTCAACCCGTTAAGGCAATATTTAGTAGATTTTTCATTTCTTTATTTCTGGTTACGAGCATCAAACTGACTGTTGCTAAGCTCCACTCACCGTAGTTACTGTTGCTATGTATGCAATGCAGTCTGTTCTTGCTGTCCAAAACAGTGGACAGTTTTGGACAAGTTACTCTTCAGGGTTGGGGTTTTTAAACTGTTAATATTAGAGTTCAACTTTCATCATTTTTTGACTGGCTGCGTTTTTTTTTTACTAAATCTTAGCTTCAGGTTTCAGGTTGATGTTTAATCTGACATGAGTCATTTTGCTGCTTCCTTCCTTTGCAGTCTTTTGATCACCTCGAGAGGCCACATTAAAATCACAGATTTTGGCCTGTCAAAGATCGGGTCTCTGAACATGGCAGCAGAGGTCTGCGCAGAGAACATCGCCAACGAGTTCACTGATGGAGAGGTTAGTTTCTTCTCTTCTCCATTTAAATAAATGTCTGTTTATCCAGTGTTTATGTGGTGTAGTGCTTGTCAATCATTTTCTGTTTTCCATTTCCTCCTTCAGATCACGGGAACACCCATATATTTAGCACCAGAGCTGTATCAGGGGGAGGCGTATGGGAAGCCCGTCGACTGGTGGGCTGTGGGAGTTATTCTCTATCAGTTCCTGGTCGGCTCTTTCCCATTTGATGGAGAAAATGATGATGAGCTCAGGAACGAAGTCATCAATAGTAAGAATTTCTAGTTTAGTTCATTTTCTTATATTTATCATCCTAGCAGTTCTGACTGAATCTTTCTGTATTTTAAAGACAACTAACAAACATTGTCACACTTCATGATTTAACTTTAAGGTATCAGTCTTTAAACTGTTAATGTTGCTCTAAAGGATGCGGCCATTTGTTTCTGGCAGTCTCTTTGGTGGTGTAGATCTTTGTTTTTTGAAGTACTAGATTACAGATGACTAATATCTGACTGATATACTTTTACAGAAAATGTCACCTGGCCAGAGGAGAGAGATGTGGTGCCATATGAGGCCCAGGTCATCATCATTCTGCTCCTCAGGAAGAACAGCATTCAGCGTCTGGGCACAGGTAAGTGGCAGGTTTACAAATGATGGACAAATGTTGGATGTAAAAACAGATAACACAGAGGTGGCGTAGAGCTGTTTCATAAAAGTACTACTGAATAGAACGTCTTCAGCCAAACAACTAAATTAATGATTGACACAGTGTTTCATTATGGTGCCAATGATCTGCTTGAACAGGGACTATTCTTATTGCTTTTTCTCCCAACTGCTCAAAGTTCTCCATTTTTATGATAACATTAATGGGTGTCATGGTTAGAGGTGAACTACATGTAACTGTAGTGAGACCAGATTCATCCACCTTAATGAAAAGGTTGTCCATAGAAAGACTCGGTCCTGTTGAGTGCTGGGAGCTCCAGAGAACTTTGACTGTTATACCCGACCCCACTATAACAACATTAGTGGGGCTGGGGAGGCGGTGTGGAGAGATTGGGTTGGGAGCAGCTCTTAAGCCAGACCAAAGTGTGTTTATGAACAAACTAAATGTGTGATTGTCGTATTTCTCATCCAGGAGGAGCCAGTGAGGTGAAGGAACAGCCCTTCTTTCAGGACGTGGACTTCGAGAACCTCATCAGTCAGAGGCCCAGGTTTGTCCCTCAGCTGGAGGACGAGGAGGGCACCAGCAACTTCGGATGTAAGTGCCAACAAAGACACATGACAAACCAGAGACATGTCTGATAGAAGTACAGGACACTTTCTAGTTTTATAACAGACTGTCATCTTTAATTATATATTATTTGATATTTATCACATTGCTCATGGAATGACACTAAGTGTTTTTTTTCCCAGTAATGTGTGGTGGGAGTTTCAGTCAGGATGAATATACTGTCAGCCTTTTTTCATGACTTCATGCATGACAGTTTTTCATGTGTTCTTTACAGCCCAGTCTGACTCGTCCTCCAAAGGCAATAATGACTGCAGTGTCCGTGACCATCAATCAACTGAAAGTGACTGCAAGTTGTCCGTGAAGGAAAAATTCACCTACAGGATATCCGGCATTGACTGTAGTTTCACGGAGAGTGAATTGGCAAATGTCAGCATACTCATGGATGATGAGAATGCCGGTGACGTTCCTGAAGAGGCGCCTGTGGAAGTTCCTTACTTCTTCTCCGTAGCCTTCCGCTTCAGAGAGGTACAGTTTTTATCCAGTTCCTCTGCTGTTTGAGATGAGCTAAATCTATTTCTCAATATTAATTACACATTGACTATAAATAACTGAACTGACTGATTAACATTGGAGTGAATTCTCAGGAAAAGCACTCGGTCCGATAATCATCAAGATTCAAAAGACTTTATTGCCATTTGCTCAGGAACAACGTACATGCACATTGGAATGGTTCAGTCAGGTCACAACAATCAACAACATGACGTGAAACTTTCACCTGTTTTCTTTTTAAACTTCCGGTATACGGTGACCCAGAGCCGCTGTCCCCCGCCATACTGCTCCTGCACAGTCTGCTGCCCAAGAGATCAAGATACAGGATGGTGGAGGAGGAGCAGGACGAAGAGGAGGGGCTCTACCTAGGATGTGAGGAGGAGGGCCCAGAGGACACCGTGGACACTGAGGACCCAGAGGGCACCATGTACAGAGAAAGCTCTGATGAATCCGAGGACACCAAGGACCCAGAGGACACAGAGGAAACCAAGGACACCAAGGACCCGGAGGACACCAAGGACAACGAGGACACCGAGGACACCAAGGAACCTGAGGACACAGAGGAAACCGAGGAACCTGAGGACACTGAGGAGCCAGAGGACACCAAGGACACCAAGGACCCAGAGGACACAGAGGACCCAGAGGACACCAAGGTCACTAACGAGCCAGAAGTACCCCAGGACTATAAAGATCCAGAAGAATCAGAAGAACCCCAGGACCCAGAGGCCAGCCTGAGAGTCCCCACCCCCAGTGACCTGACCAAAGATTGCAAAGCCAAACTGAGGAGAAGGAGGAGGAGAAAGAGGGGGAAGAGGGGCAAGAAGAGAAGGAATGGAAAGAGGAGGGGCAAGAAGAGAAGATGGTGCAAGTGGAGAAGAAGAAGAAAGGAGACCAGGAGGGAGAAGAGAAGACGGTTGAGGAGAAGACGACGACAAGGATGGAGGAAGATAACGTTTAGGAACAGGAGTGAGAGGAGGTGTGATGCCATCTCTACCCATCCCTCCACCATCCCTTCCCCATCCCTCCATCATTCATCCACCATCCCTCCACCATTCCTCCACCATCCCTCCACCATTCATCCACCATCCCTCCACCATCCCTCCACCATTCCTCCACCACCCCTCCACCATCCCTCCACCATTCCTCCATAATTCCTCCACCATCCCTCCACCATCCCTCCACCATCCCTCAACCATCTCTCCCCCATCTCTACCCCATCCTTCCACCATTTCTTCCCCATCTCTCCCCCATCCCTCAACCATCTCTCCCCCACTTCTACCCCATCCCTCCACCATCCTTCCACCATCTCTCCCCCATCTCCCTCCACCACAAGCAGAAATATGTGTCACTAGAAACTGAACTTGAATCAATACCAGCCATGACAGCGGGGCTTTTACGAGTCTGTGTGTGTGTGTGTGTGTCATTGTGGCAAAATGAGGTCCTGGAGACAGCTACTGTTGTGAGAACCACAGAGGTGGTTTTGAGTACATGTGTTTACATGCGACATCATCACAGCCCTGCGAGATGCAGCCACAGGACTTCACAGGCGTGTAGTTGAGCTCAAATGAAGGTTTGATCTCTACTACACACCTGTAAAGAAGAGTCCGAAGCAATAAGTGCTCTGTAATAATGAGTACGCTTGAATGATGTTGTATTAACTACTTAGTACTCATGGGATGCCAAATTAACATCCATGAATCCACAGGACCACGTTTTCCACGATGACACACACACACACACAAACACAGAACGTGGACGCCGGGCATAAACGTAGCCAAAGAGATGCGTTTCTAAAGTTAAGCCGCACTGTCACGGCTGGTAACTTCTTCCTCCTCCTCTTCTCTCTACTACTTCTCTCCTCTCAACCCAACCGGTCGAGGCAGATGGCCGCCCACCCTGAGTCCGGTTCCGTCAGAGGTTTCTTGCTGTTAAAAGGAAGTTTTTCCTCTCCGCTGTCGCCAAGTGCTTGCTCAGTGTGGGAACTGTTGGGTTTCTCTCTCAATTTCATTTTCTAGTGACACATATTTCTGTATGCAAACTTGCATGTATGTCCATAATGCTGTGTGCAGCATGTGAGCTAGTGAGTTAGTTCACAGCAATGATCAGATAACAGATCTATTCTACATCATCTAATAACCTATTAATGATCAACTATCCACAAAGAATTAATTGATTGACATTAAAAATAGATCAATAAACACTTTATTGTTATCATTAATACATTATAAGGAATTTAAAATCTATTGGAAGTCATTATGAGCATTTGTGAATGACTGATAAATAACATAATATCATGTGGTTGAAACGTTTACAAATGATTTGAAGGTTGCGTAGAGGCACCTGTTTATTGTTTATAATATCCACACACAATTTCCTCCAATCAAAAGAGTGGTGTGTGAAATATCACTTTAACAATCTCATTAGGTCAGTTTGCTTCACTCGCTGTAGCATATTAGGTGTCTGCCAAGTAAGATAATTTTAGTTGGTATGTCTGTGACTCTCTTTAAAGAATAACAATCCACCAGTAAATGGCAATCACCAAATCAGTCCAAAATGTACAATAGCAGAGTGTAGTTTGGATACATTACAACAGAATATTTGCCAAATTCTGAGTGAAAATCCTCGTTCAAGTTGTGAGCTCATGTTTATTTTCTGTGCAAATCCAGACTCTGACATCCCAGCTCTCCTCTGCCTCTCTTCCAAAGATCATAGTCATTTTTTTTTTTTTAAATATACATTTCAGTACCACTCATTCCAACTACTAGGACTCCAGTATCCTACATGCTAAACCTCTAAAAGGTCTTGGTCTCAGCCAAAATAAATATACATCAAACATAAGAAAAACATAGATTAACACAAAGCAGTATGGCAGAGTCTTCTCTATTTCATCCTCTGTGATGAAATGATGTGGTGTGAGTGAGAGTGTTGTGGATATAAACACGCTGAGGAAACTGTTTGGCCAAAGCTGTGCAGGGATTCTACAATAACAGACAGCGCACAGCTCAGGGTCCATCAGATCTCGCTCTTATAAACGTTGATCCACTGGCTGCCTCCCCCTCTCGCTATCTGGGTCCTGTGCATGAGTCAGAGCTGGGTCTATTCACAAACTTTGATGTTATACCAAACAATAGACAATCCTGGAAACACTGATGAGCATGATGTGTTCTGTTGTTACTGGATGATGCTCACAGCATTATTTCACTTTATTAGTCCCACCACACACACAACATACACACAACACAGTTGTTTTGGAAAACAAACAAACAAAAAAACGGACACCACCATGCCAACCCGACTACACAGACTGTCCTCACTACATGATAATCTCTGTTCATCCCAGCTGGTGCCTGTTCAGTCAGAATCAGCATTAATATTGTGTAGTCAGCGTGATTTTCAACAGCAATGTGTAAGTTGCAGCGTTAAGTGGAGCCATGCTGTGAAACACGAGTCTCCTTCCCTCCCCCACAATCTTCAGAAACATTACGGTTAGTGTAAGCCACTCCATAAATCTCAAACTGAGGGTAATTACTATATTTCAATATCCAGCCAGCAGGGAGGGAGGAGAGAAGAAGGGAGTTGGGGGAGGGGGGGGGGGGGGGGGACGATTCCCCAGTTGCATTAGTCATCTGTAGGGGTTTGAGAGGTTGCCATCCTTATGAAAGTGTAAACACACACACACACACACATGCTCACATGCATGACTGCATATGTAAATACAAAAAGTAAGTGAGTAAGTGTGAGCATGCACAGACACAAATGTACATTTTGCTCATACACTACTCTGTTTTTGTGCACTTCTCTCTCTCTCTCACACACACACACACACACACACACACACACACACACACACACACACACACACACACACACACACACACACACACACTCAGTGTGTTGGTCTTGGCTGATGCCGTCTCCTGCGCTGACAAAGGAGATGGGAGGCTTCTACAGCTGTGGGTGCGTGCACGTGCGCGCAAGTATGTGTGTTGCATCCATGCGCGCTTGCATCTGTGAAGTCATTTGCTTGTGAGTGTACTGTATGTATACAGCAGATGTATCCAAGCTTGTGTGTGTCATTGTGGATTTTTGCTGATTTCATGGCAGCAACTTCCACGAATTACTGGAAGAGTCTAAGAAACACAAATACACACATACTTATGTAATATCTGTCAATCTCTCACAATGTGTCTTTCACACAATTAATGCAGATCTGAGACTGTCACCTGACTGCATGAATGGTGAAATCACCCACTATTATGACTTTATCTGTACTAAGAACTAACTCAGATAAACTCAGAGTAAGGGGCATGTGAACGGTATACAGTAACTTGTAGAACAGTTTTTTGTGTTTTCCAGCTGTGAAAGACAAAGAGCAAGGCTTTCAAATGAGTTTAAACATAAATTTGACCAGGAAGACTATTAGCATTCTAATTTGGTCACTTCTCTGGGGGCCCAATCCCTCATTGATTGTCCATTGATTTCTCTCCATCTGCTTGAGGGCTTTTCAGTCAAACACTCCTCATTCTCACACTCAGCTGCAGAAAAAGGCCCCATGCATGGCTTCCTAAAAGGATCACTGTCTGCTTTTTATAGGGCACTAATACACAGTCAACAGAGAAGCCTCTTTTTTAAATAAAACGGCTGGATTCTTTATTTTTGTTGTCTTTCCAGATTGTTTTCTATCTTTACTATGAATTTCTTTGTGAACATAACTTAATGTCTTTACTGGCCTATATGATGCAGTTGATTTATTGTTAAAAGGTATCCATAGCAACCAGCATCATCGCGTGCCCTAGTAAACAGGTGGCTGAATGTAAAAATGTAACCCTTACGACCAAAACCCTATGAGCTTAACAGGCGTTCTGCCATAGGTATAGATTGTTTACAAGTGGGCTGGGTTGTCTGTATATTTCTCAGTAATTATACAATACAGCAAACATTGGGAGCTGCTTTCCTACACCTCACCACACACACCCACACACACACACACAAACACACACACTGGTGGTAAACACAGTCAGATGTGTGACATTCACTACAATTGTGCAACTCTGTGAGTGCAGCCTTAGCTTCTATTGTTGTAAATTTATAGCTTTTGTGAGCAGCACCATTTGATTAACTGCTTTTGGAAGCATTTCCCCTTATTCTGGGAAACTCAGCTGATGTGCTGATGATGAGATGCAGTTCAGGATGAAGCTTGTAAATGGACTGAGAGTTACAATTATTCTGTTAATTTGGCCTGATTTTTTTGCTAGAAGGATGTAAGCAAACATCTGCACTTGTGAGACTATCTTTTGTGTGTGCAACCGCCCCATAAATTGTTTGTGGAGGCAGTTTAATACAACTCATTTTATAGTAGGCAACCTCTAGCGGCTGTAGGGATTATTATGGGAGCAAAGGAGGAAGTAGGTGACGTCTGGAGAGTGACAAAGTCTGTGTGAGGAGCAGGTTGGGGTGGACAGATGGGTTGACAATCACAGTACATTCACACAAACATTGTTTCTTATCTTAACTGGATGTTTACTATTGTAACCGTGACAACAAGGGTTCCCTAACCTTAATGAAGAATTTGTTTTAACCCAAACCATGATCTTCTCCCACACCTAACCAAGTAGCCTCATTTTTGCTCTTATACCTGACCAGACCGGGACTGTTCCATTAGCTTAAGGTCCAGAAGGCCTCCAACTGGTACGTTCCTATGGGTTGTATCTGAGGGAAGGGGACAAGTGACCTACGTATAGGCTATGATCGTATAGGTCGGTAATGTTGCAGTAAAGTAATCTCGACAGGAAATGTAAAAAGGCAGAGCGTGCAGAAAGTTGGTGTTTTCACTCTTTAATACACACACACACGCACATAAATGTATACGCACAGAATGCTCTGAGTGTTGCCCCAGAGTGAACTTCGTCAGTTTGGTCAGCCAATCAACAACATGATGTGCTCAAAATGTAATCTACACAGCTCTGTTTGACAGAGTGTGTCTGCTCCAGCAGCAATCCCACCCACACCGGCTGAGTGTGTATTGGATAATGTGTGTGTGTGAGAGTGTGTGCACGTGTGCAGGGGAATTACGGAGTGCTATTATGTTTCACGATTGCTGCCAATCCATTTTGTATTGTGATTGTCAAATGATCACAAGTGGGACTGACTGAAGTCTTGTAGTTTTTTTTATTGTTTATTATGGTGTGATATTTAAAAATGACATGGTTGTAAATAAATCACTCAGATGTTTGTTTGTGTCTATGCATGTATGTATGTATGTGTATACCTGTGTGTGTGTGTGTGTGTGTGTGTGTCTGCTTGTGTTTGGTGGAGTTGAAAGAAGGTATTTTTCCCACATGTGGAAGATGACAGCACACACATCTACATTCAATCCTTCCACAACCCATCAACACAAAAATGTACATACAAATACATGCACTCACTCACACACACAGGCTCCCTGCACACACACACGAACATACGAATTGAAAGGGATGCACAAGGCTCAGATAAACTTTACACAGTGATGATCCACAGAAATTAAATAACACTCAATCTGTGTACTGTATCAATCCCGGTCAAGACAACTAGACTGTTGCCCGGTGTTTATTTCTACTGGCACACACGCACTGGTTACTGTGTATCCTTGGGTAGCAGCTGTTTTCTATCCTGTTGTGATTGTTTCTCAGTTTTCCAGGGAATATAACAAACAAGTACCGCACCCTCCAGCCCATGTTCACACAGGAAGAGAAACTGTAAGTTTGACCTTTACGTCACAAATAATCAACGTCCCAAGTTAACTTAATTCTCATACTCAAACAGAGTTTCCGTTGCTTTAAAATTTTGGAGATGCAGCCAAAGTTGCATTCTTTTTTTAATATGATATAACACAGGATGATCAATACAATCATCCTGTACAATACAATGTGCATTGGATGTCTGTAAGTTTACAGAAACATGAGTCAACAAAACCAATTCTGTAAAATAACACACACAAAGTGAGAATGATTACATAATATGAAGTAATAAGACTACAAGAATAAAAGTTTCTCCTCATTTGTCCTTGGTCATTTACTTATAGTTTTTTGGCAGCTAATACAGTATTTCTTCCATGAGTTTGAGCTCAGTGGTGGGTCTTGTTAAACAGTCTAAGTCACATGGTCAAGCTAGTATAACAAGTTGGGACCTGCATGGTTTCCATTATGGCACTGGCCACTATTTACACACATGTACTGCTAACTGCAATTTAAATGGTGGATAATGGTTTGTAGGAAGGAAACGTACCAGTTCGGAGCTGAGGGTGAACGTCATTAATGTGCAGCAGCACATGAGCACATGTGTTAGTGAAGCATATGGGCCAGAGTGCATATGGCTGCACTATTCAGATGTAAATGTTACTGCATTTGTGTGCAAGTTTGTTTGTGTGTATGTATGCATATGTATTATACATATAGGTGTCAATGCTATACTTGACCAGTGATGTTCTGCTGTACCTCTAAACATGTCACGGTTAGCCAGGCTCTGGTGATTAGCATGTAGTAGCTCCACATGTGAGACATTGGATTGCAATTGTTTGCTTGTTTTCTAACAAATCTAAAAATAAAAAATACATCACAATACATCATACATCCTAACCCCCCCCCCAAAAAAAACCCATCATAAATCAATCGGTCAGAAACAAAATGTGTTAATAGAGAGATCTTTGTACAATTTGAAGCCATTAGACAAATAAAAAACACTTCTGTAGCTTTAAAAAAAATGAGAACAAGACATAGTCTCACATTCTGCTCAGCAAGACAGAATTGGGTCTAATTATCTTGCTTAAGGGACTAAGGCCTGTGGAGACAATGAGCTGGGGATCAAACAGCCACCTGTACAATTAATGGGCAACTTTGCGACTTGGGATACAATTATCTGCTGTCAAGTTAAAACAGTGGAGAACGTCAGATTTGACTTGAAGGTGAGGTTGTAACGGCAAAACAGTAGCTCCAATGTTCACAATTATAGAGCTTCTAAACAAATAACACAGGTAAGTCTACAGTATATACAATAGCCAGTGATTTTAATGTATCCCATGAATATATACAGTAATATATATATATATATATAGAACATACCATACATAATGTCCTCTGCTGGAACAGCTGCAGCAGTTAAACCCACTGTCTGATTGTAATGGTAAATAAAAGATACAGATTCCTCCCAAATCCAGCTCACTCCCAATGCTCGTGTGTGAGGAGTGTCCTAATGACACAGAATAACGCTCATCCTTCCAATGGGAATAATTGATCTGAACAGATTCTACAGGAGGGTTGATAAATCCCCCTGTCTGCTCATGATATCTGGTCTTAATTGAGAACATGAATATCTATCACTCTCTCCTCCTTCACTGACTCCATGATAAAACAACCCCTGAGAAATGTGCTCACCTCCCCACTACTGAGCAGAGCTGCTCAGCAGCCAACACTACAGTACTGTGGTTTAACTGGGAAGCTCCCACATGTGATTCTGTTTAACTGTAAATGCTCTGAGGCCTGTTGCACTGTTTTAACAAATAGCATGAATCCTGACATAGCATTTGTATATACAAGTTTAACAGCAGCACTTCATACTGTGTATATATACACAAATAGATAGAAAGAAAAGAGAGACACAAAGAGAAAGAGATCTGTTCAACAGCTGGCTCTATGTCCATCCTATGTAAACTGAGCTGTGATGTTTCAAAACTCAATAGAAAAGCTCCAACACTTAGACACCCTCCACTCTCCTGATCTTCCCCTTCCATCATTCCCCTTTCCTGCTTCTTTATGTGCCATTTCTTCTATCACACACTTTAACTCTCTGTTTCCCTCTCTCCAGATAAACAAGCCAAACTGTAACAGTAACCGAGCACCATTGGTGGGCTCTCCTCTCCCACCACGATTGTTCATGACCACAGAGTGGGGAAACAGCTTTAACATGTAAGTGAAGAGAAGAGTAATTTCATGGACAGTAATGGTCCAGCGATGGTCCAGCTAAGGGAAAAAGATGCGGTTGTAAAAATGGGAAGTTCAGAGACTTAACTATATGTTGTCCATGAGTGAAAGGTGGTTGAGATGATGAGGCTGTAAACATGGAGTAGAAAGATGATCCAAGTACTGCTCTTTGATTCTTTTGTAGCTTGTACTTGAATCTCTGCTCTTCAGAATTTGGTTCAAGTTCCTACTTTCATCTAGTAAATTTTAGCTTTACTTTTTACAGTGTCCATATAAGAAAAATATCAGTGATCCAAAACATGGTGCCATGTGAGGAGGCGAGACTGTAGCCAGAGGTGGCTAAATTCATCTCCGACCCTTTCCATTGACTTTTTATGCAATTGTAAAGCATCTAAAGTTACATACAGTACCTTTAGTCTTGTTAAAACATACACATACCATATTGTCCACCTTTATAATCCATGATTTTAAGCAGCATCTGGAATTCATGCCCTAACTTTAATTCATAATGATAAAACAATTCGACTAAACTGTAAGTGAACATGAAGGCTTCGGTGCATATTTACCTCCCAATCGTCATAAAGTAAAAGTGATGCACCTACACAGGTGCTTTCAATTTGCTGCAGGGTTCCACTTCCTCTTGCTGCGTTGTATGGGCGAGGACAGACTGCGCTTGACTGACATCTCCCTCGCTCTCTTGTAAGTTCTGTGGCACCTGTTGAGGTTAGACAACTTACGGCTTTATCAGTCTTATTAAATCATGACGTTTGGTGACCTCACGTAATTCGCAGCAATGGCCCCACCCATCATCATCTTGAGCAGTGGTTTAATTAGCCACAATAACTCAAAACACCTGTGTGCTTGTGCGGCAGCTTTGACTTCTGCCTCTTCACTACCGCTAGAGGTAAATGCGCATAGTAATGGAAAAAATTCAATGTAGTCACCTTTAAATTCAATAATTAGCTGTGTGATTAAGTCATGCTTGGAAAAACTGCAAGACATGTGCTGCTCACTGTGATGTATTACATGAGTCAAACAGCTGTATGTTTAACTGCAAGCTGCTTTCGAAACAATAGTGGTCTGTGATGTTTGGGAGTCATGGCAAACGTACCTTTCCTGACGTCATATGAGAGACACCGAGTGTCTGACTGTGGCAGAATGCATTGGTTGGTTTGGACTTTTCAATTAGTGAGAAAAGCAGAAAATAACACCATTGTTATTTTTTCATTGTGAGCATGCACATGTCCACAGTACCACAGCCATAGCCTGGTGATGACTGCTGTTACAGCTGCTATTGTATACAGCACAGGAATGCATGAGTCTTCTTTACAACATGTTTAGGTGTGGTCCACAGTGAGTCTAGTCACAGCTCTGTATAGGTCTGTATAGGTTTGTCTCTGCCCAGTCTGACGGAGGCTAATGCACTGAGTTTATCTTTTCACGCTGCTATACAAAAACTGTCTTGTGTGGATGTACAACAGATAAGCAAGGCCCATGGTTGTATGTATTAATTGGCAGCACTTGCTAGCACTGACTTAAATACTGTTAAATGTTGCACTGTGGTTGTGCACATCCATCTAAGTCTTCATAAAGCTATTTAAAGCTGTGATCTGCCTCAGCGGCTTCCTCTGACACTCTCTCTACATCTCATTCTGTCTGCTTAACCTGTTATTACTTTCCCAGTGTGTCTCTCTCTCTGTCTCTCTCCCTCCCCCTGTGTCTGTGATTGTCTAAGTGGAAGTAGGTGTGCTGGAGTCAGAGCAAAGCCACACCAGCTGCGCCTCATCACCATGATCAAGCTCTCTACAAATACCCAGCTCTGCCTGTACCACAGTGTCAGATTGTAGCCTCTGCGTCAGCCGGTCTATGGTGCGATTTGTTGGTCTACTTCAGTGTGTTCCCTGTGTCCTGACTCTGTCTCCTCTCCCCTGCAGTTCTGTCTGCTCTGTCTGACTCGCCTCCTCGTCCTCATGTTTGTGGCTCAAGCCTCCACCGTCTCACCAGCCTTCTCCACTGGTTTCCACCCTTATCCACAGCACCATTATCTCCATTTCAGTCATCAATAAATTGTCCTTTAACCCACCACTTGCTGACCCCTTGTTCATCTGCACTTGGGTTCACTGGTTGAGAAGCCCCTCTTAACAGTATTGGCCTCTTTGACAATAGTTCCTCAAATGTAAATTATATACCATGGCAATGATTGGAAGCATATGCCTGCAATAACTCCATCCTCTGTGGAGCATTGTACTTAACATGTCAGTTTTCAAGATAATCCTAGTTAATCTTTCATGACCGAGACATCAAAAACAAGTGATTTTTGCTCACTTACAGCTGAATTTGATTTAGAAAAAAAAGAAACGAGCAATTTAAAAAATGCATTGTGACCATATATCTAGGTAAGTAAGTAGACACAAAGCCAAGGACATATTTTTTCATGCCTGGGTTTGTTCTGTCAGTGCACAGGGGGAAATAAACCAAGCTCATACTTTAAGTCCCTTTTTAAGTTTATTGTTCTTCTGGTTTTGAACCTACCACCTCAGCACAGTAGCAGACACTGAGTTGATTTTGTCCCAAGCCTGTCCTCAGCATTGTTTTACAAAGTAGAAGGCATGATGACCAAAGGATTTTCATGTTGAAACATGGCTCAGATGTTGGTGCCCATGTCAACGCTGATTAAATCTATCATCGCAGTGTTTTCCAAGTGTAGTTGGCTGGGTTAGCAATTGCATTATCCTTGCTTACATATACTTCTGTTTTTTCTGCACCAGACAAAGACATGCAAACTCTATTTGTATAGCACATCTCACAACAGGCGAAACTCAATTCAGCAAGACCAATCTAATACTCTTTAAACACAATGAATGGAAAGTAATGGAGAGAACAAGAGGGAAGTGTTCATTTTGCTTTTACACACTGTTAATGTTGGAGCACACCTAATACAATCTGGCACAATATTCCAGCAGCTGGGACCACCAACACCAAAAGCTGCTTCACCACCAAAATTTTCTGCTGGTTCGTTTTGACTTCACTCTGGGATCAACTAGAATACCTGAACCAGAAGACCTCAGAGTTGTGATGGGTTCCTACTCGACGAGTCTGTCAGAGTAGTACCGTGGAGCAAGGCCTTTTTAGGGCTTTATACACAAGTTACATTTTGTAATCAGTTCTGAAACTAACCCGGAGCCAATGCAGAGGAGAACATGTGTGATTTTATTAAATGTGTTGTTTCTTGTTAGGATTATGGCTGCAACATTTTGGATTATCTGAAGTCCGCCCACAGGCATTGCAATACTCTAACCCAGTTCTTCCCAATCTTTTCCAACTCACGGCCCACTTGAAAATCTCAAATGATGGCGGCCCATATCCAACTTAACAATAAGGAGGCCAAATAATACGTTCTCATAGCACTTTTTATTTTAATGACAACGGTGGAACATTCAGGATTGAACTGAAAGCACGGGAAACATGTAGGAAGCTTAATTTTTCTTTTTTGTTTGACGGAGGAGAGATCACTTGTCAATTCACCATCTGCCTCTTGACTCTTTCCTTATAATTCTTCCTGTTGCTATTTTGATACTGATCTTTTAGTGCACAATCAGACTGAAATAGCAAACAAGTATAGGAAGTGGTCCAGGCCGGAGACCACATAAAAGTTCCTAACATTGGCTCATCTCAGTGGAGTTGTTAAACATTTTGATTGTTTTTAAAGATCATTTCTTTTTTTTTCTTTTTTTTCTTTTTTTTTTTAAAAACTAATATTATTTATATGTAAAATATACATAATTTTCTCATTTGATTTGATGCCACTTGCAATACCATCATGGCCAACAGGTTGGGAACCACTGGTCTAACCAACAAAAAATCACCTTATGAAAAAATATGTGCAAAATCATTGTCTGAGCTGTGCTATATTTAAGTTGCATTTAAACATGAGTGTTTAATTTTTAAGGTGAACTGCCAGCTCATTACTTACCATCAAAACCAGTGCGTCTGTTTTCTATATTTTTTTGCACTACATGGAAAATATACCGGACTGATTGTGAGACAAGATCTGAATAGCTTCCTTGTTTTCTGTGTGATCTCTCCTGTGTTTCCCAACTATTAATGTTATTGGCACCATATGTTTGGCTCCTGTTGCTACAGTTTACCATGGTGTACTCTATATAGCCCAGGCTTGAGAAAGCCAATAAACAGCAAACTACCAGGCAAAGCAGAGCTATAACGATGACATAATGTTGCCTGTAGTACAAACACTGAAGCTATAGTTACTATAGGCCTGGACATACATAGAGATCATTGCAGTCACAAATCATTAAACAGCATATAGAACCCATGTCCAGTTTACACTATCCTAATTTCAACATGGACGACTTATGAAATCTCTGTATAAATTATATAAAAGCATGAAGGATTCACAATTATACAAGAAAAGTATTTGCTTAATGACAATTATGCATTTTTGGTTTCAATGGTCATAAAGCATACTCAAAAGAATTTGAAAAAGTGAATAATCACAACAGTTTGAATATTCCCCAAACCATAATCAAACCTTAAGGACCCATTAATTACCACAATACCCAGAGGTACTTGACATTGAATGGACCCATATCCATTTCCATATACCACAGTTATAGATTTACAACCTTTTTTTTTTTGGGCTAAAACATTTTTTTAGAGATTTGTTTTATGGATGCAAAAGAGGAGAGAAATTAAAAGCATGATTTAAACCAGAAATCCAGCTCACTCGCAATCCTTTTCACAAAAGATTTCAAACTCTGGGAAGACTGTTAGAAGAACTTCGTTTCTGTCTAGACAATGTAGTGAAAAAGCAACTGGAGAGGTTGGACTGTTTTTATTGGCTGTAGCCATTTGCTTCCTGTTTTTTTTGGGTTTTTTTTGGCTTGAATGTGTCCCATGGGAATATGTATACACCTGCTCAGTGAGTACGTGAGTGGGTTTGTATGGATGTGTGCTTGTAGCTGGAGATGTGATTTTTTATTTTTTTTTGGCTTGTGTGTGTGTCCTGCTTTAAATTGATGTTTATGTGTGCATAAATTAGTGTATGTGTGTATGTGTGTGTGTGTGTGTGTGTGTGTGTGTGTGTCTGCATTGTCAGCATCAAAAAGGTCATTGCAGCTAAATATATTGCAACCCTAAAGATAAACTGATTGTTATCTGAGCAGCTGCAGTTTATGAGTCAGAGGAAAGAATTCAGAGGAGGCATTGCTTGAAACAATTACTCTACTTTTGCTAATACAAACACTATGAGACCACAGTGGTTTCTGATTTATTTATTTATTTTTACATTTAAAACCTTACAATTTATTGATGGCCCAGTAACAAATTACAGTATTCTAATTTATTTTCAATGACAATAACTGATAACATTTTTCAAGTAACTTGCCTAACACTGATGACCATACAACTCTTTACACATGCTGGATTTAGGTTTTCATTCGTATTCAAAAGCTGTAACATGTTCTTAACACTTTTTCTAACCATTAAATATCTTTTAAAAGAGATGCTTAAAATGGTAAGTAAACAAATAAAATAAATAGTTTCTCCTGTGTCCACACAGGCTCTTCAGAGCTGAGCTAGAGTGAGCACCAGGTTCTTGGTCACCTCTCTTACCAAGGCCGTTAATGAATTTTCCAATAAAATCTAAAATTCAGTTTAACCCTTGTCATTATGGGGATCACTCTTTTTTTAATTTTAGAATAAGGCTGCAATGTAACAAAATGTGGAAAAAGTGAAGGGGTCTGAACACTTTCTGAATGTACTGTAACTCTGCTGAATGTAAGCTTTTACATCTTGGGTCCCTCTGTTAGGACTTATGTATGCTGATATGTAAAATATGATCCTAAATAGGAAGCTCCATCATGATTTATTTCTTATATACCATTACAAATAAGAAACAAATGAAACATGTAACCTGTACAATGCTAAAAAAACAAATCAAAATGCCCGTGTTAAGTAATATCTCATCCACTGTGGTGATGAGGCACTGGGTAGAGGTCAGTGGTTTGATCCTTGCAACAGACAATGTGCTCATCCTGTGAAAGCCCATCTGCAGGAACACTGAACTCATGGTCAGTCACACTGAGAAGTATCATCAGAGTTAAAACAGCCAACTACAGTACAGAAACCCGTTTAAGTCCCATGGTTTTATGTAACGGAATGCACAAGAGCCAGAGAAACCGCAGAGCTCTGCAAGTAGGCCATCTGAGCACCTGAAAGAGAAACATCTGTTGAATAGATGTGATACTTCAGTGGAAGCACTGCTGCTTGTTTAAGAACAAAGTGTAACAAAGAGTGACAGGAGTAGCCATTTGGCCAGATTGTGCCTGTGTGTATCTGCCTTTCCGCAAGTGTCTGCATGCATGCTGCTGTGTGTGTGTGTGTCCAGGTGGATTGAATTCTTTCTGATGGCAAGAGCCAAAAGGTGTTGACTGACTGACTGACTGACCGACTGAGCCACTGATTTGTGACTTGCTCTCTTGGTGGCTGACTGGCTAAACATCTGACCTGCTGGTTGGCTAACAGAATACATTATCTGCTGCCAGCTGATTGGATGGCTCAGGCACTTACTGGCTGGTTGACTGATGACATTTACAGACTGTCAGTCAGCTTGGGAGCAGGGAGTTTGGGTGTGTGGTGGGGGATGTCCCTGCTTGTGTGTTGTGTTAACAAGGCTGAAACAACATGATCACCCACTTAGTTTCCTCTTGGTATCTATTTACAGCCATGCCCTCCATCACAAGGAGCCCTGCAGCAGCCTTTATCTATCAGATGACAATCCCAGAAAAGGCGCAGCCATGCAGAAATGGGTTAACAGTGATTTCCTTTGATTTCCTTTTTCTATGCCAAACAGAGGAGTCAATTGTCAAGGTTTCTGTGTTTTAATAAGAAGGAAATTATAGGTATCTTTAAGATTTGTGTTACCTTCGCTACCATCTACTGACAATTTCCTAACATTTTGTCAGTATTTCAATTTTTTTTCCTAATTTACTTGTTTTCCCTTGATTATAAAGTAATACATTCGATTTGATGAAATTTAGGGGTGTAAAATGTCATGTTGTGAGGGATTATTTCCTGGCAGAGACTTCCCTTTCTTCCTCTGGACCAACTCAGGCAAAATGAAATAGTGATGAAACAGAAGTTTTGACAAAACCAAATAAAGACGTTGTTGCTACTGTGATGGATTGTTGAGCTCAGGCAATTTTCAGAGCTGTGGAAGTTGTTTTTCTACTGTGCAAGAAAGCAGTAGCAACAAATGGCTTCGGATGGCAAAAAAAACAAAACAAACACAAACCCTATAACTCTACAAACCAGGAGTAATGCAATGGAGACAATTCATTCTTCACTAAACCCCAAATCCCAACCAGTAACTGTCCAGTCATAGCTTAGCAGCTGTAACTAGGCCTGTTAGGCCTGATGCACTTCCTCTGCATGCTGAAGTAGTGTGCATGACGCTGTAGTAAGAGCAATACTATTGTCGGTGATATTTAAAGCATTTAAAGGGTGATTTCTGTGTTTAGCCTTTTCAAACTAAAAACAAACCTAAGATGCAAATGTTAGTATGACCAACTAACCAACTCACTATCTACTAGAGGTACTTCCATGGCACTGAATTAGCAAATCAGTAGCAATTCAATTTATTTTATGCAGCATCTGGTTGCATTAAAGAAGCTGAAGTTCAGCACATCAACCGTGTAGAAGCTGGTCCTGGGTGTTTCAACAGCCCATTGGAGCGGCTCTATCATGCTCTTTGTATATATTCTGTCAGTAATGTTATGTTATGTAAGCTCCAGACAAGGTTATGTCAGCAGGTAACAGTGCAATAGATTTTGCATTTTACTTTTAATAATAGGGCTAACACTCCAATACAGACAGCAATGCTTTGTCAACAGAATTTTTCAACAACTCTAAGCTCTAACGTTAGCTTACTTAACTGGATAAGAGTTGGCATTCCAGTGTAAAGCTAAAGCAGTGTTTGATCTAATGTAAGTACTCTATAGTAGCTTCCATTTGTTTTCCCGCCGTCCTAAATGAAACTGCTTCTAATTTGATTTAGCAAATCAAGTTATTTGCTCAGAGGGCCAGTTGTGAAGTCCAAATGTGACCACAATAATCATGCTGAGCGAAATGTTGACCACAAATGAAAATATCTTTTAATGGTTGTGAACCTTTTCTCTGCAGAATCATAACAGTCCTAACAAGTTGGTTCTCTTAATATTCCTTCGTATTGAATTGGCTGAACATCTTTCCTCCTGAACAGCAGGATTGTTTTTTTTTCCAGATGGATTGCTGCTTCTGTCTCGTCAGCAGGGAGAAACACAAACTGAACAGTTTTGAAGTTTCCCACTGCTGTTTTATTTGAATAATAACAGATCTAATTTCTCATTCTGGACATGCTCACACTAAGCTGACAAAATGAAAATCACTTCAATTTGTCTGCATCTTTACTTTGCAGTGGCCGCCAGTCATAACACACCGCTTGATGAAAGGGAGAGAATGGCCAAATCCCTGAATAAATACAACCAACACAATGGAGTTTAGTGTTGGGTGGCTGTGCAGGCCTACTGCGGTTTGAATGTGAAATAGAGATTACAAACTTTGTCACTCCAATCAGTTAGTGGTGAAATCCTGGTACTGCCTCAAAAAGAGTGGGTTGATATAATCCTTCTCTAGTTTGTGCATCAGGAAGCAACTTTTCTGTTCTTATCAAACTTATTGACAACTGCAGTGATACATGTTCATACAGGGAAGCTGCATGCTCTATATTTCGTCTCCTCAAAGTCTCTATGAATAGGCTTTACAGTCTGGTTTCTGACAAAGGTTAATTTGTCCCTGAGCTAAGGGACTCCACAGACTCTTTCCCCTCCATGATAAGAAAAAGGTGTGATGGGAGCTTGGCCAGTGGTCTGACCAGACATTTTACTTATGTAGATAAATTGGTCCAGTCTCTGCTGATAAGATTATGCAACACTACCCTGCTCACTGTGGTGTGACTGTGGCTGTGAGGGGCCCATGCTGCATGTGCATCCCCATGCTGCGTGTGTCCACGTATGTTATCAGATGCCAGCAATTAAAAGCAAAACTGGCCTCCTTAATTTCCTGATGGTGTAAGAACAACAGATGGGTTACAGCTGAATGTGTTTAGAAGGATGAAAGAGTGAATGTGTTTGTGTGCGCATGTACACAGGTTATTGTGCCACAGGCATACTGTTATAGTGCTTTGAAGCTCACAGCTCAATGAACCGACATAGGAAGTGTCCTTTACAATGTTACCTCTGCACATGTGCGTCATGACCTCGCTGTGCTGCTACTGACTGGCTTTAAACTAGGTTGGAGAACACTGTAGCAAAAAACATGGCTTCGAAAAAAACAAATAAAAACAAAGAAAGGAAAATACATAGTAGTAGTAATGAAGAGAAGATTTTCGAGTGGCTCTTAATCTCATTAAATATCTGGAATATTTGTCACAGTAATATTCAGAGCCTCTCATGGTGATGTCCAGTCAGTGACTGGTATTGATGCCTCAAGGCTTCAGCCTGCGCAGAAAAAGAATGAGGCACTAATATGTGTGTAGCTGAAACCAGTGTAGTTGTCCATATCAGTTTTGATATACTGCATATTGTACAAGTTAAGCTGCAAAAGAGGATATCGAAGTTTATGGGTAAATTTTAACAAGACTAGGTTAAAACCTAGTATATGGCTGGACTGCATATGGTCAATACGGTCTCGTGGAACCACTGTAAACAAGTGACATCATGGCGTCCTATTTGCATTCTGCCTAGTGTCAGCTGGTTTCAGCTCTTGGTCTGTTTGCTTCTCTCCTACTCTCTGTGCTCACATATACAGTGTTTTAATACAGTTGGATTTCTAATAAAACTGTTCTCGTTAACATGTTGTTCTGTTTCTGTTGTCAGACAACAGAACAAGCATGAAATAGTGACTGAAATGCGGCCCATTAAGCACTACATGTTACAGCTGTCACATCCAAACCATTTACAAGCTGCTGCTCTGCTGCTGCTAAAATCCTGATTTTTATAACCATGATGGCATCTGACAACATCACCAAACACATAAAGGCAAAGACTATGCTGGGGTTTTGGGTACATTTACTGATCACTCATGCTCATGTGGCATCAGTGGAGACTGTCTACTACAGAAAGTAGTTAAGGTTTGTCTAAAAAGTCACTAGATTTGTCACTAAGTGCTTTTATAAAAAAAGAGGTCTGAAAAGTCAGTTAATCTAATGATAAATGAACAAAGTTGGCAACAATGCAGACAGTAAACGCAACCTCTAGTAGCAACTGTTAAACCGCCAATATATTTTGAAAGACCAAGGGCCAATGGGGAAACTCCAACACTCGGCCGGCTTACCAATGGTGTAACTTTATTACTTCACTCACTCGGTCATTCATTCAGCATTTATAGGGCTGGTCCCGCTGTTGTGGTCCAGCCAAAAAACGGTGAGCGATGGTGAGACAGATGACTTTGGGACTGTTGTCCTTTAACACATTACCTAACTGAGAGCGGTCTGAAATGTTACATTCAGTTCATTGTGTTTGTGTGAGTCACTGAACTCAGCATCATGAGACCCAATCCAAATACATGGCATTTGAAGAACTTTGTATTTTGACGTCTAAAGTGTACACTGACTTCAGAGATTTTCCTGTCTACACGATGAGCACGGACTCAGATACTCAGACCATATTCTGTTTTGTATCTGAATGGAAATATCTTTGCCATTGTAACATTTTAAAGATAATCCTGGTTTATTGTAGTTTGGTTAATTTTTTAAAACTATTTTAGACATTGCTTATAATGGTAATAATGACATTGTCCTCACCAAGTTAACTGCTGCATTCTCAGACTGTGGTTACATTGCTAAAAAGCCCATCTTTTGTAACATAAACAGCTTCCCTGTGCAATTAGGGATTATTATATATTACATTACATTACACTGGGATGCAATTGCATTATTTTTAACCTCCAAATATAGTGGTATAGATAATCTGGTTCAACTGTCGGACACGGTTTGTAGTTAGTACAGTGTTATCAAAAGCATCAGAAACGAGGGTCAAAGTTTTCAAAAGACCAAAATTGCAAGAATTTTCCTCTTTAATTTTGAAATTTTCATCATGGAAAACACTCAAACAGACAAAAATTATATTAATTTGAATATCTCAGTCACTGTAATACAGCAGAACTAAAGCTGTCCACCGGTCACTCTGTGCAGTGTTCTAGGAATCCATTACATCCATATGTAACTGAAGCTGCATCTTCAGGTGCAGGACATCACATCTGGACATAAGCAGGTCCTGTCAGACACAGTAATCTGTCATTGTGCCCCATGTGGAGAGCAGTCCAACACACGAAAGTATTCAAAAGAAAAGTAAAGAGCATTCAGTGGGAAGCACAGTGCACGCTGTACATCACGGGAGAGGTTCACAGATGATGTATGGTGAGGATATCAAAGAGAGAGGACTCAAGAGATGGTACACCGGTGCTTGTCAGGTTCTTCAGCTCCTCACGAAACATCAACATATGGCAACGTTTTTTTTTTTTTTTTTTACTATTTGTCTGAACATGAAAATGACCACATATCTTTTTCTTGTGCATTAAAACATGACAGACATCTTTTTCCCACGGCTGGTCACAACCACCTGCTACACACATCACTGATATAACTGAACCTTGAATTTCTGTGTTTAAAGGTATTCTACTTTCAGCACCCCACAAAAAGCTTTTATGTCTGTTATTTTTGTCTGCTGCTTTTGTATATCTGAGTGTTTCTTCAATCATAGGTCGAGCCAGCCGTAAATGCCAAGGATGCAGCGTGGTCAAACGGAAATTGAACCACTTTCTTTTTTCTTTACTGTTTTTCAAAAGCTCTCTCTCTCATTTTATGTCCTGCACACTGCCGAACACATTCAAAGACTAAGAGTGTGTGAGAATTCAGCACATGTCGGCTCTCACCAAACTGAAGCACTGATATGTTTGCTTTGAGACAAAATGATCCATTAGTGTAGCCATTTTTATGTAGCTTTGGTTTGGACGCAGACCACTCAACAGATGCTTTGTGTATCATTATCATCAGTGCGGCTGTAGCCTGTTCATGAAACCTTTTTATAACTTGGCCATGAGAGAGACCACTGTCATGTCCAAGGAATATAAAGGCAAGAGTGGACTGAAATGTAGCTCTATTATGGTGGTTACACACTACTGGTCATAAAACATGCACAAGGAGTTACAGATTGTGGTGAATTATACTCTAATTTTGCCAAGAGGATGAATCAGGAGAGTGACTCCTGGTCTGCCAGAACTGTGGGAAAGCCAAGTGGGTGGCTAAGTGCTGAAAATGATCAGCTGGAACTGTGGAAAGTCCTTGTTAGGATTAATAAAAGACAGATACATGTACTGCCATTTCAATCAGGAGAGACTTCAATTTTTTGAGTGAACAGGCAAAACCTTCATTGCCCATGTGCAGAAACAGGAAAAATTGAGAGATGTGAGAGTCTTTGGCGATTAGATCCCACAGTGATGTCTTCATATTAGAAAAAGGGGGAAGATGCTGTGTGTAGTATAGCAAATCCCCCGGGGTCCAGACACTGGTGGTGGTGGAATGAAGAGAATGCAGATGATCTAGATGTGATGAGGACGGGATTCTGATGAGAATCCACAACCGGGGCACTGGACATCATGAGTGGAGGTGAAAGGGGAGAAGGAGGGTCACAGCAATAGCTTGAGATTGCGGTGAAATATTGGTTTACCAGAAACGCCCATAGTCAACTGATAGGAAGGAGCAGAAAGAGAATTGTTAATGAATGAATAGTATTCTTGATTGAATCTATGCTAAGCTTCATTAATGTTAGTCTTTTATTTTTCTTTGCCAGACATTTCTCATAGAATGAGGAAATATTTGTTACAGCGCCAATATCAACTTGCTCCTATAAAAGTGTACTCCACCGATTAAGCATCATCGTACTCAAGATAGACACCTTAAAACAAGAATGAAGCAACTCCACCACCGGCAGTTGTGTTGGCGACTTGAGTGTGTTATCTTTGTCCCAGCTACTATTACCTTGAACCGCTAGCTTCTAACAGAGGTCTTGTATTTTTTTTTTTTTTTCATTTTCAACTTGTAGTTTTCAGCACCTACCGACGCTGACTCAAGAGACATCAGACCTCACACAGCTCCCCGCCACAAAAGGCTTTATACAACTGTTTTCACACATACGTAGCAGCACTCCCCAGGACCTGTAAGCAGGCGGCTTTGATGTGTAAAAATTGGTGAAACTGCGCTTGAATGTTATGTGGTCTGGTGACAAAGGGCACAGTTACGCTCCAGCCAAGTCCTTGTCATATAGTTAAACAGCATTTGAAACCCCCTAATCCACATCTTTATGGTGTCTGAACTTGGAGGGACTGTTTCTGACAATTTGTCCGACAACTATTGGAAACTGACAACCTCACATTTCTGTCACTTTTTTGTGTACAAACAAGTCCATCATTATGAAAGCTTTCCATGAAAGACTGCCCGAAAGTGTGTGTCATTATCCGCATATTTTACCAATTATGGCTCTGTGTGTGTGTGTGTGTGTGTGTGTGTGTGTGTGTGTGTGTGTGTGTGTGTGTGTGTGTCAGTGTCAGTTACAGACAGCTATAAACAGTTTTGCCTCTTGACATGGTTGGACAACACTTAATAAAAGCTAATTCTTTTAAAGCATACCAGTGGCTTGCCAGTATGTTGCCTTATCACATTAACAGACTGTATCCCTTTAATACCTCCATGTGGTAAGATTTGCTCCATTGTTAAAAATCAAAATTTACTGAAAATTGTTTAGTTCAATCAATTTTTTGTTAAAAAAAATCCAATTTTTTTGTAAACCAAACTTATTTTTATTAATCCTAAAATACATAAAATGAAAAATATGTAAATAAATGAAAAGAAGTGTGCACACAAGAAAAAATATTCTGTCACACGTTTTCCATTTTAGAACAGAAAGCACATTAATCAAACTACTTGCAATAGAGATGGTGAGTCAAATGAAATGATTCACACTCACAGCCAACATGGCAACAGGACAGATCTCTTCATGTTCCTCCACAGTTTTCTTCCAGTGACAGATGTCTGACACCACCAGAGGAAATGAAACTTCAGCTGCTATGTCGAGCTTCAAAACCCCCAAAATAATTTGTCCATGAGATGAATCTTTTGTTAAGCTTCCAGCAGTCATAAAAAAATTCACTTTCCCGGGGGTAATGACACCAGGATGCGTGATCATAAATGCATCATTACAGTCTAAAGTGAAAAATTTGCAGCTTCATTTCTTATGCAGAACAATGATTTTCTTATTGACTAATTTCTAACTTTTTCTTATTCACAAGGAATTTGCAGATGTGATGCACAGTAGTTTCACTCTGGTTCTGTTCAATAGCTAAGTTCAGTGTAAAACCCTGAGCTGTTAGAGTCTCGTTATTACAGTTTTGCAGTCAATGAAATTCACTTTTATTTAACATCAAGAGAACTTTATTCAGTCTAAGTTTCCTTTTAAGCAGCTTCAAAAATCGACCAAACCTGGATCCTACATCATTGTTCAGAACATAGACCTCATGTAGTAGTTTTGACTCTTACCTGACTCAAACTGCAGTCGTCTATTCAGGGGGAATACCATTACATCATAGCCAAATACTTGAATTTTCCCTCTAGAGTACTTGACAAGTGTCTGTGTCTAAAGCAACACGCTGCTGTATTTCTTGGCATCAACAAATCTCAATGTAATTCCTTGACTCAACTTTGGCTGCAGTCACGGAAACACACGCAACATGTGGTAGACATGACAACGGAGCTGGGAACAGAGCTAGGGGGATGTGAGGAAGAGGCAGGGATGGAGGAAGGAGAGAGGAGAAAAAAAGTAACACGTATTTGAATTAAGTTTGAAATTGAACAAATACACCAAGTAGCTGTGATACATTCCAATAATCACACCAACACTGGGACGATCTGGCCAAAACATCGAAGATTGTGGCAAAATTTCTTATTTATTTACCTCGGGTTCAAAGGGATTATACACATCATGTCTTCCATTTCGGCACTTTTGAGTGTCCCTGATTTCTGCACCTAATCTACAGTAAATGTATTTTGCTGAATTTAATTTAAACATGTTAAGTTTGACAGTTATTATCCCTTTGGAAACATCTAACATCAGCATGTGTGAATGCCTCTCTCTTGAGATGTAGCATAACCACAAGCCCAGTGACAGCATTTGTCAAATACACTGAAGAATGCTGGCCAAGACATTTGGAAAAAATGATTTTAATTTAGGGTCAGTATTACTGTAGCTAATCCACAGCAAGTACCAGAATCCAGTGCACAGAGACCAACGCCGACACTGCAGCAGTGTGCTCTGAGAGGTCGGCTTTGAACACCATAGAATTTACATCCAACTATGAAATCATTAACATGTCTTGGCTATTAGTATGTGCATTATGCGAACTATGAATTTGACTTGAGTAACTAGTGTTTAAAGTAGGTGCTTAACAGGAACAGCTGTACTGTCCTAATGTAGGTTAAAGGAGGAAAAACTACATGCATGGTTGCATTAAAGAAGAACAGCAGCTTAACCTCATGGAGCCACTGAAAGCCTGTGTATTAGACCACCCATTGATCTTTCCAAAGATCTTTAAATCCTGCTATGATTCTAAATAGAAGAATGTTTTGATTTTTTTTTTACTTAGCTCAGACATGGATTTGATCTGTAGTTGTGGTGGATAAAGGGGTTTATGCGCCCCCCCCCCCCCCCCCCCCCCACACACACACACACACACACATCCATCAAAAGCACAGACAATGTGTGGACTGGTGCTGAAGGTGGATAAATATCAATGGCATGGACACCTAAGGAAAGTACATCCGCCAGTGGTTAACAGGGGATATACAACATAACGCCTGGCAGAAAGCATCACTGATTGTGCAAAGTTGCCATTTGAGATGTTGTGCTGTACGCTAATGTCCATAGACGGCATAATAACTCCTACATCTGTGGTGCAACTTTTTCAGTGTGATTTTCAATACACAGCAATATTTTGAATATGATATTCAAGCAAATATTTTCTGTGGGGGTTACTTGGCCTGGTGCCTTCAAAATTAGTTGAATTTGATTTCAGCAACAGCTGATTCGCTGCCCATTTTTCCTTGTCCTTGAGTAAGACACGTAATTCGAATATTTCTAAAAGGTGCTCAAAATGAATGTTTCTGCAGTATAATGCTTTTGGTTGTATATGTTTGTGAGATGTGTGTCTTTTCAATAGTAAGCATGGACATATCAGTTTATCTAGTCCAACGCTGTGTCCTAGAAATCACATTTATGTACTACTACTTTGCATTGCCCAACAAGAAAATATGTGGCTTGACTTTTCCTGTATTAAAAGGCAAACAACACAGATTAATTCCACTGATCACAGTCTGTTTTATCACCACAGTTAAATATTTATTAACCAAATCATGTGAAATGGTGCTAATATAATTAATCATTACAACAATGCAAAATGGATTTCTTTGTGCATGTTATTAGGCATGTCAATAGGCATTTTAACAAAAACAACAACTGTGTATAAAGAGTCAAATGTGTTAATTTATTAAGGATGATCGGAGGGTTAAGATCAAAAAGGACCAAATCAAATCCATGAGCTATTGTTACAGAAGGATATGTGCAGTGTATT
The DNA here is from genome assembly GCF_002814215.2 of Seriola lalandi dorsalis. Taxonomy (NCBI): domain Eukaryota; kingdom Metazoa; phylum Chordata; class Actinopteri; order Carangiformes; family Carangidae; genus Seriola; species Seriola lalandi. The sequence continues at coordinate 3,127,349 of NW_019524978.1, read as the reverse complement.
CATAGAGTATCAGCAGCCAACAGGCCCCATGCACATTAGACCTCCACCACACATATGAATCACAGCTTAACAGAAGGACTCTGTATGAGCAAAGGTGAAGATTCTTGTGCAATATCTGCTTTTTAAAACTCTTGGTCTTGGGGTTACCCTGTTCCCCTCGCAGACCTGATGGGAGAGATAAACACAGAAGTGGGGGGTAAGCAAAGGACAGAAAGAATTAGGAGGTGAGAGAGCTGGGAAAAGAGAGGAAATGGATGAGTGAGGGATGGAGAAAGAGAGAGAGAGAAGGACCAACAGGGACATGGAGGATGGTGGAAGAAGTGAGAATGTGAGAGGGTTAACACAATTTAGGAGAAAGAGAGAGGGTGGGGGTCACTCAGGAGGGGAGAGGGTGTGTGTCTGTGCGTGTGTGTTTCACTGGTAGCAGGCAACAGATGTGAGTGCAGGGGGTAAAGCTTTCTCCAAATTGAACATCCCCCCCAGGAACATTAGTTACTAACAGACCAAGAGGAGAGGCGGTGGGGGGTGAAAAGGATGAGAGGCAAGGAAAGTAGAGGAGAGGACAGGAGAGAAAAGGAGAGGATGGAAAAGTAGAAGAAAGGGCAGAGGAGAGATAGAAAGGAGGAGAAGTGAGGAGAGAAAAGAAGAGAGCGGGAGGTTTTAGGAAACCGAGAGGGGGAGTGCAAGGGAGGAGGTGAACGGTGAGTAAAGGGAGAGGGGAAGGAAAACATTAAAACAGGAGATCACAGGAGAGGATGTGGCCTCAAATGTGGGACAAAAGTCACAGTGTTACTCCAAAGGTCCTTTCAGGCAGATGCATCTTTTATGGGGCTAAAAGGTTCCCCCAGATAACCACATCAAATTCAATTTAACTGATTTTTTTTCCCTCAAAAATGGAAGCTTGTATCAATCTGTTTGAATAATAGGTGGTCCAGATGATGCAGAAAAACATTTGCAATTTACTCATGATTTTTTTTGACAAAAATAAATGCAGCTCCCAAGAAACAATCTCAATAATTTTCAACTTTGGAAGAAATTCTTGGTTTAGTTTTGTGCCACAGAGAAAACTAAAAGCCTAAAGTGTGATTAAAACACATATTTTTGTCCTGTAATAGTGCCACTATGGCAGCATGCTTCATCCTCACACAGTTAAGATTGTGGAACGATCATGAAAAAAAAGAAACAACCCGCACTGTCAGTTTCACACATGTGATCTTTCCTGAGACATTACTCATTAACATACTTGGCAAGTTGCAAATTGATACTTAACAGATCTCCAAATCGTTCACAGACATTGTATTCAATTTGTTTTCCAACGATATATGTACACAATATAATATCCTCTAATATGTAGCAATTAAATTGTTACTAAACTCCTTTAAGGTTACGTCTAGCTGCTCGTAGCTCTTCATAAGCCTCAGGGAAAGATTGTGGTCTTGGTAAATACAGAAAAAATCTGTAGTGACTTGAAGCACAAGACACAGTGTAATTACATTATTAACATTTAATTGAAACCATAACCTTTCCCTCCTCTTTACCAAAGTGCTTTTTTAAAAAATTTTTTTTTTTTTTGCCACGATCACGATCCAAACCCTGGTCTCCAGAGTTAAAGGTCTCTGCTTTGTGGACACCTCACATAATCTACTGTACCCAGCCACCGCCAGCTAGACATGAGTCCAGGCTCATAGCAGCTAATGTAGCCAGCTGTCATTTACATTACTCTCTGACTCAGTGAAGAACTTCGTGTGCATCTTGTCATGAATCTTTTTCCACATTATTGACATTTTACACATTAAACAATTTGGAATTAATGAGATTACTTCATCACCCACCTCTAATCAAAGGCTGTAAAGACTGATGAAAATGGCAATAATACATGTAAAAACAAATAAACATTATCCTAACACACTGACCTGTCATCCGCCATTGTCCTTGACACCTTGTTTCATACTATTTAACTATTAGTGCAACACGTGTCAACACACTCATGACTGAATCTGTTCAGTTCCTTTGTAAAGAGTGGCTGCAGAAGTTGGATGGTTACTTGATTTTATAAACATCATTGCAATTAAAGAAATTACATTAAATCTGGAAAAAAACACAACTTGAAGTTTTTATTACCAAGAAATCCACATCATATGCTATGGCCTTCGCAGTCACTAGATCTGAACCCAATTGAACATATATGGGAGATTTTGGACCAACGTGTCAGTTAGCGCTCTCTTCCACCATCATCAAAACACCAAATGATGGAATATCTTTTGGAAGAATGGTGTCCATCCCTCCAGTAAAGTCCTGAGACTTGCACAATCAATGCCAAGGAGCATCAAAGCTGTTCTCGCAGCACATGGTGACATACTTGTAACACTTAATGTTACCACACACCCAGGAGATATGCTCTACAGCGCTGTGGATTATTCTGGCTCAGAGAAATTATAATTACCAATTTTCCTCCACCACCCTCTACCACCCCTCATCACATCGCATTTCTTCACTGAGGGGGTATAGATGACTAACAGTTTCTGGAAACTTTATTTTGAAAAAAGACTCTTAAGCAGATGGATCAGTCTGACATCCCCTTAGACAGGAAATGGGACCACGTCTGTGTTGAAAAATGCATCAATCTGTCAAAAATACATTCCAATGCTGACCAAGCAAACTGACCCTATAAGCACTTCCTGTTGGCAAACGATGACCATGAAACCACGTAGTCCCTCCAGGGTATTGCCAGAAGCTTTGAAAAATAAAGCGTTCTTAGAATCCATCAGTCTTTAGAGGATTCACATTATTTTCGCATCACTCTTCTAAAGTGTGTATCACACCAATTTGAATTAAAAAAAAAAAATATTTGTGTATGGTACAGTGCACCTGTCCTCACTTGTCTTTTGCAGTGTTTTAATCATAAACACAATCTCATAACAATGGTTTCAATCAGCTTGTTGTTGCTACAACTGACTCTAGCATTGCTCACCTGTCTTATATCAGTGGCTGCATGTATATATCTGCAAATGATGGAAATTCAATCACTTTGTAATTTTAAATGAGGAGGACATATAACTCACTCACTGAATAACAAGGGGGATCTACTATAATTCACTCACTCAAATTAGCATTACGTCCACTTTATCTCTCAACAGCCTTCAAAATAAAAGTGTCTCCCTGCCAATCAATCAATTTAAAACTGGATTGATTTGTTTAAAAGGTTTCTTCTACCAACTGAAGCTAAACTGTTTGCTGAAGGGCCTCCCCCCACCCCTCCCATCACAAGGTGACAGGTTATGAGTGAGTAACCTCTGGAGAGGGAGTCACAACCTGTTAAAGAACATTAATGTAAAGTTGCCAGTAAGACCTGTGGTGACGTAAGTGACACTCAAAACATAACCTCAACTCTCACAGTTCATTTGCTCCGTAAAAATACTGGTCTGAATATGTCTGTATATTTGTGTCAATTCATAAATAATCACTATTAACAAATGATCAACATAAAATAAAATGACTGATAAAGGTAAAAACGTACAACAGAAGCCATGGGGAAATCATCTCTTACTCTCAGCATTTGTACTCAGGAGAACAGGTCAGAGTTTAGACCCTCCAACCTCCTCACCCCGCAAGGAAGGAACAACTCAGCACGCAACAATATGACCTCAAAGAAAGAAAAAGCCATCCACTTCATAACAGAGTATACTGTGTCAACTCATTTGAGACCCATAAGTAATCTCAGGCCTAAACTAAAATGATTGACAAGTTGTTTTGATTGTGAAATCAAGTTCAATACCTAAAAGAGAATGTATGGAGATGATCAAATATGACAAGCTAAATCACTGATGATTGATGATCACTGATGTTGGAGGTAAGCCGCACAGTATCCACGGTAACAAACTGTTTTGCAAAGTATGATCAAATAAATTAATACACACCCACCTATAGATTTTATTGCACAAGTCAGATCAGATACCAGATTCGTGTACTGTCAGCAACCAACGTTAAGCCTCAGGACATGAGCCGAGAGAATCAGGCAGGCAGGGACGTGCTCACTTAATTTTCATGTGAGGCTGCTGCACCTACTATATCATGATCCTTAGATCAATGCAATCTAGCCAAAAACACTACAACATTAGTTACACAGTTACATTTTTATGCAAAACACTTAAAACACATAATGGCCTTGCAGCAAAAATCACATCTCCACAGCATCATGATATTATATCACTGAAACAATATGACATGGGGTGTAACGCAACAGTAGAATAATAACAATAATATGATAATTTTTTTTTTACTTTTAGTGTACTACATGTGAATGTACTGATTTGAGACACAGCACTGGTGTTGCTCATGCTGGCTCACTGTGGCACTGTCATGACTTACTGGAACAGAGCCATCGTTAATGTTATTGGGAACACCTGTGCTTTTCCTGGTATGACGACTCAAAAACACCCGCTGTCAAAAGGTTGTCTGAAATCTCTCCCTCGTTCCCCACAGTGTAACGCCACAGACTCTTTTGTTCCAATCTGTCTTTCCAGGTCCTGCAGGATAATCAGCTGAATGGAATCAGGTGTGTGGGCCATTTTTTGAGCACAATTAGGCTACACCTGTGTGTTGCCAAGGCGACAGTAGCAGGGACAGGCAGGAGACAAGTCTACAGCAGTGTAAAAATAGCATATGATTGCAAAGAGGGACGGTCTAATTAGCTGAAAATGATTAAAGTCTGTGAATTACCCTGGATGTGTTTTTTTGAAAGGCACAGCAGACATTGTGACGTGACATAGAAGGAAAAGCACAGGTGTTACTAATACCATTAGCGATGGTTGCCTTCTATTTAAGTGTCCCAGTAGGCAATGACAGTGAGCCAGCATTCATCATAAGTGTATCCTGAAACACCATACCACAAGGTCCGTCTACTCCTTTAAAATGCCTGCTCCAGAGTGTGAAGAGAGCCTGCTGGAAAATGTCTATCTCAACACTCTGGCCTGCTGACTGCAGCACCGTGCCCTCGTCAGAGCCATGATTAGAAGTGTAAAATGAGTGAGATTAATGATGTGATATAATGTGATTTCAACTTCAGGAGTTTAAGCCTCAGAGTCATTCTACAGTCCAGGTCCGGTGTCTGGTTTGGAAGGTGAATGGATGGTTGCTGGTATAACTCCAGGTGAGGGGGGGAAAAAAAAAAAAAAAATCTGGATAGGATGCCGATAAAATTGGTCCAACAAGTAGTGTCTGAAATAAAGTCAGAGCCTAGAATAAATCAAATAAAATGAGTGACTTTGCTGCTCTGTACCTCTGTCGCTCCATCTTTCCCTTCATAATTATATCCAACAACTTCAGGGCCAAACCAGGCCTAACAGTCCAGACCTCAAACCCCCCCCTCCCTTGAGTTCCTGCCCTGAAGCCCCCAAAACTACCCATATTTGCTCTAAGTGCTCAAAGCCAGAACCTGAGCCTCTCTCCCTCCAACACTAAATCAATCCCATCTCCAGCTTCAGATGCTCTGCCTAGCCTAATAACCTTTGCTCTAGCCCCAACTACCTCAGACCTCAAATGCCCCAGTCTCAGGTCTGGTTACATTCACTCAGTCACAGCTCCAGGTTTCCTTCCTCGGATCTTCCATTCAGCAGTATTAACTTCAGCCTGGCTCAGTTCGTGGCTCAGCCCAATCTAAACAAGACCCTCGCCAGTGTAAAACAGGGTGCCCTTCATAAAAAGGTGATGTCAGCTGGCAGCGCGGACAGACGAGACTCTGTGCTCCGAGCACGTGACCGTGTGTTTCGGTGCATGCGTGCCCGGATGTGTCAATGTTGTGTATATGTGTCACTCTGACCCAGGCTCCATCAACAGACAGTTTTCAGTGGGTTTCGAAGCTGACTTTGAAGTGATCTCATGGGAGCTATTAGCCAAAGCAACAGCCCTGCTCGAAGAAGAATGGCATCATGGAACAGAGAGGGGTGACAGCATTCAGCAAGCACGTTTCTGGATGACAGAAACAGTTAATGACTGCTCACAAACTGTCTGGAGCCAGTACAGTGCATTTTATGGATTAACCTGGCTACTTTGAAGACTATCTAAATGATCTTTAACTCGCCCACTTCAATACAAAACTAAAAATGACTTTTTTTGTAATATTATTTACTTGATTTCATTTATTTAATGAAGTTTGACTTTGTACATTTGTTCTAATTAAGAGAGAATTCAGCAATGTGGCCTTTGCTCTTGGCCGCATCATTTAATTTGTGAATTTGTCTTTCAAGCATCATCATTGAAAACTTGATGCTCCAAAGGAAATGTAGTGGGCAGCGCTGGTTGGGATGTGTTGCTTTGGCTTACTGTGAGAAAATGAAGTCCAGTTTGAGCGACAGATCCATAACTCTGAAGGCTCATCAAACCCAAAAACACAACAGTCTATAGGGTCAGATGATGGGACATTACAGCTCTGGAAAGTTATCATGGGGGCAGTTATTTTTTTCTGTCTTGATGACTGCATGGAAAATAATAGTTATGCCATTATGTCCAGTAATATACCCTATTGGCCAATGCAGAGGATCGCCATTTGATGTCGCATTACGTTGTGGCAAATGCTGGACCCTGTGTTACTACTTTACATTCCAAAAACTACCTCTCAAACTTAGCTAAGTAGTCCCTGTGTTGATAATATTTACAATATTGTTGCTAATTAAAATGTTTTGTCATTCTTTTGCATACATTCGTTTTCATGATGAGATTTCATGAGATTTAGCGACATGCTAAATGCGCTAAATTACTATGCCTAATCTTTTATTTCACTGCTTTTTATTCAAACAATTAATCAGCCAGTTACACAATCAGTCAATCAATCAATCAATCAATCCGTGAAGCCTCATCATAATGGACATGTTATCTTCTGTCCTTCCCCGCTCTGCTCCCTCCTTTCGATTTTGTCTGTCCCTCTGCTTTTCCAATCCTCCTCTCCTTCATTGTGCTGTTCTTCCTCCCTGTTTTTCATCCATCTGGTCATCTTCCTACTCCCTCTTCTCTCTCATCCCCTTCATCTTTCAAACATACTGCAACACACAGATTGAGACACACACACACGCACACGCACACACACACACACACACACACACACACGCAAACACACACATTACCTCAAATAAATTCACACAGCGATTGAGGCACCACACCCATAGCGGAGTCACCCCTTGATGCATTATGAGGTTACACCCCTGTTTGCCCTGGCTCGTGTTAAAATTAGACACGGTGGGCAAGAACTAATTTTCCCATCGAGTAATATCAATGAGGGCGATTTGGCATTTTAGCAGTGCCCACAGACAAACACACTTACGTGCAATCACACCATGAGAATTTACTGACAGATGAATCATCAAACATGCCAAGCTGCTCAGAGACTCGTCCGCAAATGTTCTCCACTTTGTTCCTGTTTCTAGTGGTTGGCTCATTAATGCTACTGCATTCCAGACGATTTTTTCTTCTCATCTCTGCAAAATAAATTTGTACCATGTTTGGGAAGTTAAGTGTATTGAAAACGTCTGTCTATTGTCTAAACGGTGCAGCTGCAAAGTTGGAGGCATTAATCAAAATCTTTTTAAACATGCAAATATGTGGATACGTGGGGAGTAAAAAAAAAAAAAAAATCAAAAATTAAAAAAAAATTAATGGATTAAAAGTTTTTCGTATGTTACTCATTTGTTCTTGGAAACAATGAAGGAAACACTGAGTACATTTATGCTGTGACATGTTGGATGCTTCATAGACTAAGAAAAGTTGGAGCACTCATCTTCTTTCTAATAAGTAAGACACTTTCGGTATTTGGCTGTCTTGGTTCACAGCTGCTGCGCTCTGCATGTGCGTAAGTCGGTTTGCATGTATGTGTGTGTGTGTGTAACCATGGACACAGATAAACATGAATGCATATATACTGGAACCTGAAAAGCATTTGGATATTACAAGGTTTGTTTATGTATGTTTTCAGCACAATCAGCTCTCCATGCACGTATGCCTTCGCATGTCTAACGTCTTGTGTGTGAGTCTTCATGAGAGAGCATGCATGCGCTGATGTGTGTGCAAGTTTCCTCCCAAACACAGTGTTTCCTAGAAGGCTAGCTAGCTGATGTGAAGCGTGGTGGTCTGGCTGTTTGGGCTGCAAGCAGGGGATTTTCCCCAGCAACCTAATTACACCCAGCAATGATGTCATAAGGCAACCATGGGTCATGTTGTCAGGACGACAGGTAGTGTGTAAACCCAGAGCTCCTCAGACTCAGTTTAGTTTAACAGTTGCAGCAGTAGACTGTTATGGTAGAAAGCACTGCTTCATGGTGCTTGATAACAACCTTTTGATTTAGGTTATTTAAGGAAACCTGCTCTTTACATCTGCTGTCAGTGTTCAGTTTCATACACCAAAATGATGTGAAACACATGATGTTGCTATGTTAAAATTATAAAATTTGAACATGTTTGAAAGAATCTTTGACAATTTCAGACACTGAAATTCAGCTGCAGCAAATATATTCACCTAAGAGATATACTGAATTGCACACACACTTACTGTCCTTCACTTACCTGTCCATGTATACACTCATGCATACATTCTGGTAGGTCAATCAGACACACATGTACACACATGCTATGCTGCAGGATGTTTGTGTGTCTTAGTCTAATTGCCTCAAAACAATACTGTCTTTCTCTGTGCTAAGGGAGCTATAAAGGATGCATGACCAGATGTTGCCAGGGTGGTTGTGTACCAGTTCGGATTATTACACACACACACACACACACACACACACACACACACAGTTTTTACTTTTTCCCTCAATGTGTTCTTCATTTGATCAGGCAAAGTGACACACCACAGACCCACTATCTCCATTTAAAAACTCACACAAGCAGCACAGATGAATAAGCTCTCTGTCCAGATTTCTCGGAAGAGCGTACACACACATGCACATATCCCATCCACATTTTACATATTGCACTTTTGTACCCTTATGCATTGTTCTTAACATGTTGTCAGCGATTAATTGACAAACCAACCATCCTTTTCCTATTTGAGTTAAGGTCAGTGTCCTGAAAAGAATAGGAGCCTTTCACTGCACACGTTGGCTTGATGAACAGTATTTGTCGTATTTTCTTTCCCACTACTGTCTTATGGGAAACGGTGTAAGCTGTCAGACATGATGGCAATTTGTTAGTGATATGTTAACTGAGGGGAACAGGGACAACATATCTATTCACTCCAAAAAGCAAGAAAAGCAAAGGATAAAGACACATTCATCACGAAAAAATAATGTTAAAAAAAATATATTAAACCTTCTAAAGGAAACAAGTGTGTAAGTTACCTCCAAAGTAGAAACTGACTAATGATCCATTCAGTGAGTAACAGCCAGCTCAAAGTAAATGAGATTCTGGGAAGAGAGAAGAAGAGGAGACAGTGCTGTTTATCAACCAAATACAGACCTGGCCAACAAACTGGAAACAACCTGGTAGTGATTTTACAAGACAAAAGGTAGTCTGTCTTTGCATTACACAATTCGAGCTCTACTGTTGAACAATGTGCTGGGCTGCATGTGCATGATGATGATATAATGGTGTATTTGGAGAGCTGAGGAGAGTTGGCTACGCGTGAGAGGTGAGGGAGATGGAGAGGCATGGAGAAACAGATATGGGAGCTCCCGGGGAGAATGATGGGAAGATGAGAACTGGAGGGACATAAATCTGAAAGTAAGCAGACCCTCAAAGAGCGTCTGCTGGCGAGACAGAGAGAGAGAGAAAGAAAGAAGCAAAGAGGTGGGAGGATGCTGAAAAGCAACAAAAGAAAAGATTATGGAAAGGTGCACGTGGGAGTAAGAGACATAGCAGGAGAGAGATCATAAATTAAACATGGAGCAATCGATTCTGTGGAGAGAATCATTGTATGCGCTGTGTTCGGAGCTGCTGACCTTCTCCAGTTGTTGGCGGAGAAAATGTACATCTGTCAACCTGCAATCAGCCTGCGTATATGATGTAGAGATACAATGTTGATTTGTTGACACAGCCTGTGAGGTAAGCAGCACTGGATGAGTGAATAGAGAAATTATTCTAAAAGAAAAAGACTTCAGCTAAATTTACCCGCTGTATGTTGCAATGCAATCCTGTACCTCATACCATTGTGAACTCCAGTGAGAGACCCACAGTACTGGGAGGTGACCCCTCCAACAAGCTGTCCACTATTCTATGATTATTTAATGTAGTAGATCTTTATTCCGATAATGATCACAATATTCAAATCAGATTCAGCCCAATCAGAAAAAAGCATCAGGTAAACACCTTGGTAGCCCACCTCCAAAGAAATTGAAATGTGTTTGTACCTGCAAGACAGATGAAATTACTCATGTAAACTCTCCAGTTACTCATCTCCAGGCACGTCCTCTTTTCTTACAACTTCGTAAGTTAGTTAGTTCCCATGAAATTGTAAAATGTGGTTGGTGTCAGAGTTGGAATTCTTGTTTAGTGAAAAACGTGTGTGAGCACAGTTGAGACAGGTTTGTTTGACTTCAAAAAGCCATGCTGGAGTGTTGAATTCCTATCACTTACTGTGACGTATGTAAACAAGAAATCTTATCTCATCATTTCATTCAGTCCCCATGAAAGACTTTGGTGGTAGTCATCAATTACATTTGAACTAAAAACATTTGGCCCGCATAACCACAGCAACTGAGTTCTTTCACCCTCCGAAGCCAAAATGAGTAAGTTCAGTATGTCCTGGGACCCCCAGGTCATTAACACTTACAGAAACCCCCCTCGCATGTTTGGCCCATAACACACCCACGTGCAAACCTGTCATTATTCTCCCTGCATCTCCTGCGCATGAGACCGGGGTTCGCTTACGTCCACATACATGCTGCATTTCCTGGCATCTGTAATGTGTCACCTTTTCAGGAATGGAGGAAAAAGCTGCTCAGTTTCACCACTGACCTCAAAGAATTTTGACATGGGACAATGCATCATCACTGCACATGTAGCGATTGAAAAATCACGTCTGCTTTGGGTCCAAGTGAAGAGTAATCACCAAATTAAGATGGTAGACTCTGTCATCAAAGGGATACTGACGTCTTATTGGCTCCCTAATACATTTGCATGTCACAAATTAGCAGCACGAGGTATCAGATTAAACTGTTCTAACAGGAAAATTAAGCAGGTTAAGGTTGAAATGGCCCGGAGGAATCTCTGTGGTGGTCGGGTCGTCCTATGTAAAATAAATAGAGACTGAGCAGTTTATTTTCACTGTGGCTAAATAGGGGGAACTGAGGGAGAGAGCAAGAAAGAGAGGAAGAGAAGGAGAGAGAGAAAAGGGAGAAAGTGGTTTATTTTCACTGCGGCAAAATGGGTTTGTTTTAACTGTGCAGTGTTTGGAGTTGGAGTTATCCCCTGTGTGAGCCACGCACAGAGTCAGAGGGAGAGGGAAAGGGAAGGTGGACAGAGTGACAGGAAGGTGTAACACAAGAAGGTAAATCTGAAACTGAGGGAAAAGTTGGGGGAGAAAGGGAGAAGAAAGGGCTCCGAAACTCATATGTTCATGCTTAGTGTTGGGAAATCAGAGGATGAAACAAAAGATCCCAAGTGTACAACTGCTGTGCCACAGCCAACTTGATCTAATACTGAGCCCCTCTATTAGACTCTGTCTCACACTATCACAAAACACACACACACCATTCTGTGAGTGTGAATGAGTATGTCGAAAGGCAACTCTGCTGCTGACGCATTCACAGCATCATGACGTCACCGCTCTAATTGATCCCTGCATCTCTGCACAGAATAAAGGACTTTTTTTTTTTTTTTCTTTTTTTTTTAACTCTGTTCCTGGAATAATGAAATCTTTTTTAAGCATAAAATGGTTCTGATTGTTGGGCTTGAGTAAGATCATTACATAATTCAGCAGTTCTGCCATCAGGGAAACAACATCAATTTGATTCAAACAGTGTGCAGGGGGTAAAAATGACACTGTAAAAACACTGTCATGGTGGATATGAGGTTGTTTTGAACAAGTTCAAACAAAGCATCATTCACAATGTAAAAAAATCAAGCCACATACTTTTTTTTAAGAGTAGCTATCTTTGAAGGAAAGACACCAAACATGTGATCTGTATCTGAATAAGGAAAAACACATTGATGCAGACAGAACACATTATTATCATAATGCGATCTGATCAGCCGGACCACATCTAGTTAGACCTCAATGGCGAACAGCATTAGTTATAGCAGCGCAGCGAAATCTTGTTTACATTAGGTCCATTCACATCTATATAGGTGTATAATGTGCCCTTCATGATACACTCATGCCACCATTGTTTACTGCTGCAGCCCCCCCACCACCACCCCAAATTTGACTTTACAAAGATTTAATGTTCATCTACTATATTTGTTTTGAGAGTGAGCAAGCCCATACAAAGTAATGCTTTCTCCCCCAAATCTGACAGTATAACCATTTGCTATGAGTCATGAATTCCTTGGTGTAACTTAAAATACAGATCCAAAGCTTATAGTTACTGTAAAATCCAGGTAGGTGTCATTTTGTCAGTTGGTGCCCAGACTTGCTGCACTGATGAATATCTCTGCCCCCTTTTGCCAGATGAATCAGGACAGTTTAGGTTTTGTTTCTGTCCATGTTTATACCGTAAAACAGACAAGAGAAATATCCAGAGAGGCCACTTCAAGACAAGATACTCGCTGTTCACTAAGGACCCTCTCTTTGGAAAATCTTCTGGGGTGCATGAAGTAAAACAGAGGTGAAGTAAGGTTAGCAGAACTGTAACATACTGAGTTTGCCCGCTGCCACATACTCTTGTTACAAGACCCAGATTTCCAAGCACTTTGTGCCCAAGTTATCTTGACTTATGAGACATTTTCTTCCATATCATTCACTTTCCTAACATGTTGACAGGATCTGAACCATTATGTATGGGGTGGCCAGTGAGGATAACCATGATGCTTGTCAGGACACATTACTTAAACTGATGTCATCCAGGAAGGAACTGATAGGTCCCTAATGTAGGGCTTAATGAAATGATCCTTAGGAGCTACTACAAAGAGTAAAAGATCATAAATTACCATGTGCCACACATGGTGAAAGACAAATCAAATGACTGTTGACCAAATGGCAATCAGGCCATAATAGATCTCTGTCAGATATAACATGGACAGGCTGCTGCTGCTCACAAGATTCTCCTGTGTTCACATAAATATAATTCTAAATCATTGCTGCAGCTTCTTGCATTCAGTCGAACGCACACAGTTCTGTATTCGGTCAAGCACTGGCTGATCAGTGATAACATGCTAATTGCCATCCTAATGTGAAAAAACCTTTTAATTAAAAACAATCAGTTTAAATTACATTGGAAAGCATAGTCTTGGCTGTTGAGTCCAGAGCTGATTATGTATTCTGGCTGTGAGCCTTTCACTTCAAATCAGTATTTGAAGTAAAACAGGCCATTTTAATAGAGTATATCTGTAGCACCTGAAATGTAGCCACGCCCTTTCAACATTTGTCTTGGCAGTGCTCTTGGCGAGCACTGGGTGAGTGTCCAGCCTGTTTTCTATCAATCACCGCAGGGTTACACTTTACTCTCCAGAAGGCGTGTGTTAAACTTCAACTGGACCACAACTCCTGTAACCAAATCCGACTGGAGAGCAATCATCTGTAGCGTCCCATCAACGTCTCCACCCCAGACAAGCAGATATTTCATTTTTATGTGTGAATTGTTCATATTCGGCACTTTAGTAAGAAAACAGGGAGTCACAGAACCAAAGCACTTCTAATAGCTTCAGCATATTACTGTGAAGCATTCAAACTGAAATCCAAATATACATGTTTCATTTGATAGGATCTAAATGAATCATATGAAAAACAACAGGTTTTCAAGTTTTTTTCAAAGGTTATCCATCCTCACAAAAAGGCATAATCTAAGGGCAAAGATGCTCACAAAGTTATCTTGCAACATAAATATAAATACATGTAGGTTTTTTGTGCAAAAAGCATTAGTGTGGACATAAGGCCAAAACTGAGGAAAAGAGTGTCAATTTTAGTGGGAATAGACATGATCGAGGTATTACTCAGCAAAAGAGATGCGTGGCCTCTCTGAACTGACTCATAGCACGTCTGACACAAAGTGAGGATGGATTTGCCCTAAAGGTGTTAATCACCCTCTTCAAAGGCCACACTGAGACAAGGCAAAACATGAAACATCATTCACTTAAATTACAACAAAAGCAGAGACCCATTAACTCGAGACTAAACTGTACTTCCACTTCCAAAAAAAGGAGACTTCACATTATTTGTTCACATGCCATGCCAGAGTTTAAGACTGGGAACAGGAGAGCCAAGGTCGATCTCAACTGACCTTTATCCTGCCTTTATGACAGGGGTTTAACTACTACCACCAGAGCTGCTTCTTCAATGGAGCTGTCTTTAATTTCCTACAACCTTTGCGTTGACTCTGATGGCTGATGATTAAATGAGTGGTAGAAGTACGTAATTCAAACCAGTAATTACTACAAATCTGAACAAGTCAGAGATTTGCATGAGTAAGAGATTTTGTGCATCTCGTTGTGTTGAAGATGTTCTGTATAAGTATATTCTAGATTGATCACAGTACCTTCAGGTTTTTGTTAAAATACATCCTCCACTTTTCCTATACTGGAAAAGAGATGCAAAAATGCCGTGAGAACACATGTTGCAGGCTCATTTAATATGTCATGAATGTACACTATGCATCATATAACACACAGATGAACCTCAGTGAGTTATAATATGATCTAAAATAATTTGGTTTATGACCAAATACCTGCAAAATTAATCACAAAGCCACCAGCCTTAGCTGTACTTTGTGTTTAGTGCTGTTTACTGCCTGTGTTTATTTAAGCAGGGCTGAATTCAGTCTGAATGTGGCCTTTATGTGATATTTCTCTTAGTGTGTGGTTTAAATAGGGTTTAAAACATGTGAAGACTAACCTTGCTGAGAGCTAAATTAATTTTTTAATCAAAAACCAAATGCAAAACTTCCCTTTGAAATATGATGAGAGAAACCTGAATGGAGATAAAATAAAAAAATGAAGAAAGATACAAAAGACAAAAAGTGTGCTAATGATAAATAAGGCTAAAGAGAAGGAACTTGCAGAGAATACAGGCGGAGACGAAGAAAAAAAATCAAGAGAAGTCCAGTTTTCAGGTCAGAGAATTACTGGTGACCGTGAATGAGAGGGTCCGAGAGCCATGGGTGAGATCAGTGGGTGGGTAGGTGGGACTGAGAGGGGGTGGTATGTGGTGGCTGGAACCGCTGGATTATTGATCACTGCAGGCACCAGTCCATCTCACCCTGGACAGCTGCGGCTTGTCCACTCTGACCCCTTGATGAAATATTAGTGCACTTCAGCAGCATGGCCTGTATTCTCCCTGCTTTATCTCCACCAGGCCTGCTGGGAAAGGAATGAAAAACGAAAGATTGACAGGCCTTCTCTTTAAAAGCTGTGACAAAACAGGACTGCAGAGGCTTTAACATGAAGGCTGAGGACGCGTAACTCAAATAGCTCCCTGTTAGCAGGTATGCCTTCCCCTTTGTAAGATGCTGTCTATTAGATCATGGATGCTCTTTTAGTCTCTTATCACTAACTTAGCAGGCCTCCTGAAGGAAGACTGTTTGGAATGACAGCACTAAAAATGATAGGACTCCCTTTATAGTGTTAAAGTAGGAAGCAGGGTTTACAGATCACTGACAGTGATGTATCTGGAAGACACAGAGCTGATAGCCTCTCCGTGGCTGTGCTTTGGTCCCTTTTAGGTGAAATCACAAAGCATTAATGATCCATATGCAGATAAGTGAGTCTTGAAGTATTCTTACTGTGTTTTATTGTAAAATTTTGGTGGGATTTTATATTCTATTTTCATTTTTAATACACTGATAATGACACAACTTCCCAAATGGTCACTTTGTCTCTTCGGTGTGATAATTACAAGTGTGAAAACTGACAAAAAGCAAATGAAAATGCCAAACAAATCTAATCCCGATTTCTTTAGTTCAGTTTAAAATGCCTTTTTTTTTCCTAATGTTGCACAGTTTATGGTCAGACAATTCTTGCTATACTTGCACCTTAAATTAATTGCATGCTCTAATATTACAAAAGTTTACATTATAATTCAAAGTTTATATAAACATATCAAGTTTATATGAATCATGATGCTTCTATGCAGTGGTCAATGACAATTTTACATTGACTTTTGACTTTCACAAGAGCTTCCAGGGGTCTTTACAAGATTTCAAAATAAATAAATGCAGATGATGATTAGTCATCTCCGTTTTCATATGAATAAATCCCATGAGGGTCTAAGCTGAATGAATGAATGAATGAATGAATGAATGAATGAATGAAATTTATTCGAACAAACGTGCAAGAATATATACAACCAATAGTAACAAACAGAAAACATAATGCAGGAAAGGTAAATGATAATCCTCAACAAAAGAAAAAAGGAAAAGTAGCTTTCTTGCCGACAAGCTCGAAACGGAGTCCTACCCCCCAAGCTTAACGTTATTGTTTTCAAAAAAATATATACATATATCAATAAATAAAATGCATACCCAATGCCCATTAAGTTAACTGGCAAATAAGGAAATCATACTTACAAATGATAATACAGCCTATGTATACACATACTCATGCATATACACATACATATACATATATACACCCATAACTATATATATATAAACACAAACACACACATATATACATATATATTTATACCAATATATACATAGAACCCCTAGATCAGGCGAATAGGAATCTACCAAGTGTCAGTTAGGTCCTCTCTTCCCTTTAAGCAGTAAAAACGGTGTGCTTGTATTTGCTCTTGAATTGAGCAATGTTTGGACATTGTTTTAATTTTACATCCAGACTGTTCCAAAGTCTTACTCCATTAATTGAGATACAGAATCTTTTCCTTGTGGTTCTAAATCTGCAAATCCTGAAATTTAAAGGTTCCCTTAAATTATGTTCTCCCTGTCTTTCATAGAACATGTTCAGTAAGCTAATGGGTAATAAATTGTTCCTTGCTTTGTATAAAATTTGAGCTGTTTTAAATTCCACAATGTCGTAGAATTTCATGATCCGGGATTTGGCAAATAATGGGTTGGTGTGAGTCAGGAAGTTTACATTATGAATTATTCTGATACCTCTTTTTTGCAGTATGAAAAGTGGCTGCAAGGAGCTTTTATAAGTACTGCCCCACACCTCTGTACAATAATTTAAATAGGGTAAGACTAGCGAACAGAATAGAATGTGGAGAGATTTATAATCTAGGAAGTGCCTTGCTTTGGAAATAACAGAGATGCTCCTAGATAATTTACTACAGATGTATTTAATGTGAGATTTCCAGCAAATTTTGTGGTTTATTATCACCCCAAGGAATTTAATTTCATTTACTTTTTCAATGTTAACACCCCCAATTTGTATCCCAGTTTTATAGTTAACCTTAGTATTACTGAATATCATATATTTAGTCTTGTTCAAGTTTAATGATAATTTATTACTGTCAAACCAGAATTTAATCTGTTTAAATTCGGAAGTGATTTTGTCCAAAAGTTGCTGTAAATTCTCACTAGAACCAATAATGTTTGTATCGTCAGCAAATAGGATACATTTGAGTATTTTAGATATTTTACATATATCATTTACATACATGATAAATAATTTAGGTCCCAACACTGACCCTTGTGGTACACCACACACAATGTCCAGACTTCTTGACTGATGTTCTCCCATTTTCACAAATTGTTTCCTATTCTCCAAATAGCTTCTTACCCACTGTAATGCTATTCCCCTGATCCCATAACGTTCCAATTTGTTAAATAATATTTCATGATCTATTGTGTCAAATGCTTTTTTTAGATCTATAAATACCCCCACAGCATAACTCTTTTTTTCTATAGAATTGGTAATTTCCTCAATGAGTTCAATTAAAGCATGTGATGTTGATCGCTTACTTCTAAATCCATACTGACTGTCAAAGAGCAAGTTATGCTTCTCTATGAAATTATCTAATCTGCAGTTGAAAAGTTTTTCCAGAATTTTAGAGAATTGTGGGAGCAGGGAAACAGGTCTGTAATTTGTGAATTGGTGTTTGTCTCCAGTTTTAAACAGGGGAATAACCTTAGCAGTTTTCATATTATTAGGAAATTGACCATATTGTGTGTGGGGAGAGACTCAGAGCAACGGAAGCAGAGGAAACTGAGGTTGATGACTTCATGACATGCAGCTGGGAAAGATAATATTGATGGTATATTCCTAATAAAACAATACAGGCATATACATGTATGCCAAAATATGTGTTGTGTTAAAAAAGACATAAATAAAATAAAATAGCAGTGAAATCATTGACGAAACTATAGTTCTCCGGGCCTTCTGACACAATGTTTAGGGAAGTGTGTAATGATGAATTGTTGCAAATTTTTCTTAAATATTCCTCTGGAATGAAAATTAAAGTCAATACCAGGACTTTTTAAATAGTCAACTTTGCACCACAGGCCAACAAAGGTCCAGACCTCTACATGTTGCAGTCTTCTTGCTGGAGGCTTATGAATGTTTCAGACCCCTTCATTTTGCAGGTCTTTCATACATGACTTTCCAGCTGGTTCTGCGACCGTAGACCTGGAGGGTCAAATGTGACCCGTGAACTTCTGGGATCCTGGACCTGACATTCTGCACTCTGACCCCTGAGGCTAGAGATCACACAGGCGATTATGCCTGGCCACTGACCACGTCTGAATCAAAGGAAAAGCAAGGCTTTGGTTTACGCACCAGTGTGTCATGCAGATAATTATGGCCACTCATTCAACAAATCAACTTTAGGATGAAATGAAGGAGCGCAGATGTGGTATATGTCTGTGAGAGAGAGAGTGTGTGTGTGTGTGTGTGTGTGTGTGTGTGTGTGTGTGTGTGTGTGTGTGTGTGTGCATTTCTGTACAAGAGAACCAGCATGTCTTACACCAAAGGTGGAGGTGTTGCAGAGAGAGAAGAATTTGACCCAATCTTCCTGTGATCTTCAACTAGCAGGGGTCCGTTTCTGTCACATGTTCACCTGTCTGTTCAAATAAGACCAACGAGCACAGAGAAAGGTCCAATGAGTGGTCAGACAGCTGGACATACTGATAATGTAATGGGTTAAAGCCTGCATATCACTTGCCAACATTATCAAAGGCTCTTATTCAGATCTCAGATAAGATGTAAGATAAGATCAAATGATTTTATTGGGTCACTGCTGCAAATCTCAAAATTAAGACAACATGAAGATAAAGCTAATTAAAAGGTTAAAATAAGATGTAGATAACATTTAGCCTACAACAATAAAGCTAGTACAGGAATAAAGACAGGGTGCATAAGCAGCAGGCTTAGTTTTTTTGCATAACAACTGTCTTCTTTTTTTTTTCTCTTGTTAAAATCTGATAGAGACACTTTCCAAAATGTGTTTGTATAGGCATTAAACTGCAGGATATCCCTTTAAATAGGTGGCCCAGAGTTCACATTATATACGCATGTGCGCCTTGCTTCATTTCCAGTTCATATCCTTTATTGCTTGTCATATTGTGTCTTCCAGTTTTCCCATCACGCCCCATTTTTTGAGAATAATCAGCTAGGGCAGCATTAGCTCAATGATAGAGCTAATGCTGCCCCACATTCAGGTTCAGGTCGTAGATTCCGATCACCCAAGGGGTGAATTGAGACGGTCGTAGTGCGCACTTCCACCCCCCTCTGTTTTTTAAATTTAATACATACATTACATCATTTCTACATGTCTTCTGAGTGACCTTACAAAGACCTCTTAGACAACACACTTTGATATATGAAGGGCAGGGCTTTGGTGAAACATCAGTAACTAATGTCATGCCTATGATCATTAATTCACCCTCTGTGACTGCAGTACAGTTGAGTTAGGGCCGATCTTGCTTGGTGCGGTGTGTGTGCCATGTGTTACTACATGATGTCATGGGATGGTGTATAAATAACACGCCACATGTCGGAACATTTTACATATCATGTCTACACATTTTAAGCTTTATCCAGCTGCTGCATCTTTTGATGACTACCCAGCATCAAAAAAGCATTTAACTGTTTTTCTTCTCACATAATGCATGATGGCCCTGTTCATTAGGACAGTGTGGTCTGTAGTATGCAGCTATGTGTTTGAGAGCTGAGCACAAGAGAAAATAAATGTAGCTCAACTAAACACAGCAGACAGCTCCACAGGGTCCACAATGGCTTGATAAGTGAGGAGAAGGTGACTGGCAGTAATGAGCAGCGGCTGTTTGCCAGGTTAAAGTATTCTCACAGTGGTTTGTGTGAAGTCTTGCGTAACAGTGTTTGCTCCATATAATAATACAGATTCACGAAAAAGTAGAAAGTTTAGAAAGTTCATATGAGATTGGGAGTTAATTCTTGACTTTGGAAGCAACATTAATGGAAAGTCCTTATCATTTGCATCACATATGGGCAAAATGAATCTGCTGAAAAAGATTGTGTGATTGAAATTTGTAGAAAAGCTACTACTGTGATTTTTTTTCAACAATGTTCATAGAAATTGAAATATTGAGGATCTACAAAGTAACACTTCCATTCATTGGCAGTGGAGCAGGTTGTAACACATGGTCTTCACCACCATGAATGCCTCACTTCTTATCAATTAAAATCAGTTGGCCACAAAAACAGAAATAAATAAGGGTTACAAACTCATCAAAGGTTTCCTGTTACGTCAACTTACTTTAACATGTATGCTGAAGACTAACGGGATAATAAGTGTCCATTACAACATGGAAAATATTTAACTGATAACACATGAAATACATAAGTCATTATATCATTTAACACTCACAGTGCCGTTTACGTCTGTTATATGACTTATTCCATCCTTTGTCGCATCCATTACAGGAAGCCGCGCACAATGAGGCCTGCTTCTCTTTAATATCAGCTTCAAGTCTCACTGCTGTTAGTGCTCATTTACCAGACAAAGGCTGGGTTTCCACTGCAGTGGCTGGAAGTGTTTTCTAATCAGCTACAGCTTAAGATGCTTTCCTGTACTCAAGGCCACCAGTTGACTTTAATGAGTCATGTGTCTTTACAGAGAATAGTCAGATAACCAATGTTATTTCAAGTGTTATAAGTTTAAAAAACCTGTTTGTCATCTCAAGACTGGAAAGTAGTTCTCTGTGTTTACGTGTTTGAGTGCGTAGCAAAGCAGATTCCACAACTGATTTTCAAGAACAGATTTCATGAACAATTGAAAATAAATGTGAAAACAGACGAATGACTATTGCATTAATGCCGAATGACTAGCAGAAATGTCAAACATTTTGTTATCCTCTCAGTAAATCTTTCAATATTTTTTCAACTTCTTGCAATTACATCAGTTTTAAGGTCAACGTGTAAAAGCTAAAAGAAACTCATACTTTTGACATTACGCTGTGTTTGATGCAAATAACTCCACAGCCCACTAACCACCACGTTTCCAGCCAGTCAGAAAGAAGCCATGACTAACTTACGGCCCTCATTTGGCTCTCAGATAAAAGCCACCGAGTCCCCTGAGTAAAACCATTACTCTGATAACAGCAGCTCTTTGAAGCGGAGGAGAGGATAGCAGAGGCAGTAAAGAATGACCAGCAGACTTCCTGCTTCACACAGGTCGTTCAGACCTGCACAGTTATACGAGTGTGTTCCACTGTGACTGACAGAAGGGAAGTGAGACGAGAGGTTGGGGGGGT
>NW_019524978.1:3018338-3105559 GCF_002814215.2 Seriola lalandi dorsalis | reverse complement strand
TAGAGTCTGGTGGGGTGGGGGGAATACATGTGGTCTAATAAACTTGTAAAGCAAAGCTAATGAGAAATGAGTGGTTGTGAAAGCATTAAAGGGCTACTTCAGCAATTCAGTATTGTACTTCCATAAATTTGGGGGACTTGTGGGAAAAAGATTTAAAGGGGCTGTTCTTAAGTTTTCTCTGCTGCCGAAAATGTTAATATGGTGACTGTTGCTTGAAAAGAGCTTCCATTGTTGAATTTACAAGACAAGAGGTTGTAATATGCCCTCTGAGCAACACTACTGGTTGGAGGCTACAGTGAGTCGTGACGAGACGGGCCGGGCCTAGGTGGTTACCATGCCAACTGGAGACAGGTCTTTGATGAGTGAAGGAATGAAGTTTGACTCTGAACTCACAACGTTTCTTATAGATTGGTAAGTAAACAGCTGTTGATGCTAACACTGGCTATGTAGCAATAGCACAACTTAATTAAATAACTCCTTTAAAAAAGACTGAAATGAAATCGAAACATCTTTAAAGTTTTCAGTATATGACCAATCCATGACATAAATAGTTCAACAAGAGTTCAGTTTCTTGGCATCAGAACTGTGAAGTTGTTAAAGAAGATGGATGTCTCTCCGAGGACAGACATATTTCATCTGGAATTAAATATGGAGCAATCAATCAGTTAGAATCTTTAGTCCCATGTTGTATTGAAATCTCTGAAGATTATTAGTCAAACAATCATCTTGGACCGATCTATGCATTCTGAGTTACTAAATGTCAAATCACCAGAGCAATAAAAGCCAAGCTGTGAATAGGAAATATTTGTGTCACAGTCAGTTGTGATGAAAGTGAAGGATAAATCAAATTAAAATTATTAATTATATTAAATAAATTCTAAATAAATATGATAAAAAATATAAACCGTGCCTACAGTTTATCTTAAATTTAAAGTGTACTGAGAAAAAATGAATATTGAAACCCCTAATTTGTATATATACTGTGTTAACAGTAAAATCTGTAAATAAAGCTCAGACCTTCATAAACATAGTAAAAAATACTGACTGGGCATCTATTCCATTTTCTTTAGTATTTTTTTGTGTGTACGTGTCAGAAAAAGTTACAGGGGCAGACAACCCAGATGTGATAGTGGTGTGGTATTTTACACCAGTGACAACATGGCAACACTGATGAGCACATCACAGCAAACAGCACATAAATGAAGGCGCTACATAAACATTTATAGATGATCCAAACCAAACCTCATCATCATCATCATCATCATCATCATCATCATCATCATCAGTGTGCCTGGAACCACTTAAACTATTACCTTGATTTCATTGTACAAATAAATTATCTTGAGCCTAATGTTCTTTTGGGGTTCCTGGAGACCCAGGACTCTCTTTAAAAGCTCTTATATATATTTGGGGAAACAGATAAAAGGAGCCGGTGATGTTATATATTCTATGTCTGAAACTTTAATTCAATTTTGAATAAGTGCTAAAATTTGCATTTCCACAGACACTCTGCTGCCAGTCAAGATACTAGTCTACTAGCACTCGTACACATTGTGATGACTTTTTGGGTTGTAATATCATATATATAATCTCTCAGTGTTGCCATGTTGCAAACATATGGCTCTGTTGGTAAATGCTGCTCATTGTCCTGTGAGAGGGGCTGATGATTGAATACATGTCAACTGTAATCCTCACAGGTTGTAGCCCTATAGGTCTGTGTGACCTCAAATAGCACCCAGGCGAGGCAGAGACGTCAGACAGAATAGGACGGGGGCCATTACAGGAGAGGGGAGGTGTGGGGAGGTGTGTGTGTGTGGGGTGGGGTGGGGGGTGGGGTCGGGTGACTGCATGAGTAGATGGGGCAAGTTATGGAAACTACAAGGAGAAGGAAAGAAAGAAAAGAGGCATAGGTAAAGAGAGAGGAGGAAGTGTAGATGAGACAGAGGGACATGGATGGAGAGAGTTATCCTTTAAAACCTCACCATGGTAACATAACCACAACAAGATGGGTGGGGTATCCTCATCCAGACCCTCTTTCCTCACTCTTCTTGCCTCTCAACACACACATGCAGTCTCTGCTGCTCTTGCACTCCCATCCTACCACAAATCCCTAATGTGAACACACACTTACTCAGAGCAAGTCAACACAAGTACCATCTTGATTGTGTGTGTATGTGTGTGTGTGTGTCATGACCCAGTTTGTGAGCCATGACAAAAAAGTGGAAATACACAGAAATGTCAAAACTTAAGGAATTTATTTATAACAAAACAAGATAAATAATAACAACCAAGTAAAATAACTAAGAATTAGGCCGAAGCCAATCAAGTCAAAGACGGGATGCCGTCAGGATGGACAGAGAGAGTCCCCGGGAGAGCTGACAGCCACATCTTAAATAGGCCACCCACTGGGAGACTGGCCAGATGCTCCCAGTTGGCCTAACTAGGCTCCGCCTACCAGCCAGGTACCTGAAAGAAAAACAAAGAGAACACACCAAACAGGCGCTGCTAGGCAGGGACCGTCACAGTGTGTGTGTGTGTGCGTATGTGTGTGTGTGTGTGTGTGCGTGCGCATGTCTGACTACAGGTTCCATCCACAGATGATAGCGGCTCAGTCGGTCATCGTGGCATTAGTGGAAACTCTGGGCCAGTCCACAGAGGAAGGAGGGAGGAGGAGGAAGATGAGGAAGATGATTTCCTCTGGGGGATCAAAGGTTACTTCTATCCATTACCAGGACCGCACCACCTCAACTGACTGTCTGTGTGGAAGAAGAGATTAAAGTGTGTGTACCTCCCTGCCTGATCAAGATCACTGAAGGTTACAGAAAGCGTCTTTACTACTGATTTACATGCTAAAAGAAGAGTAAAGAATATATAGAGAACATACTGTATACTTTAAGTATTTTTCTAGACCTTCCCAAAACTTTAGTAAACTACCTATAATAATGAATGTCACCCTTTTTAAATGGCAATTTAAATGACAATGAGAAGATTAAGATGACATTTATTAGGATGAATACAACCTATGCAATTACTAGCACATTTTATATGCTTTATTTTAAATTCATCAAAGCACACAGTTTATTCTCTCAGGAGTATTACAGCGACCTCGCACCCACCCCAATCCCTCAGAAATTTTGCACAACATCTCCTTGTTGAAAACTTCCCAAAACCCTTCCACATCGAATGTGTTCGCACACGTAGGCTGCATGCAAATCATGCACAGCTGACGGTGTTTACGTGCTTTTATGCTTGTATGGAGTTGAATAATTAATTATTCTTCTCTGTATCAAACCTGATTCCAGATAGACTAAACAGTCAGCTTGCCTCATAAATACGCACAATACTCACAATATGCAGTTGACATTTGGGAAGTGTATGTTAGCTCCCCTGTGAGCTTCTGTTCCCTCAGGTGGATTTATACTTGACACAAGAGGTTATAAGAGAAGCCTCGTTGTAGATACTCACATCATGTTTTCATTTACTGCTCATATTTGTGTGTGTTGTGTGTGTTCCTGATAATAAGAAGATAACTGAGTTTTTTTTTTACTTAGTTCACATCGTCTTCACTCACAACAATTTCTACTTGCATCAGAAACATGTAGGAAAGCACAAGCAGCCCATCCTGACTAATCAAAGTTCTTGCAGTCTCCACATGGTATTTTACTAGCCAGTAAATAGTATGCCTATATTTACATGGTGCATTTCAGCTACGTCATAGCACATGGTGGATACGAGCAAAGGCTATGTAGCTATGCTGTAACCCCTTAAGACGCAACTACTAATCTGCCATTAAAATGCAGTTCGCTGTTCAATTTAAGAGATTTGTAGAAGTCTACCACCGTGTCCCTCTCATAGAACTTCTGCTGTGTGAACCATTGTTGTGTCCAACAACAGTAAAGTTTTCCCTTGGGTGGATGCTGTTTATAAGGAATCTAACCTTGTAAAGCCACTGCTATTGAATAAAAAAATCTAAAACCTTTTGTTTCTTTTATTCAAAGAAAGTCCCAGTGAGAAAGAAATACATCAACAGAGATCTCTGATTTACTGGTTGGTTTACTTGTTCTTACTGTCTTTAGTCACACCAGTGTTATAAATTTACAGCTCTAAATTTCACCAACTCTTGATGATGGAAAACTTCTGGATCAATTTTTATATTATATCAGTTTCGAACTGTCTTAATGTTGGTGTGAAAGGATAATCCTTTTCTCCAAGATCATTACTGCAGCCTGGTGAAAACAGTAGGATTTAAACAATTCTCCAGAGTCTCGTCTGCTGTGTGTGATGTATCTGTTAAATATAAGATAACTGAAATTTTGAGCTTTATAATGAGACAAAGTCACTGTTTAACTTCTACCCTCCCTAAATATAATTCCTTCCTGATGGCTGACTGCGTCTTTGGGGGGGAGGGCAAAGAAAATTCTCCAATTTTCCTAAATTTGGGAAAATCAAATTTAACATACAGCCCTCCAGAGAGAGACGTGAGGAAATCATATAGACTGAAGAGCAGATTTAAGAGCAGAGACACATGGTACCAATTGGACCTAAACTCCTGGAGTAACACTCTTAATGTCAGGGAGGAGAGAGGAAGGGAACCCAACATGATGTGTCTGCGCTTGTGTCTTTGTCTCTGACATAATCCCACCAGCCACAAGACCCAAAGTCAACATGCAGTCAGCAGCCTGTTTTTGGTGTCTTTCTGATTGAGCTGTAAAACTGAAACTGCTCTTCACGCCCTAAAACCACGCCTCAAGACTGATTTGCGACTGCGGTTAAAGTACACTGAGCTCTAATTTGCGCCACCCTTCCATTCAAATACACTCAATCAAACTTTCCGGCCTTGGACTTGGACTTTTTTTTTAAAATATCTGACCCAGTTTAAACTCAATCATACCAAGCGCACCTAAAAGGCTTTTTAAGGCATGCTTTCTAAATACACAAGCTCATATATATTTAATATGTTGTAAGTGTATGTTGTGAAAGTGAATATCTTGATGTATTTTCTGTGATCTGGACACGTTGTGGAGCAGCACCTGTGCCGCATCTTTTTCCCTTTTGCGCTGATGTCATCAGTGAACCCTGTTTCTACTCTGCTTTTGTAAGAGTGTGCGGTAGACACGGGCTTTGATATTCACTGTTTCAACAGGAGAATGACAGAAAACTTCACCATCAGTGGGAAAGCAACATACAGATGAGCATCACTCAGTCCTGGCCCCTTGGATATTTTCCTCTGCGGATTTGAACAAACCTCATTATATTTTGCCCATGACCTTGCTCCTCCAAAGTTTAACCAACACTTTAGTTGAGTTGTGGTTGTGTCAGTGTGGGGGATTTGTGTTCAATCTCAGGCTGCTACACTGGAAAGGCAAAAGTAAAAACAAACCTTAGATTGACAGTGTGACATGTTTTGTGAACATAGGCCCACAGCTAACTATACCTCCCAGGATAATTACTCAATATATTCCCCTATGCTCTGCTGCTGTTTCCTGCCTGTAGAGTCTCACAGTGGTAGACATAGAACATAGAACACAGAACATAGAATTTGTGTTTCTGGGTATTGGTGTGTAATATAGTCTGTTGGTTTTTAGTGCAAATGTAATAAACATACCATCAGTGGAAGTACCAACACTTGGTTGTAATATCCCACAGTATATGATACATATTGTTGCATATTGTCATTGACAGCAACATGACACAACCTCTCTTCACTGGTCTGCATGATCCGATGTTACCATCTGCTCCCATCAGCCCTTTCTGTTCTCTCAGTGAAGCAGTCCTACTGATTCTCAAACAAGCAGAAAAATAGCTTGAGCAAGACGCATTCATGTGTTGCTAAAATGTAATTTATTGTCCTCAAAGGAGACGTAAACTAACTTCCGCTTACAATAAGTTTGACTGAAAATACATAAATCAATTATTTGAAAGAAAAAAAAACAGTATATCATATCTTTCCTATAATATATAAAATGACAGGAGGCCAGAGAAATTTCATAATGGATGAGAGTTGGCATTCCACTGTCTTTCTAAAATCCTGTAAGTTAAAAATGTAATTTAAAATGTCTGTTTCTATAGTTACTGTATATAAATGTGTTCTCCACACTGCTCAGACAGGATTACCACTGGATTTATCATAAATCAATCTTCTGAATACCTCATAATGGTGTAGAGAGGCCTTCATTTTGACAATTTCCCATGATGTGGCATCTCTGTTCTATGCTGTGTTAACTCTACACCCACTTCCAGGAAGCCTTTAGGTCTGCAAGTAATTGTGTATTTCCTTGTTTAAATAAATAACTGTGTATATGAGCTTGTACAAAAGACAAAAAGCAAAGAGTACAGGACTCCTTGGACCCCAAACAATATATGGCCTCTGTGACAATAATGTCGCTCACTGGCTGGCACAGTTGGGGAAAGACCCACTGGAGCTTGGAAACTGTATGTTTTTACTGCACCAAACATAAGCAATGCAGGTCTACTGGGGGTTTCCTACCACAGGCCCCATTTCTATTCATCACCTTGGCTCATATACACTCATGTGCAGAGGGTAATTTTTCACTAAAAGGATGCTTCTCTTGTGAGTTTTGGATCTTTGATAATATGACATCATCAAGAGCCAAACCTTTAGTTTCATGACAATATTGTATATTCAATACTCAAAGTGCTTGACAATCTGTACAAAATACCACAACCTCCATCCTCATCCTTAATAGTTCAAAAATGACTCACTCTGATCTGTTCAAACTTATCAGTGTTGCATAATTTAACACTGATTCACTGAAATGAAAAGTGCATCACACATCTAACTTCACGTCATTTCTTCAATGTTGCTGAAATACCTGATATCCTTATCTGAGTTCAAAGTCAACAACCATGACATCATCACAGGATAGTTAAGTTCCTCTGTACCAACTCTGAACTGGGGAGGGCTCTTTTTTTCCTGTTATGCACATTACACCTGGAATGAACAGCAAAACAGATGTTGGAGACAGTCATTACTCTGGGAGACTTTAAAAGTGTAATCATAAAAGTTACAGTATATAACTAAGTATAATATTTTTTTTGTTAAAATACGCTCCAAAACATATCTTAATGTGGAGAGCTGCTGTCAAAGGCGTCTATGATGCTTACAATATAACCTAGCAAAGGAGCTAAATGTTCTGTTTTATATTAAGAGAAACTTTGTACAACTGTGATATGGGATTAGGAGAGTGATCAATAAACAGTCAGTCTTATATCAATCAGATAACACATTGCAAAGTGACTGGAAAGACTGACGCAAGGTCTGCAAACACCTGAAAATACTATATAGACAGTGAGGAATATTGTAAACATATTGAATGACCATTGCTGAAAAAAAATTAATTGATAGTATCAAAAATGGGTTTTGATATCATGAAAATAGTAACAATTATAGTCTAAAAGGTCTACTTACTGATATTTTTAATAATGCTTGTGAATGCCTTAATTTGTGTCTCAGTGTGTGACAGCTATTAGTAGTCAGTCTTATTGTGATGTTGTATATACAGTGTGTAATTTGTTCTCATGCCTTGCTTGTAAAAGAGTCTTGATCAATGAGAATTCATGAATAAATGAAGCTTAACTACAACATTAATACTTCATATATGGGGAAACATTAACAGAGCTAACAGCATTGAAAGATGATCCAGAAATGAGTGGGATCTACAGATACTTATATATATTAAGAACATCATCCCTGTTTTCAGCTTTGTGACCAAGCATTTTCAAAAACTTCAATGGCAAGTTTTTTCAGCCCATAAAGCAACATTTTTATTTAAAATTCTAAAACATGATTTTCACTGTGACGATATAAAACCCTTTTGTTTCCCTAACTTTCCATTTTTCCAGGTACAGTGGAACAGTTCCTGATAGTGATGGCAATCACTGACTGACTCATATGGTCGGAGGAGTAACATGACTCCAGATTCTGGTTGGATATTCCCCTTAAATCTCCTTTCAAAGAAGCTACTGTACATTTCAGACCCCTGACTCCCTGTTCTGCATTACATAGCACTGCCTGCTGGTCAAAGTGTGGAACTGCACTCTGGTGAATCAATGAAATGACTGAAATTCCATAACATCTGCACAGCTTACAAGTGCATATGAGCGTTTCTTATACAGATGACTTTCTGGACTCTGACTCTGACTCTGCTTGCAGCTGCACCGACAGTGTCTAACCTCTCCTTGGATGATTTTCTCTGATCATATGCATCGCTTTCAAAGTCGGGCAATAAACACAGGCTCAGTTTAAAGCTCAGCACCGTTGCGTTTGAGTTGTGCCAGTTATCACACTATCAGTGGGGGTAATTAAAGACAAAACTTGTAGGTTTAACAGCCTCTCGGGAACATGCCATAATCCTGCTCTGCATTCAGGTTTGAATGTGGGGCATAGACAGCCAATCTTTTAAGTCTCTCTCTCTCTCTCTCTCTCTCTCTCTCTCTCTCTCTCTCTCTCTCTCTCTCTCTGTAGCTACCTCAGGAGTTTGAATGACTTGGGTGTCCCCCCCACCCCTCTCTCTCTCTCTCTCTCTCTCTCTCTCTCTCTCTCTGATTCTCTGTTGCTCCTCCTCATACCCCCAATACCTTCCCTTATTAAAACAACACGCCAATCTGTTGTAGCCCGGTAAAAGGGGTTTGGGAGCCGCAGCAGCCATAAAAGAGGCTCCACACACACAGTCGTCTGGAAGGAATTAGACAGCTGAAACAGCGACAGAGAGACTTTTGGCCACTTCCCTGCGCGCTGTGTGACCTGGATGCTCGGGGAAACTATAGAAACAATTTACCTACATGCCCCTCCACAGAGCAAAAATTACAAATGATCTGACTCATATTTGATTATTAGAGTCATTGCTGGAAACTTTTTTTTCTTCCGAATATGGCTGACGCTGCCAAAGGTGATGGCTTTTTTTGTAACTTTTTTGAAACTTTTAAATATGAATGAAACCGTCAGAAGTTGATGGAGAATAATATTTATCATTTTTACATAGTCTACTTTTTATTTATACTTTTTTATATGAATGATGCCAAAGTTGACTGACATAATGTTTGTATTTGAACACCTCAGATGCATGTGGTGCATAGTTAATGACTGCAGACAGACTGTTCAAAACTAGAGAAGACAAGCACCCGTGATTATATTTCAGCGACCAGTTGAGAGGAACGTGCACGATTCTTTTTTTTTTTAATTAATGAGGATCATTTTAAGAGGATTCATGAAACTCTTTGCTCCACAAGTGTCCCTTGAAACCTTGTCGAGACTTTTTCTCCCCGTGGAGCGGTACCAGAGCCGCCGGAGTTGACCGCATCCTTTATCAAGGACAAACGAGAGGACGACAGCTGCTTCAAGGTAGGCGGCCAGTGATCATTTGGTCTAGTGACCCTGCAGCTTGCTGACAGTGATAAATGCTTCATTAGGGAGCCAGACATCCTTACGCAGAAGTGGTTTGGGAGCTAATTTAACGCATTGAGGTCTGTTTTTATACCTAATATCCAGTATTTAAGCTCAATAAAGGGAGTGATGCTTTGAGCTGGGGGCGCGCCAGCTGTCACTACAGTATTTTTCACCCTTTCTTTCCTTCTCGCCATGCGTCTTAACAAGTCGTGCGTAAAGCGCGGATAGCATCTCTGAAAGGTGTTAGGTTGAAAGGGAATTGCGTCTTTTTTCCTCTACAAAAACCGTAGATATTTTTTTAAAAGAATGTTATTTCATTAAAACTGAGAAAATGTGCATCTCAAAAGTTTAACCTTCCCCAACCGGCACGAACTCCTTGCGCAGCTGTGCCAGCTGTGGAAACGTGCGAAACATTTGTTCACATGATTCTTCTAATCACATAAAACTCCACATACTCTTGGCTGAAACAGTTATTCTAGCCTGAGAATAAACTAAACTGATGACGTCCCAGGGCATACGTCATTCTTTGAGATGTGTCAGCCAATGGGAAGGTTGGAAGTGGACACGCTCAGCGTGCCTCGTGGTAGGAGCGCGTAATTTGATGACTAATGTAAAGGACCGCTATCTGCGCACATGTGAATGCTGAGTAGCCTTCACGTTTCAGACAGATACTTGATGTATTGAGTGGCTGGGTTGTGGTTGTGGTGGCTGACATGTATCTTATTAAAATGTTCAGCTGTTCTTTCAGTCTGTCCTGGATATATATATTTTGTTCCAGAGATCAGAAGTGTAAAGGCAGGTCAACATAACTGAAAGCTTTAGACAGATGTCACCTACACTGCCCCTACAACATAATGAAAGCAACTTACTTGCTGCTGGCATCATAACTTCCCCACACACACCCACTGCACACATTATACACTTAAACACAAGTGCAGATGAACATCTGTCACACTCCTGTGACACACTGTAGCTGCTCTCTTCCTCCATCTGCCTATACTTTGACCTCTCAGGTGCAGATACTCTCTGCTGGCTCGTTTTAACCCACACACCCACATTCCTGACATTTATCTACGATGTACAGTACAGTTTCTATCGTACACATGGAATCTACTGGTAATCTTTTCAAGATGCATTTTAATACTCAGTGGAACAAGTGTGAGTCCTAGTCATGTCCAGCTGAATGGAGTGATGAGGCATGTACTCCACTATCAATGGAGTATTACTCCTACTCTCTGGGGGAACTTTTACAGTAGCTGCCAGATCGCTATTCCTACTTTTTATTTGGTTTGTAATGAATATGTACATTTCAAATGACAGATGCAGACTGCATGTTTTTTGCACAGTCAAAACATGTGGACCTTCTGTCTCCTAATACCAACATACTGTCCTTAATCGCAACCCTCGAGGGAGTTCCTGTATGTGTGTTTTACGGTAGTGCAGTAAGAAAGTCAATCCATCTCTGGTGTTGGAGGAATATGAAGCACTAACACAGAAAGGTAACTCTTGCGTGCAGTGAGGTGACTGTAGCTTTGTATAGTTGGTGACAGTGAAACAGTTGAAAAGTAACTTTTGTTGCGCTGCTCATTCATGACACAGGGCTCGTTTACTGCAGACTCATCAGTGCGACAGGATGTTCCTCCACACAGCGCACAGAGCAGTTTGAGACTTAACAGAGGAAGGCATTCCACGACTGGTCTCCATTAGGGCTCACAACAAGTCTCACGTGCCATTACTGCTCACAGCAGGGGTCCTTCAGTGTATAGGGCCTCGGGGCTGGCAGCGTATAACTACTGAAGTTTGAAGAGAGTGTAGTATATGTGCAGCCCCTCCCGAACACACAACACCACCGTCTCCCTCATCTACTCTGCATTAATGCCACAGATTTTTTTCCAGGTTCTCTTGGTAAAGTAGCAGTGAAGCAGCCAGCCAGTAAAAGTGAAAATTTGGATTCCCACTACCTCATACTGAGTCAGAGTCTCGCAGGGAAGAGTGATGCCAGAGCTAATGCATAGGTCCAGGAGTTACAGTATACTGTAAAGGAGCCCAGGAGCTGCATGAAGTAAGCAGTGTTTGAGTGGCTGCAAAGCAGACTTTGTCGGCTCCCTGACTTTTCCATTTTCTTATTGATACTCATGATATTTCTTACATAACATTACTTATGACTTTACAAATGTAAAGTCTAAATTACAGTCATTTCCTTTCTTTCTTCCATAATACCTCCATATCATTTATTCATTCGGACTGATTGTGAGTCTCTCTCTGTTATCTGTTAGCCATAATTACCTCAGATAATACAGATCGCTATGAATAGAACTGGAGGAAGCCAGTAATTTTAGAGCACTGCTGATAAAAGTCTGTTGCCAGAAAGGGAAAGTGTTGGGTCAATAGGTGACAGAGTCAATTTAAGACACAGGGATTTTAGAAGCAGGGGAAACCAGACTATAAAATGCTAAAATATCACATTTTGCTGTTACTGTGTAAATGCTGCACATGGAAGAAAAGCAGACAAATACTAGAGCAGAAGAACGGCTGCAGTGGGATGCACTCTCAACTGAGCTGCAGCTGTATTTTGGCTGGAAGTGTTAGAGTCTGCCACAGTGGCGTAACTCCAGTGCCTCAGCTGGCAGTGACCTGAGCCAAGTCCACCACCGTGCCTCTTTGGTACCTGCCCATCCCTAACTCACTGCCTTGTTTCCTTCCAAACTACATTCACCCCCCTCTCTCTGAACAGCGTCATCCTCCACCACTTTTCCAAGTCTCTCTTTCTGCTTCGCTTCCGTTTACTCATTCAGAAAAAACCCCCCAAAAAACAGGGATGAGTGAAAGGGAGAAGACATGCCAAAACACCAAACAGCAGAGCTTGCCCTCAAAACTGAGGATGGATTCCCTTTGAGTGTTTTCATTAAACTCCTCATCCACCTTCACTTTTAAATGGAATGAAACTGCTGTGGTAAAAGAATGAGATGATGCACACACAGTGAAGAAATCGATGTAAAACACTCTGCTGAAATGTTGTAACCTTTATCACACCTGATTCTAATAGCATAGAGAAGGGGAAACAAAGAGACAGCTGTGGGCGGAGAAAAAGAAAAAAGTAAAGGGGGGGGGGGGTGTAAAAGTCAACTCCGCTTTAGTGTTATACCTTTGCCACTTGTGGCCCTTTCCACCTGATACCAATCATGTCAGGAGCAGTGCAGCGTGCAGTGCAGTGAGCTCTGGTTCTCATAATGACAACGCTCCCACAACAACAGCACACTGTGACGGCATGGGGGGTTTACGAGAGGGAGGAGGACGGGGAGGAGAAAGAGGAGGAGTGGCGAGAGTCAGTCACTTCCTAGCGGTGCCTTTGAAGACCCTCATGACCTTTCAGCTCCTTCAGGGTAAAGTTTCATTCATACACAGCATCCATTTTACATTTGAGTCTTATCTGTGCAAGATTTGACTACTTGTCATAAATCAAACAAATTTCTATCTTGAATTAAGTTGACTTTGTGCCACAATGCTGAAAGCAACAGCAAAGGAAGCAGAAAATAGCGAGCTGGCCCAGATCGTGTCCAGTACTGTGTGTCTCGCCCAAGATAGCAGCCAACTCTCGAGTCTTTCCCAGCCGCTCCCTCTCCTCTGCCTCATCATCTGCTTAGGAACATGTGAGCCTTTCCTGCTTCCAGCTACAACCGTCATGAGGGCTATCTCCACATTTTAAGGCTTTTCTAAATGTTGGCCTTTTCCAGGCCTGCCCAGCTCACACACACACACACACACACACAAACACACACACACACACACACACACACACACACACACACACACATGAACACACACACACTGCGTGCATTGCTTGTTCAGATTCCAGACCATATCTCTCTCCATTTTTGCAGGTGTACTTTTTCTTTTGGCAGGACATCATATGTTTCCAATTTTCAAAGGTGTGTCTGACCTCAGCACATCTGGTTTTTGTGATAAGATAAACTTTGTCCAGTATTTCTTCAGTAGATCAACAATAACAGGCTTTTAGGAGGGCTATAAATATCATTAATATGTCTTCATATGCTTGTGTCCATTGTAGATTGACAGAGACAATGACATTGTCGTAAATATGACCTTAGTTCATTAAATTATAGCCCCTCCTCGGTCATATGCTGTATTCCTGCCAGAAGAATCCCGGCCACTGATGTGAGGTGACTCGCTCTTGAGAGCAATATTAAAGTTTGATTTGTGAATGGCCCTCATCTGGCCAGAGCCTCTGATTTGTGGCTGTTACACTTCCAGCCAGTGACTGCTGAGTCCCAGTAACATAAAAGATGTAAGCTTCATGTTATCTCTGAAAACTGTCTTCTTTGGCTCTGCTTCAGATCTAAGACCCTGCTGATAAGGGTTCCACTGCTCTCCTGTGAGTTTGGTCAAATCATCTCTCCCTCTCTGATGTGTACAAACAAACAAACACACACACACACACACACACACACACACACACACATACACACACACACACACACACACACACAGTGTATTTTTTGCTTAGCTTTCACATTTGCACGAGCACGCACCCATGGGCAAACTTGGCCGGTGTTCAGCAGCAACAGCAAGATTTAATGACATTCATATGTACACATACAAGCCACATAATTGAGTTAAACTATAAACAGTGCATAACAGCACAGTGGACATTATTTGTTCAGTACATAGACTGTGGTTCATTATAAAAGGTGTATTTATACCTAATAGGGTTATAAGCACATAACTCAAACACAGATTATGTATATTTCTTGACTTCAGTGAGGTTGTGCTCCACATTCATCTGGCAGCACTGGAAAGACAACCCTAATTTTTTAGTTTCTGTGACGGTTGCTCAGTGGTGCTTGGGAAATTTTCCAGGCAGTCCAGGTATTCAAATCATTTCCCTCTACCCCAGTCAGCACTGTTGTAGCATCAAGGCTGCTACCACCCCTAACACATCCGTCTCTCGGTTATCCTGACTGTTAAACCTCAGTAGAACAGAGACTGTAATGTTATTTCAGAAAGGACCGAGTGGAGGTTTCTCCAAAGGACACTGTTAGTGAGACAATATTCATTCGTTCATTCATTCATTCATTCTCTCTCTGCTGACCCACCATCTCTCTCTCTAAAGTCTAAACATGATCATAATATTATCTCTGCAAGAGCCAGAGGGAGTTTTACTCTTGAGACTGTTGATAACGTCATAGAGAGACCACTAAAGCATCCAACCCAAGGTCACCATAGGGTTGGACACACACACCCACACACACACACACCCACACACACACACACACACACATAGATAATAAAGAACAGGAGATATTGATGGGTTTCTATCACTCACATGTGCCAAGATACAAAAACAAACACAAAGCTGGGGTGATATCATCCACATGTGTCGATGACACCTTCAGCTCAAACACATACATGTCATATACCAACACACGTAGATACACATATACCCTCCCCCGCAGTGACATCATCCGCATGTGTCGATGACATCTCAGACTGATTAGAGGCTTTATCTCTCAGGGGCCAGGGCCAAGTTCGGATGACCATCATAACAGATTTTTTTTTTTGTGTGCAGTTAATCTGTCTGAGCTAATTGTTAGTCTGACCTCCGCGTCAGATGGATCCCACGCCCAGAATGGTGTTTGAGAAGCTATGAAGAGTAGAGCATCCTAAAAAGAGTCAACATCTGTTTTTCTGCTGAGGATTTCTGCCAGTGGAACATGACCTGGATTGATCAGTTTGAAACTTTTTGCCAGAGCGAGCATTTCATGTCATAAACAAGCAGTCACAAAAGCAACAAACAATATGTGGAGTTTGCATGATCTACATGTGTCTGTAGTGGTTTCCAGTTCCCTCCCAAGCTCCAAAAAGTGAACTCAATTCCCACTACGTGTCAATGGGTCAGTCTGACTTGGACTTATGGCGGTAGTTTTTTCTCCTGTTTAAGATTATGACAAAATAAACTACACGAAATTCACAAACCATGAATTACATACAGTATATTTTGAAAGCTAATTTATGCAAAAACATTTCTGCTCCACAGCAGTGGCTGAGTTCATTCAGAGTTGATGTAGAAAGACAGGGTGAAAGAGTTTGTTTTACACC
This sequence comes from Seriola lalandi dorsalis, assembly GCF_002814215.2. Classification (NCBI taxonomy): domain Eukaryota; kingdom Metazoa; phylum Chordata; class Actinopteri; order Carangiformes; family Carangidae; genus Seriola; species Seriola lalandi. The sequence continues at coordinate 3,090,036 of NW_019524978.1, read as the reverse complement.
ACCTTATATAGTTGTAAAACATTTCACTCACACACACACACACACACACACACACACACACACACACACACACACACACACACACACACACACAGGTACCTGCACAAACTGAAGGAAGTCTATGCTTAACATAATTAAAAATGTGTATTTTTACAGACACACACACACACACTTCTCTCTCACTCTCTCCCTCTGCACTATATAATAGGTTTTTATATGTGCATTTTTGTGTGTGTATGTGTGTGTGTGTGTAGTGTGTGTGTCAGGGGTCTTGTAAATGAGCGGCTGACGTTAAGAGCCTATCCACGTGCCAGAGGAGGCCTGCTACACTGGTTGTGGCCTTCTCATCCAATGATCAAATGAACAAGGCATTATGTCTGAGCCAAGGGGTGTGTGTGTGTGTGTGTGTGTGTGTGTATTACTCTCTCTTAGCCTATCTCTGCTTCTTTACTGTGACTGTCTCTTGTTTTGTTTTTCCACTACACTCTGTCTCGATATCTGTCTGTCTTCTTTTCTTCTTTCACCCACTTTCTTTACTTTTTTCCTTCCTCTGCAGCTCTGCCTCTCCCCTCTACTGTCTTTACACTTCTTTCGCTCTTTCTCTCTGTGTATTCCTCTTCCCCTCCATCCAGCTGTCTTGTGTGTATATGTGTAGGTGTGGTGTGAAGAACTCTTGCCAAATCACAAACACCGCTGTGCTTTGTGTATTCTTCTTTTTGTAAGCCCTGATTTAAATGTCTTGCTTAACTTGCATGTTAAATTTACATGTAATTATATATGATGTAATAGAATTACTTGTATGTAAGGCTCACTGAATGGGCACCAAATGGCATAAGTGCAGTTTCACCAATAGAGTTTAAAATCTGACCTTCTTCATGTCAAACTCCTTCCTATCTTTCCTCTATTTTGCAGAAAAAAAACATTTTCTTCATAGTGCGTAAATCTATATAATTTCATGCCCTACTTCTCTTCACTGCACATCTCTATCTATGTATCTATTTAATCATAAAAATCTTCATGTCGTACTTTCTTTGGGAGTCACAGAGGGAAGGCAGCACACGTGCAGCATTAGAGAATCTAAAAAGCTCTTGTCTTCTTCTTCCCACGGAGATATAAACAGATGACATCACAGGGTGGTCCGCTCTCTGTTGAGCCGAGCTGAGCCACGCTGAGTGGGTCTCCGCTGGTCTGCCAAACAGATGGCGGTAGCAACCTAATGAGGGCTGGAAACAAACATTTCAGACAGGAAGATTTTGTGCAGCGGGGTCCACGTTCATAAAAGATTGTCGCTCAGAGTTTAGACACAAGAGCAGCGGATGTTCTTCATCTGTCCCCACTGAAAACAGAATACTCCTTTATGGTGTAAATGGGTGTTCCTTATACAAAGTACTTGCCTGAAAATGTTCTAAACTTTGCCTTTACAAAAGAAATGTTAAAATTGTTTCACCCCAAAATTTGGAGAGCTGGTAGTTTGAATGTTTGGCAAGGGGCAGCCAGCTTGTTGGTAATTAGGTCAAGAAATCTTGTAATGTGCGCCCACCCAGGCTAAAGCAGAGTTGGAACAATTGTGCTACTCACAACTGTCTGACATTTAGACAGGGATTTTGGGGAGGGGTAGAGGGAAGGGGAGGAAGGAGGGAGGGAGTAATAAAAGGAGGAGAAACTTTACAGATTTCTCTACCTGAGTTTGTTGTAATAAAACAAGGTTGTGTGTGCCACAGGAGTGTATAGTTGAAAGCATGTTCCGTATTTTATATCTCATGAAACCTTTATGTCTTTTTATTGCTGTTAATGAAGTTGATGTATTTTGGGTATGATGTTATTAAATTATTTTTCATTTTCCCCGCACAGTTATCATAGATAACTGCAGGTTTCTTCTGACAATGGAGTATAATATGAGGCTTAGGATTCTCCATCTACTCATTGCGCTGCATGGCTTCATCTGGCTTGCATCAGGCTTAAAGTGAATAAACAGCACTTTTGCACCACAATCACTGAATTTAACCCTTTTCTTTTGTCCATAGATGAGGTATCAAAGAGTCCTCACCTACCTGCGGATATTCGGGACCACCATGTTCGGCGTGTCCCTACTAGTAGGCATCTCCACAGCCTACATCATGGGCTACCAGTTCTTCACAACAGCCCGCAACCACCTTTCCTTTGGCCTGTATGGAGCCATCTTGGTTGTCCACCTCATCATCCAGAGCCTCTTTGCGCTCCTAGAACACAGAAACATGCGGCGGTCATTAGAGACGCCGATCAAACTGAATAAGTCCTTGGCGCTGTGCATCGCAGCGTACCAAGAGGACCCAAACTACCTGAGGAAGTGCCTGGTGTCGGTGAAGAGGCTGACGTACCCGGGGATCAAAGTGATCATGGTGATCGACGGGAACTCAGACGATGACTTGTACATGATGGAGATTTTTAAAGAGGTGATGGGATGGGACAAATCGGCGACCTACGTATGGCGGAGCAACTATCACAACAGAGGGCCTGAGGAGACGGACGAGAGCTACGCCGAGAGCCTTCAGCAAGTCTCCAGGCTGGTGCTGAGCAGCAAGTGTGTGTGCATCATGCAGAAGTGGGGAGGGAAGAGAGAGGTCATGTACACAGCCTTCAAAGCACTGGGGAGGAGCGTGGACTATGTGCAGGTGAGGCAGAATAAATTAGAAATGGATTTGAATGGATGGGGGTTTAAATTAGGACGATGGAGGAGTGGTGAAAGACGGGATAGATGGATGGAGAAAAGACCAAAGTTAAGGAAGGGAGGACCAAGGAATGTCAATGCTGTAAATTAGACAACATTATATAACAGATAAAATATTCAGAGGTGTGTGTCTGTGTAGATGCACACAAACAGGTAAGACAAGGACAGTTGACATCAAATGGAAGATGGTGGGAGGGTGAGAATGTAAGACAGATTGAGTGTTAATGTAAAGATGTAGGTAAAGGGTAGAGACGAGGAGATGGAGACAGAGATGGCTGGAGAGGGGAAGGGGGGCTCTCCCAAGCCAAGTATAGGGTCCACAAAGAGTCTTTTGTGTTGCTTTTAGACGGACGGTGGCTGTGTGCATCACGTAGCATGAAGAAGGGCAGCAGTAGCTGATCTCCAAGTGTAATAACAGATCTGTTTCACAGAGCTGAGTGTTACATCATCTACATGAGCGGTATTCAGGAGTCAGTGCCCAAATCTGTGTCAGAGAAAGGTTACATTTGGTGTGCATTCACGACAGATTTAACTATCTTTAGATCTGTGATGCCATCTGTGAAAATCAGTAAAACAACAATAATGTCAGTGTTTGTTAATGACACTTAAATGATATCCTTTGGAAAGGCCAGTTCCCAAGAGTTTTTGCTGGTGAATACAGTCTTATAATGCTAACATTGTGTGGAAGTGTGGGCTAAAATATATAACAGGTGCTGCAAATATGAATAGCATTGCCAGGCTCGGTAATACAAACTGAGGAAGTATCAGGAAATGTGTTTTTATCGTGCAGGAGAAAAATGTTAAAGTAAATATGGGCTGTTGTGGTGATGCGTAGTTCGGTCATGAATTGAGAACATTGTTATTCTTCATTAAAGTAAAACTACACAGCTTTTGAAAGATGAAACAAAACATTGTACCTGGTGCAAATAAAAAGTAGCAGTAAAACTCAACTTTGCTCAAGTCACTGCATTCAGGGGTTTAGCTGCCATGGCTTTGATATTAGTGTGTAATTGAAATTACTGAGACAGTTCTAACTCAGTTCTGACTTTATGACTCTTTTCTGCCTGTGCTACTGTTACACAACATTTTAGCATTTAGCATTATCGCTTGTAGCTACAGCAATCCCTGCTCAACAGAACAATATGTAGTCTAGCTATAAACTGTGTTAGTGTACAATGTACAAGCAGTTTGAAAAGGGTGGAGTGGTCACATGGAGTCATCTGACTCCACTCCTTTTCCCGAAATCTGCTCATTAGTGCTAAATAGTGACATTAACTGCATTTTCCTATGACAATGTTTTTCTTTCTGTCAACGAATGATTGTGTTATACTGCACCAAGAATGAGAGATTGTTTTCATTAGAAAAGGTTTACTGCAGGACCATTTGGCTGAGATTGGTCAAATAAATTAACAGGTCCTTGTAATAATGTGATAAACCTCCTTTGGTTTAAAAACAACAACATAGGAATTAGCTGGAAACTGAAAGTGTGTTTCTCTCTTTAATACCTGCGTAATTAATTAGGTTAATCTATGTCTTGGTAGTGTGTCATACATTTCCAGTAGGTTTACAACTCAGTGTTTCTGTTATAAAGTACATCGGACCATTCCCTGTGGCCTTCACTGTTGGACTGAACACAAACTGATAAAAAGAAGAGCTACTGTAAATTAATTAATTTTAGATTTAGGATTAATGTTACATGTTAAATCCTAAAAATAGAAAGCATTCTAATTTTAAAACCCTCTTGGCTATAGACTTTGTGTGTATATCAAGTTTAAGGTTATCTTATTACTTAAAGAGAAAGCTTTAACATATACATATACATACACAAACCTGGGTCAAGTGTAAAAGTAAACTGAAAGCTCAAACTAGCCAAAGCGTAGTGTCACCATGTCACATTTGTTCTGCAATATTCAGCTGGTGGTGCTATAAAAAGACATCTGAACAGAAACCTCATTACTGTAACAACTCAAGAATGATTTTAATTGCTCTGCATTACAACATGGGGGACTTTTGAGGATAAAACCTCTTTGATATGATGCTGTGTAACACCTGCAGCTGCCTACAGCCTGCCAGAAACCTTGTGTTTAACAGCTACACTCCTATATTCATGCCAGTACATTTCCACATGTAGGGAAAGGAGGGACAGTGTAATGCGCCTTTTAATTATCACAAGGCTCTGCTTGTAACAGATGTGTGTTGTTAATATGGATTGGGCTCCACAATTGTTTTCGTCAACTCTCTTTGTTAAGGAGGGAAATTACCATTTATAGAATGGTGGAGAAAGCTGAAAAAAAGCGTCTGAAAGATAGTGGGGAGGTGATTAAGTTTAAAGCTGTTACTCGGATCTTTGTTGCAGGGGATTAATCACTGACCACATTAATTTCACTCAGGTAAAATTTAAATTGGATGTATTATCTTCCACTTGTTCCACAAAGACAGACAGGTGGACAGTGGAGCACAAATAAGTTAGTGTATTGTTTACTATCCTTAAGCTGTGTGCCTTTTTACATAACAGATGACCTTTGACCCTAAAATACAGGTGACTCACTGTTTATTTTGTGGGTTTTATTCAGGTGTGTGACTCTGACACCATGCTGGACCCGGCATCATCGGTGGAGATGGTGAAGGTCCTGGAAGAAGACCCGATGGTGGGAGGTGTTGGAGGAGACGTACAGGTTAGTCACAAAATTAAGAATGCTTTCTTAATCCTTGCAAATGACACATTTCACATTTTCACATCAGTATGTTAAACTTTTTTTTTTTTGTGCCTATCGATTCCTCCGTAGATCCTAAACAAATACGAGTCGTGGATCTCCTTCTTGAGCAGCGTACGGTACTGGATGGCCTTCAACATTGAGCGGGCTTGCCAGTCCTATTTTGGCTGCGTGCAGTGCATCAGCGGTCCTTTAGGAATGTACCGAAACTCCCTCCTGCACGAGTTCGTCGAGGACTGGTACAATCAGACCTTCATGGGATCCCACTGCAGTTTCGGGGATGACCGTCATCTCACGAACAGAGTTCTCAGCCTCGGGTATGCTACCAAATACACGGCACGATCAAAGTGCCTCACTGAGACACCAATTACGTACTTGCGGTGGCTCAATCAACAGACTCGATGGAGTAAGTCGTATTTCAGAGAATGGTTGTATAACTCAATGTGGTTCCACAAGCACCATCTATGGATGACTTATGAGGCTGTGATCACGGGCTTCTTCCCATTTTTCCTCATCGCCACGGCGATCCAACTCTTCTACCAAGGAAGGTTATGGAATATTCTGCTATTTCTACTCATTGTGCAGGCAGTGGCACTGATCAAGTCGTCATTCGCCAGCTGCCTCAGAGGTAACATCGTCATGGTGTTCATGTCGTTCTATTCTGTACTGTACATGTCAAGCCTGTTGCCGGCCAAAATGTTCGCAATAGCAACAATCAACAAATCCGGATGGGGGACCTCTGGGAGGAAAACAATAGTGGTGAACTTCATTGGTCTGATTCCTATATCAGTTTGGTTCACCATCCTCTTCATCGGGATTATCTACACAGTAATCCTACAGACTAAAAAACCTTTTCCTGAATCAGAAAAGATTGTTCTGATCATAGGGGCAGTCGTCTATGCCAGTTACTGGGTCATACTGTTGACGTTGTATGCAGTGCTCATAAACAAGTGTGGAAAGAGGAAGAAGGAAACACACTATGATATGGTGCTGGACGTATGATTTACAGTCATTGTTTACCACTGAACTCTCCTTTCGGGTTGTTTTCACTCGTACGATATTGTTGTTATGGAAATGTTTTTCAGATGCAGAGCAGCTCTGGAGGCAAAATGATTTGAGTTCAACCGAAATGGGTAAAGAACCAGAGTTTATTCAGACTTGAATGCCACAAATATAAATAGCAGCGGCAGGTTTTTTTGTTCATTCATGACCATAGTGTTCATGATCTTGGAGCATCAGCATGCATACTAATTAGCTTACCTAAAATACTTTCACCCTGAAATGTTTAGCTGAAGATCAGCTAGCATAGCCTAACTAGCTAACCTAGATAACTTGGAATGGCAAGATTACACAGATTGCAGTTGGCTGCAAAGGCGCTATAGGCTTTGTAATATTAGCTACCTCTTACCCATGTCATTTTCACTGGGCTTTATTCTAACATTTCCATCTAGCCAAAGAAACAGTGGATTTCTGGCTCCACCCATTGGGGTTTAACTTGACCTATGAGAATATTTTTCCTCCAGAGCATCACTGTGTCTCCAAGAAAGGTTTGTACCCAATCTATATTTTGCCCCTGCCTTATGGAAGACAAAAGACTGCAAGTATATTTCGGCACAACACTAAAGATATCATTCTTAACTGTAAAAAGAGATGAGGCAGGCAGTAGGCATCACTATCTAATTAATGGAATTGTAATCTGCATGTATCTGGATGGTCTGTGCGGATCTCATTAATGGGCCACTTTACCATTAAAAACAAACACATAAAAAGACAAGAAGTTCAACTTAATGTTGAGCTGTTATTTCTGGAGTAAATGCATTGGTGATACCTTTCCAGTGTTTCAAAGTCTCTCATCGGAAGAGCTACAGTATCAATATACAAAGAGTGAAAATCTGCAGAAGGGCTTTAAAATGAAGAGCTGCTCTCTTTCTTTTGTCGCACTCACGTCATATGGGAAAAATACAAAGTTCCTCATAGTCTGCACACATTGTAAATGTATTTATGATGCATCTATCCACAAAAAACATTTTGCATCATGTAAGTCACTACATAATTGCAACTCGTTAATGTCCAGGTTATTTGTTGTTATAGGTTGTGTTTGTGGTTGACATTACAGTGTTTGATTTGGTGTTTAAAATGAATCAAAATGCATCACTCTGGCACATGTATCCTGAATGTGAAAAGGGGCAAGATCCTTTGAAATATCTAATCATGGTATGAAAAGGCAACAAATCTATTTGAATATATATTTGAATGTGTGGATACTTCCAAGTTTTGATCTTGGACAATCAGTTGTTATTCCCATATGACGTGAATGCAGTATTTTTTTCAACGTTTACAAAGTGAAGAATCTCAAACTGATCACGGATTGGTAGATATAATCTCCACCAGATCAGGTGACCAGCGAACATGTGACCAGAAGAGAGATGGTGTATCATTGCTGCTGTGACTGTTTTATTTTTACAGAAACAATGACTTTTTTTTCTTTTTCTTTTTTCTTTTTTTTTTTTTTTAATATGAATGATATTGTGTATTTTGCAAAAATGGTTTTAACACTATTATTGTTCTTTCTACAAAGGTGAATGATAACCACCAAGCAGACACGGAGGACGCGTTCCAATCCAAAGATTTTGAGATTTTTGTTGCCTTCCTCATGCCCTTGCTCTCTTCCTTCCTTCACATACTGTATTGACTGTACTTCCTCTTTGCATTGTGTTGAACAACCTGCAATGGAAGAAGTAAATGTGAGAAGAAAACACAAGGGGATCTAATGTGGGAAAAGTACTACCTGATAACAGCAATGTGAATAAGGGCACTTGATGGAAGGGAACAGCATTTTGGAATGAAACAAGTCCCGTGTTTGCTGTTGACCAGGAGCGGACATGAGTTTAATCCTTATGCACTTTTATGTCTCTCCTGTCGTCCAGTGTGATGCTTGACGTAATCAAGATGAAATACCTCAGTGGTTCTCTTTGCATTGCATCAAGGCGTCAGGATGCCGTCCAAAGACTGATGCATTCTGAAGGTCTCAAGTAATTTATGATCTGTTAGTGATATTAAATATAAAGTTGTCCTTTTTTTTATATGCAGTTCCTTATTAAGTCAAAGCTGGATCTCTCTGCCTTGTCGGCCCTTTGCTGTAGCCGTTTACTTATTGTTACCTTGTATTTCAGTGCATTTTTATACATATAGACATTTTTATTCTATTTTTGCTTAGCTGCCAAAGATTCTTTATTTTCAATTATGTTTTTATCAAAGAAAATGGAAAAACGTATTTTTTGTGCTTTCAACTGTTCTGACAATGACTTGTATATCTGACCAAAAAATGTGAAATTATGAGCTGGGGGTTTTGTCTGCAATAACAACAATGAAAATGCAATTTGTAGGGATAAGTTATTGATTTCAAGAGATATGATGAACCTGTGTTTTTGTACTTTGTACTTAACTAGAAAACCAGCATATTTATGTAAGAACATTCTGTGGTTTATAGTATTCTGTACTTAGTAAGACGTCCTCTGGTATACATGTAAAACCCCTAAGGTTCCATATGTCTACACTGCAAAAAAGACATTTTTAAGAAATTATTTTTTAATATGTTCCGCATTAGAACATAATTTTAAACTTTTTTTAATGATTACTAGATTTCTTGCAGTTTTGAAACTTTATGGAGTCATGTCTCTGACTATGTTGAGTTCTTAATACAAAAAACAACAAAGCCAAAGCAGACTGAAAAAACATCCTCCAAAAACATTTATAAAACATTTGCACAAAATTTGCAGATTATGTACGTGTATGTTTTAAAGTTGTGAGGTGCCTAATTAAGCAAAAACAAAAGAAAAATTGGCAACATTTTTATACAGTTCTAAGGAGAGGTTGTGTTTTTAGGTTTTAATGAATGAGACCAACAACTGAACCATGAGGTTGATTTCATGCCAAACTGGTCATGGGCAGTGTTATCATCAAGCACTTTTGTGTTGTGCCAAATAAAAATAACTATTGTTTTGATTTGCTGTTGTTGGGAGTTTTTATTTTACTTTTAATTTATTTGACGGAAGTGTGGAAGTGGCAGTAATGTTTTCTTGCTCCGAGATACTCCTTCATCTTTAACTAACCATGTGGACTGGAAAGAAGCCATGGCTAGCTTAGCATTGATGGGTTTCCTCTTCAAAGATCAACACAAAACACTTAATGATCTCTATTTTCTTCTCTATCCTTTTTCATGTTTATTATAATCAGCTTTTGCCAGATTCGTTGGAAAAGATCAGGAGGAACACATTCATACATCTGACACCTTAAATACAGCATATTCTGTGCAAATAAATAAATAAATAGAAATATTTCATCATGAAGGGCTAAGTTTCCTTGATGTACATGTGTGGGTGGTACAGTATTGGCCTGGGTAAGTGTATATTGTTGGAATGAAAAAGTTGAATTTCAATGATTTGACTCAACTCATTTATTCAAACCATTCTTTGCTGCACTGAACCTCCCTTTTGTTAGACTTTCCAGCCAAGTCACCTTCTCAGCAACCCAACAAAATACACAATATTCAAGTCATAATTGTAATAAAATGTTACTTCATGTGACAGATGTTGAGTCTGCCTCTTAGTTTGTTTCACCCTTTTGTCAGTGGGTTTTTGTTGATTTGAGTTTCTGTAGATGGCTGTTTCTGTCTGGGTAATAACATGGATCATTACTGCTCACAGCAATTCCTGCCTATCAGAGGATTTTCCCTGAAATTCTGTGAAGAGACTTGTGGGAAATGGGTAAAGTTTGAATTATTATTTTTTGGTTATATAATGACCAGGATGTTTTACCATCCAAGTTCTTAGAAAATAAATAATCTGTCAGTGAATGAACTGCTTTATAAGGGACACACCTTTCAGTTTTCAATTTTAAAATGAAACAATATGCTACCATTACTAAATAACTGAGTTGTGAGAACGTGTGCAGCCCAAAGGTGAGTCAGCCCATCAGAATTTTGCCAGAATTCCCAGACGGCTGGTCCAAGCACAGATTTGGATCTAGCACCCTAAAAAAAAAAATGGTTGTGTTTATGTGTGTTATAATAGGTGTGTACAACCTGAACATGGACACATAAATTCATGGACATTAACGAAAATGCTGCCCAACATGTGCAAACACACGTAATTTGGGACTCTGTGATCATAGTGATTTGGTAAACTGGTGAGGACCTGTTGTAGCCAGCTGGCCAGTCAGTTGATACTGCAGCCAATATGTGTGTGCTCTTTAGTGTGTGTTTGCTCTGTATCCAATCAGACAAATCAAGAGAAAGAGAACAGAGATCAGAGGGTGGACAGTTGACAGGACAAAAGAAAACTTATTTGTTGGATACACAGACACATAGTCACACTCATAGTGTCAGGAATCTGGGCTCAGGGCAGGAGGATATGTGCTCATGTCTTTGAATCATTTTTCATGCATAAAATCATTTAGTCAGTCTTTTCCTCTGTTTGTTTTAACATGTTTCTTCATTCACTGTCAGACTTTCTCTGTTGGCTTTCTTTGCTGGCACAAGTGATGGAAACTTTACACAATCAGCAGGCCATAGCTTGTCCTTTGAAAAAAGGGGACCAAACCGTTTTTTTCCACTGATGTTACCAAGTCGTCATTGCATTGCCATTGCTCTTTATATTAAGTCAAATGAACTATCATCAGCGTTAAAGGAAAGTCTGGCAGCAGACTCTGTGAAAAGACCAAAACAAACCATGAACTGATCCAACAACTACCGTAGCTGTGTTTGGATCCAAAGCCAGATCCTCTGTGCAACTGTTGTCCAAATACTTCTAAAAACACATCAGTGAGCAGCAACGTTGCACTGTTCAACATGTTCCTTTATTACCATTCACACACTGTAGCTTATTTTGAGTCAATCCAACACACGCCATGCACCAAATATGTATTAATCAGCAGGAGAAAATAGTCCCTGACAAATGCATTATTTCCTTCCGTTTGAGTAACATTTGCTAAAAAAGTACCCAGCTGTTTTAGGAAAAAAATTATTTGGCTATTTTACAAATTAAGCTATATTCATAACCTGTTGTTTAAGATTTACTTTCAGAAGGAACCACTGGGCCTGGGGTGACTGCCACAGAGAGGGTAGGGAAGTTGGAAAATATTATGAGACAGACATTTTTGCTTTTGGCCTTTTTGATATTTACTTACTAGAACAAAAATAGATAAAAACACCAGCACAACATGTGAATGACACTAAATATGAAATATGACTGCTTGGATTCCAATAATGTACCAACCATTAATTGTGAACATGCAACTTCTGTCAGATCTGACAGAAGTTACAGAAAACTGTCATAAAAATTACTGATACCTCAGCAAACTTTTAGCTGAGGATAGGGAAAATAGCTAGATAGTAGCTGGCCTACTGGAAATTCTCACTGAAGTCCAAATCTTTTGTATTTTCTATCTGTCTATTCCAGTTTTATTCTTCTTAATCAAATGTATTGGTACATCTCCCCACATTGAGAACACTGAAACTGAATTTTTCTTTATTTATTACCCAGCTATAATTCATATGCCATAAAAATCCTCACAAACACTTTTATAAACTCCCTGTGTCTGCTGTGTTGTGTCTCTCAGTGAAATAAATCTCATGCACGCAGAGGAGAATAGCACATGTTGGTCAGGCACCAGCACAGTAGAATCAGCCAGGCTTTTCTCTCAGTGCGTCAGCAGTCCACGCCATCACCGCTCTGACGCTGCCAAATAGATTACAGCACTGCTTAGCACCGTTGCTAGCTAGCTAATGACTCCCTACTCGCAAACTGTCTCCAGCAACTGACTGAATCGTACTCTGTATGTCCCTCTCAGCTGGGAGCTACTTTTCTTAGAGGTTTGCATCTACCTTGCCTACACTACCCCTACTGCAATCCTTGTCCCTAAACCTTAACTTTAGCTGTACTTCTAGAGTTTTAATTATTATGTCAAATTGTATGTACTTCCCTAAGAAAGATTACATCACAGAGTCTTAAACTTTGACACAACTTGGCTGACACAAAGTTCTGTTAGGTTCACAGCTCCCCAGTGGTGAAACTATGTCTAATGTGTTGGACGATGAACTTTTTTATATTATAGTTCTGCATCATAGAGCACAGACTTCCTGGAAGTCATTTTATAAAACCTGATTGATGTAACTGATATGACTATGCCCATTTTTTTTTTTATCCTCATCAGTATGTACAAGTACTACAATTCCACTGGTCTACTGTTTCTTGGGTATATGAGCATCATAGGTTAGCAATATGACAATCTATACTGTGATAAAAATGTGTCAACCAGTAGAAATTTTGTTCTACCACTTTTACAGTTTTAGCATCCCTGGTTTAATTCTTATTTCTGGGTAATTTTGCTAATCAATGAACAGAACTGCTTTATGGCAATATTAGAGTTATTTTTATTTTTTTCAATCAGCGTGTTTAAGTACCTTCATTTGTCAGGCATTTAATTCACTGAAACAACACCATGGAAGAAGAGCACTGCTAATGTCAGTTTGCAGGCTACAGCTAATTAGCTTGTTAGCTGTTGCACAGTGAACAGTTTGTGAGGTCCTTATTCTTCTTTACTGCTGCTAAAAAACATTGTCTGTCCTTGGCTTGTAAGCTACAAACCTGTTCAAATTGCATCTTCTTCCTATGCATATTAAGAAAAATATTAACAATAGATATGAAAATCTTCAATTTATGACTGAAAAGGGGATCATTATTGTGAGACTGGAGTGGACTATTATGCTTTATGCACAGAAATCTACTTAGATCTGCTTATGTACTTATGGTAATAATGTGGGTTATGGTTTATGTCGTAGGTTCAAACCCAAGTTCCCAAACTTTGGGACCGTAGAGAACAATAATAATAATCCTTTAAAAGGAGTCATTTGTGAACTTTGCAATTGCTACATAGCCAATGTCAGCATTAACATTTTCTTGCTAGGAGCTTCAGCCATCATTGCATTTACAAGACAAAAGAATATGCCCTTTGAGCAGTGCTACTTCTTCCGGGCAGCCTGGACACTGCAGTGACTCGGTATCGGAAAAGTGATAAGACAGTCTGATTGGGCTGGGGCTAGCTGATTAGCAAGGAAACTTCAGAAGAAGAAAAGAAGTGATAGAAATAGAAGCAAAACAATAAGGCTGCTTTCCAATGTTGGACACAGCTCTTGGTGAGTAAAAAAAGAAGTTTGATGCTGAACTCACAATGTTTCTTCTAGACTGGTAAGTAAATAGCTGATAATGCTAATGTTAGCTAAGTAGCAATAGCAAAACTTACAAATAGCTACTTTAAGAAGACCTTTTATCATTCAGAAGAATGACTGGTTCAACAAGAAGTAAGACTTTGCTCTGAAGTAAATGTATGATTCAATGTTAATTTGATGAATATGATATTCTCTTTGTTCAAGCAGGAGAGCTGCAACAGCTTCTGACTGCTGGCATGCACCAAGGTTATCTATAATGCCATATATACTTGCAGCTTACCAGTAATGGTGCTTTGTAAGCCATGGATTTCAGTGAGGAGTCTTACTCGATATGAATAAATAGGTGAATTTAGAATTCAGAAATAGGTTTTCAGGGTATTTCTGCATCAAATTCAGAGCACACAATCTAAACAGTGGTTGACACTTGTGAAAGAATAGCTGTAAATTATAGAGTATGTATGGGATAGAAAATTTTAGGCTAGAGAGACTAGAAAGACCTCTGACTCAAGTTAGATGAAAGGTGATGCCTGGGGAAAAAGCAACAGCCTGCCTCCTGTTTTGTGCATCAGATGTTTTGTTAAACAGGAGGCCATGAAATTGAAAGGTAAACTGACCACAAACTTGGCTACAGACATTACAGTATGTCTCAGTTTATACCCTGATTAGGTTACTTTCTGATTGAGTTTGGTTTGTTAAATCCATACAAGAGACTTTGGAGTTTTAATTACTCATAATAAAAACCTAAAAAACTAGGCTTTAGTTGCTTCATAACGGGAGTGTGGAATGAAAATGAAAAGAAACATAAAGTTGTATCAGGCCACATATGAGCACTATATTATCCTTCAATTTGATTGAAAGATGCATGAAAAATTTTTGCTGATGATGAATCTGCACGACTGTACTTTTCATGAGTGGATTGGATGTCTCAGATTCAATTGTTCAAGATCAAGATGCATTTCTTCTCCATTCTACATCAGTTTCCCCGGGGCTTGATGGGACCACATTGCCGCCAGCAAATGATTCCGTCAAAGCCTGTTCCCTGGTTTCTTGTTTTCTTTACTAGTAAACATTTGTTCATTCTTCTCAGTTGTCCAGGTTCCCAGCTTTCTAGCTTCTTCTTTTCTTTTTTCTCAATGGATCTGAGGTCAGTGTATGATCATAAGAGGCCCTGGGGTCTTAGGGTCTTGGCTAATTGACATGTCAGGGTGGGGTATTTTTCACAGTTTGATGCATCCCATAAGCTCCTGCCCTGTGGAGTTCCTCACCCTGCTTGGAGGATTAAAACCCCCTCTTAAATTATATTAATTTAGATTATTTAAGAGGAGGTTCATTCTTCCCTTATCACCTCCAGTTTCAACCCCTCTATGTGGCTTCCTCTGCCACAATGATACTTCCTCTTCCACCTCACTTCAATCCCTTTTCTGTCCCTCGTTTTTCTCACATCACATCTCACGTCTATTCCACACATCCCCTTTCTTTCCCTCCTCCCGGCCTCTCCATACTTCCCCATCTTACCTTTCTCTTCCATTTCCTCTCCTCTGAACCCGCTAACCACATAATGAGCCTCATTCAGTGGGGCTAATTGTTTTAAAAACTCCCATGTGTTCTTGTCCCTCACACAGAATTAAAGCTGCCATTGATGACAGTAAAACCCTTTTCTTTTTTGCATAGCATGCACCAAATATTGTAAGTTTAGCCACCACAGTATTTGTTTGACACAGAGGTCTTCATAAAAATATGGAAATTTAATTTAAGAAAAGATTCTGTATTCAGCACTGGATCTTGTTCTATCTGTCTTTGGTAAACTGGAGCTGCTGAGTGAACCTTTAATGGTTCACGCTGGTAGAGTCCAGACGTCTGTTGCCCCACGGCCAAATGACTGGCCACCCACAGTTTAGCAAACACACACAGTAATTTGATGTAAACTTCACTCTCGATGTCCTGAGGTCTTCATTCTATCAATTTTTTTGATTGATAGATTCTACTTCTACTGTGGAGTAAAACGTCAAGAGGATTGATAAGAAAAAGTAAGAAGACAGTAGAGATTTAGCTGTAACCACTCAACTTACAGTAGTACACACTCATACTACTGTATAACAATGCTTGGAGTGAAGTCAAGAAAAGCAGGTGCAACTAACCTCCGCCTACCTGTCTTTTTTCTCTTTTTGTGTGTAGCAAAGCGTCATTGGGGTATGCTTATGCATCTATCTGCAACGTATCTGTATATGTTTGTGTACTGGATGTGTATGCATGCACTCAATATGTGAGAGACAGACAGAGAGAGAGAGAGCGAGAGAGAGAGATCTCCAGCTGTTGCTCTATTTCCACAGAGAGGAAATATTGTCATGCCTTAATGTCTGGAAAGGAGCTCGCAGCTGGAAGGATGGAGCAAAGAGTATAAATGTGTGTTTGACTGTGTGTGAGAGAGAGAGAGAGAGAGTGTGTGTGTTTTCGTGTGTGTGTGTGTGTGTGTGTGTGTGTGTGTGTGTGTGTGTGTGTGTGTGTAAAAAGGTCTACTAATGTATAAGGAAGGCTGAGTGACTGAATGCACCTATGGGCGTGCAGTGAGTAACACTTTTTGGATTATGAGATTGTGGATCAGACCATCGTTTGTGAAAAAGTCAGTTTTCATAATGAACGAAATTCAGTTTTCATTACTATGGAGACAGTCACAAATGAACTTGTCTCGTTTTGGTACTTTGTGCTGTAAATCAATGTTTTTTCTGTTTTTTAGAAAAAAAAAAAAATTAGAAACAGGAAATGTGATTCTTCTGTTTGAGAACTCAAATCTTCATATGGAGATTAAATTTTAAAATCATTATATTCACATGGCAACTTCCGTGATGTAAAAAAAATGATGTAATTGATATAAGATGTAAATATCTTATATCAATTACATCATTTTTTATTCCTATGAACTGTGCATTGATAGTGATAACTGGCACCAGTTATGGGTGTGTGTGATAATCAAGTTGTTGAATATATCCACCCTCCCCTGCCTTAACAGGATCCATGTGTCTTCTTTCTTTTTCTATCTGCATCTCAATTTGCGTTTCTCGTTTGCCTGTCTGTCTTACACATACCACCCCAATCCCACAGAGCACACTGTACACACTCTAATTTAATAAAGCAGAGTGAATTTGACCTCTCCCAGTGGAAGCTGATTAAAGGACCACTGACTCTTGTAAGGGAGGGTCTCCTTATGTGTGCCTGATGACCACTTCAGGTTCTGGATACAGTGATAAAAATGACAACAGTTTGGGGACTTTGTGGACATGAAAAATCCTACGCTGAGTACATATATTGTGGAACAGAGGCTGGTAGAGCAGATGTAGGACGCGATTCTCGGTAGGAATGTGTGAATCATTAACTATAGACAGAAAAAGGCTTTTATTCATATTATGCCATTATATATGACTAATTTTTTCCTCTACAAATGCACATAATTTTCATGACTGATCTAACATCCACAGTAAAACCATTAACCAATGCAACATTTCTGTAATGCTGTCAATGACAATAATCAGTAATGAGGGTGGGGTGGCTTTATATTTTTGAAAATCCCCAACGGGGTAAACAGCGAAACCATCGTTGTTGGAGCAAACAATGAAGAGTGCTGGGAAAGCCCTGAGATGAAGGCAGCACTGGGCACGCACATCTTGACAACAGACATGACAGCATTCAGAGGGACCGATTCTGTTTTGTTTTATGCAAGTCAAGGAGCACCACCGCAGCTTTGTCTTTCCTGGTCGACAAAAAACCCATCAAATCTCCAAGGACTGAAATCCAGACGGAGCTGGACCAACAGAAAGAATTTTCTGGGGGTTTTTTTCTTTCTCATTTGAGCGTAAAAGTTCATTCTTGAGAACAGTATTTAAACAAAAAGTTGGTATGCTTCTTCAGGTCATGTTATTGTTACCATGGTGATCCGATAAACCAAAACACATTTGACTATCAGATATCAATGGCAGTGTGACATAGGATATTATTTTAAAAAATTATTAAATTATATTGTGTGATCTCTCTGCTTTTTACAGCAACTTTTACTTTAAAGTAAAAAAAAATAAAAAATCTGTTCATGTGGTCTGAGTAAACATTTCACTCTTACACGAAAGCATATAATCAAATTACCTTAAATTTAGAGATGCCATTTGAACAGATGCTGCATGTGAAAACTGATTAGTTAGTGAAGACCATTAACATAACTGAAGTTGATGTGTAACAGAAGATAGCTTTGATAATAACTGACACATGAAAAATAAAACTTTGAAGCTGGTTTCTAAAAATCAAAGACAGTTGAAACTGAAAGGTTTCTGATGAGCAGCTGAGGATCTGTGGACTAGTCAGTGAAGACTCAAACAACCCAGCTGCGCCTTAACATAGCGTCAATGCACAAAAACTATAAGCTGCTCCCCAGAACACGAGGGAAAGAAAGTCCTCGGCAGATCTACATAATCTAATGGAGGAATTATTACTATAATTGCATCTTTGCAATTTTTATGGCACTGCAAACTCCGGCAGACGTATCAGACTGCAAGCTGAACTGGACACTGAGAACCTACTCTCTGTATGTAGAGAGCTATATGGACCTTGAAAGGAATTTAAGCTTCCTCCTTTAGGGAAATGTTTTACAATGCAGTTAGATGTGCTTGAAAATATGCATGCACCACACATATGAATACAGTGTTGTTAGATCCAGAAATTGACCTTTTACTGAGACATTAAAGGTCACAAACCCGCTATGATACATTCTTTTCTCTACCCAGTGGCTCTTGTGTGAACATGCATGTACCACTCTCTTCTGAGCCCTCTGCTCTGGTACCAGCGCGGTCTCTTGAGGTCAGATGACTTTTCATCTCACAAATCGAATTCGGCCATTTTTCTGTTAGTGACGACAGCCAGTTTTAATAGTCACACAAACAGAAGTCACAAGGATCATCTAAGAGAGAAATATACTCGGTCCGAATGGAAGCAGGGCATTTACCAGTTACAGATGCGGTAAGGGGGCTCCGACGACAGGACTTGACTTGAAAGTCAATATGAGTGTGAGCCTTAGGTCTACCACAAGTACCCACGGCAGGTTTGAGCCAAAACAGTATATCTGTATCTGTATTTGTACACATGATGCAACATATGTAGCAGATCAGAAAGCTATGTAAGGTTATTTCTGCAGAGGTTTTGGTCATACACTATTACTGAAGTATAATGAAATGACTCATTCTAAGCCTTTCCTTTACCAATAAAACAGCAAGTAGTTCTTTGATAAGAATTTCTCAAGGCTATCGTGCTTCTAATGTAATCCAATTTCCGCTGAATTAGTCCAGTTTATCCCCCAAACAACAGCAGGGGCTTATTTACAAAACTGTCATATGATCACATGTGAAGGAAATACGCTTATTCGCCTTCTTGCTGAGAATTACGTGAGAAGATTGAGGCGGATACATCAGAGTAAAATATCAGACTGAAGGCAAGAGCTGCATTAAATACCTTCCCCTGCATCTTTACTGTACCAAGTGACTACAAGAGAAAGGGGCCTTTTTGGAGAAATGTCTGGTGATAATATTAAGTTGTTATAACTGTCTGCCCAGTGTTTAGTTCATTCAGTCATTGTATTGTGTCCAGCCCTTGTGTGTGTGTGTAATTGGTAGTATATGGAGCCAGTATATACAGACCAGTGACAAATTAAAGGAAAAAGCTGAAAAATGAGAGGCGAAACAGCACATGGTGGCCCAACACCTGATTAAGACACTTTATGTTGGTTTTAACTTTAATTTGTCACCAATGTGTAAATATACAGTATGTTCCCTCTGTGTCATTCAGTTTGGTCAGTTTTGTTTTTGGATGAGGTTACAAAGAGTTATTCAGTTGTGCTGCAGTTCGGTTTGCTGTGGTCTGAGTCAGTTTTCTTTGTTAGGTAGCTATGTTAGTTGATAATTATCTTTACTCTCATTTAGGCACCTTTTTTGAAATCTAAACTCTGTGGCTTGTCTTGCTGCTCAGTCACTGACAGGCTTGAGGAATAAATTGTAAAATGTCCTTTCAAGAAATACGTGATGCAATATGGCATCGATTATGCGCCAGATTTGTAACTCAAGCAAACCATAGCAGCTCTTGTGTGATTGCAATATATTTGTGTATGCACTTTTACGGCTGAAGGACATTGGCATAAGTGTGGCTCATGATGATGAGTGGCTGTTAAGTTGCATTTGTCCGCCAAGAAAAGCTCTGTGAAAATTTGGCCATTGGTTTTGAGAGGAAGACGTGCTGTAACTGTTGTAACTGTGCCACAGCCAAATCCATCAGCTCTCTCATAATCTCTCTCTCTGTCACCCACATATTGTTTAGCCTTTACCCATTAAGATTAAATCATGAAATAACTATTCACGTGTCTAAATGATCCCATATTTGGTGTTCAGGAGAGACGATCGCTACTCTGGAAAAAGAGACACATGTTGCTCAGAGAAACGTATCAAAACATAAAACTGTATCAATGATCAGGAAGTGATTACATTGTGTCATAAGAATTAAAAAACTTGGCTTTGAATGCACATGCAGAGTCATCACATACAGCAAGATGGAATATAACGGTTCTGTTTCTCGAATAAATAATGTTTAAGAACTAGGTCTAAGGAATTAAGAGTTAAGGAGATAGAAGTCAACACAGACAGTATATAGTATATCAAATACTCATATGCAAACACTCTCATACAATTATACACCCTCTCTTTGTTCTCAGTGCAGAATTCTCAGAGAAGTCAAGAGTCCTTAGATGAGGTCTGATGAAACAATGACTCAGACAGAGAGATTATGTCGATGAGATTGTAGAGCAGTTTCACTTGGTTGATTGTTTAATGTCCAACAATGTGTTACAATGATCCTGGGAATCGCTGGTGTGGTTCATGTTATTTTGACTCCCTTTTGGAAAGGATGAAAGGAAATGAGTCAGAAATACAAGACTGAGCGGATGAAGGACTAGAGGTCCATTACATTTGATGAGGAGAAATACTGAAGACAAAAAATAGAACATAATTTTAATATCTTTTTTGGACACTACACTTTCGATTGGAGACCAGCCGATGACCTATTCAAACTGCCAAAAAAAGTAAATAAAGAAATGGAGAAAAATAACTGTTTATCTTTATCTCACTCTTTAAGGAGTAAAGAGATAAAAGTGTTTGGCTCATAGGGAGGTGAAGACGGGAAGGCCTCAGAATCTGTGCTTCCATATTCCTAAGGTCAGACATGCTTCATTGCCACTGACACACGACACTCATGGAAATCATATATTTAAAACTGAAAAAACCCAAAAACTAATTAAAAAAGTGTTGAAGAATATGATCACCTGAATGTGCAATTATCTACCTAGCAAAAAGTGTTGGGGCTGCGTCTTGTAGGATCTGAATTAAATCTGAGGATTGTTAATCACAAAGTTTGATCCATAAAGTGCAGGATGATACGTACATGCAGCCAGGCTACACATCAAACTGCACATATTAAGAAAGGCGCAACGTGTCTCTTTCTTGAACCGCCTTTCCCACCCTCTCTCTCTCACACACACATATAATACACTTTCACGCACACACACACACACACTCAGGGCAGGCAGTGGACTGGCTGTTGATTTAGTGTTGCCAGGGGAACGCGGGATTCAGGGATTCTGTGCTCCAGATGTTTCATGAACAACAAGGGGACTTCCTGGTTCCTGGAGGACTGAAAGTGAACGTCAGCCTTGTGTGTGTGTGTGTGTGTGTGTGTGTGTGTATCTGTGTGTCTATGTGAATGCATTTCTGTGTTCTTTAAAAGCTTACAGTGCTCATCAGCTGTAACTTTGCCAGCATGTGTGTGTGACATCAGAAAAGACGTTTGTCAAACCCATCCCCGCCCAGTAGTACAGGACGTTTTTGTCTCACTCATACAAGCAGGGAAGTGTAAATCATAAATTGTAACACAGAGAAAGAGAGAGAAAGAGAGAGAGAGAGAGAGAGAGAGAAGAAAGCCTTTGTGTGAGAAATGAAAAAAGTTTGAAACAGAGAGAAAGTTTGTCTACAGTCTCGCCTGTTAGAATTTCTTAAAACGTTACTGTTTGCTGCAGTTTACCAATGAATCACATACATAACATATTTTAGTCTTGTGCATTTGCTTCTTGTTAATTTCTTTTATCAATACAGCACCACTTTCCAAAATTATGTCCTAAGTTTCCTACCTGATCTAATGTATTTGAATATAAATTCAAATTGGTTTTTATTGTTTTTAAATGCTATTTTAATGTCATCTATCCATCTTTCCATGCATCTGTAAAGCACCTTGTGTCTGAATGGTGCTATATAAATAAACTTGCCTTGCCTAAAATATCATCTTCATTACATTTCTCCTTTAGCAGTTGATTATGTTAATGAAATGAATGGGCTTTAAGTAAGCATCACAGCTGTGAGCTAGTTTTAAACTGAAGACATTTGCTTGCATTGCACAGAGGACTATGTCTGTTTGAAGCTGCAGATCAATGTTATTAGATAGATAATAGATAATTCAATATAATCATCACCCAACTCTATCATTTCCCTCAGCTCTATGTCACATTGAGGTGTCTTTTAGCAAACTGTTCTGGTCTTCCAGCCTGCAACTCTACTGTTTGGTTCACTCTCACCATTGGAATCAACGTTGCTTTCAGCAGCATCAAACAGCTGGGATCTTTTTCAATGAAAAAGCTCTAAATAACCGACTGTACACTACCCGCTGAGTGGCAGCGAGAGAAAATTGGCAACTAGCTGGTGAACATAGTTGAGTATTTAGCAGCTCAGAAGTTGGTGGAGACAAAAACAGATTTGAAAGCAGAGTGATTATTGGAGGTGGCCATTAACGCAACTCCAAATAAATACTAATGTTCCTCTGCGTCTGCTGGATGTGTACATGGGAAAAAATTGCTAACATCTTTGCTTTATCAACTTTGGAAGGCAACAATTTATCTTATGGCGGCAGGTGTACCGGGCCTTCATTGTCATGGTTACAATAATAAACATGTGGTTAATTTTGTGGAACCAGCAGTCTCCTGTGTGAAAGTCCTGTGTTTAGTTGACCCATCCATCCACCCCAACCCTCATCCTCCTGACGCAGACTTTATTGCTCTGTGTATTACGGCTCTGTTAGGAACCGCCTATTAGCATACCGCCTACTGCATACTAAAACATAAATTCAATTAAGCATCCTGTTACCAAGCTGATTGTTTGACACTAACGTATACAGCCAGTATCCCAGGATGCATTTTGACCAACCAGCAGCGACAGCAAGTGGCGGGGATTTTAAAACAGGCTGAAAGCTGAACCCAAGTGGACAGTAAATCAATTACTGCAGTCTTAAACCAGTACTGGTATTATGTAGTGAATTTTACCTGTATGGTTTGTTTAAATAAAATCAACAATATATTTTATTAATGACTCAGCAGAAAAAGTTTGATGGTAGCTAGAAAGTAAAGTTCAGAGAATACATAGCTGAAGTACAATTCACTTTCTCTAGTATGTACATGTAGGTGCGACATACTGTCTGACCATAAAAGAAAATCTCACAACAGTTTGTATTTTAAAGTGATCCAAAAATTGCTTTTTTTTTTTTAAAAAGAAGTAAACACCTGTCCTCTCTTTTTTACCAGAGGTAGATTGACACCTGGCAGCTCAGGCCAACATGACACATTGTATAATAACGCTAACCAGACATACCTTTGACCTTTTGGTGTTCTCTGACGAGTTTCTTTTTTCAGCAGGACTCCAAATTCAGCAGCATTTGAAAACCTTACAGCTGGAGCCCATGCACCTTTTTTTTCAGAGACATAGTCCATTAAACACTCTGTATATACATTATTCAGACACCTTTGACTAGTGGCCAAGCACACCCTATAGGAAAATCTTTACACACATTTCTCCAATTGCATGACACTTAACAGGAGAGAAAGTACCCAGAGAGTTATCCAGTGCTGGTCACTGTCTCTTCATCATCTAAATGATCTGTACATGTAGAAATACCACTTCTTTTTTTGATATATTGATGCGTCATGACAAATATTTCTACAGTTCCCAGGACAAGCAGTCACCCAAGCATCTACTGAACGAGGCCAGCAAAGAATAAAGATATGTTCAGTGGACTCAGCCTCTTTCTGGACTCATTTCAGGGACTGAAAGATAATCTTGCTGCGTTCAAACCACCGGGACAGAGACTGTCAGAGAAGATCTGTTTGTGTGTTCACACTGATGGCTCCACAGAGGACCTGCTTGTCTAAAACCTACTTCTCAGGAAAGTCTGTGTCTAAATGCAAGAAGGAAGTCAGACAAATTACAGGGTCAAATAATGCATTTAAATAACTGGTCATTCACTGCTGATTTTTAGCTTGTGAGTCAGTGTGTGTGTGTGTGTGTGTGTGTGTGTGTGTGTGTGTGTGAGATCATGGCAAAATGTGGTCCTGGAGACACCTCCTGCGGGAAATTCCACAGAGTAACAGGTGTTTATATGTCTGTCTGTGTGTGGACAGATTTCTGTCATCGCAACAGCATTGGTTTCGTTTCAATTCAATTCAATTCAATTCAATTCAATTCAATTCAATTCAATTCAATTCAATGCCTTTATTGTCATTGCACAGTGTACAATAAAATGAAGATTCTCCAGAGGTCCACACAGTAAACATAACTTCACAGACAAGTAGACACATAAAACAAACAATGAATAGTATAAGAACAGAGGGTATAAAAGCAGAATAAGTGCACTCAGTTATATATACATATATACAGAGGTAATATTGCACTGCATGCATTGATAGTATTGCACATTTAGGATATTATTACACGTGTACAGGACATCACTTGGGTTGTGTACATATTATAGCCTGATTTTTCAGCAGTTGTTACACTCCAGAAGCTTGACTCTTGTTCTTCATGTAGCTGCTCCTGCTATCTACACTGAATCTTGTTGTTAATCTGTTGTATGTTTTGATGAAAACTTATAATACTGTGTATGACCTCTTTCTAATCAAGTGTGATGTTGATCTAAATTCCAACACTGCCAACACCATGCTCACTGGGACACTTGCATGATCAATGATTTACTCTATATTAAAAAACTGAGCAGGAAAACGCGGCCTGGTCGAGCTCCAATACTGCTCTAATGCTTAGAAAACAAAGTCTGATTAAGTTTATTACAGTGTTTGTATTGTGGTTCAAGTCCAGCTCAAGCTATTCATCACAGGACATCTCATATCAAAACAAATGGGTCTGTCTTCCATCACTGTCAAGAAGTTTTAAAAACAGCATATAATGATTTCAACATAGTGTGAGAGTTTTCTGGGTCCAACTGGATGAGAGTTTACACCGTCTTGGACACTAGTGGTGGTGTTCAGCGCTCAAGACAATATGTTATATAAAAACATAACGGTAGAGACAGATTTCATTGCAAGAAAAGTTGACTTCTAATAGCTTTATTTTACTTTAACTGACTGCAGACATCTGAAAAAGTTTAATCCCAGTTCTTGAAAAGTTTCAGAAGGGCTTTATAAAGAAACAACAAAGAGACTTTAGTACCAATCCACCCCTCCTTCGGATCCAAGATCACAGCAACACACAGCTGAGAATCAAACCGCTGACTACAAATCAAACTGCCTTTTAATCCATCCACCGTCATTTCTTCTGAGCTCATCTATGAGCTGTTAATTCCCCTCTGAATTGCAGCAATTTTTAATATGTGGTGTTATCTTTTTTTTTCTTTTAATCATTTCCTTTTCCATAATGATTTAAATCCAACGTCCAAAATGAACTTCAGACAAGGAACAAAGGCATGCTCCCGGAAAGTGAAGTGTATGGGAAGAGAGGAGGGACAGTGAGATAAAGACAGAGAGGAGACGAG
The DNA here is from genome assembly GCF_002814215.2 of Seriola lalandi dorsalis. Taxonomy (NCBI): domain Eukaryota; kingdom Metazoa; phylum Chordata; class Actinopteri; order Carangiformes; family Carangidae; genus Seriola; species Seriola lalandi. Next base: position 3,064,508 of record NW_019524978.1, on the reverse strand, counting down.
ATAAAACTCTTTTACATACCAGCTTGTTACACTCTGAAAAAGGTGGACTAGAATTTTACCTTTTGCACTAAAGACGCTTTCACGTTTTCCCCCTTTTCCAAACAACATATTCTCCTGTTGCACAGAGATCTAAACATCTGGGCAGTATTTCATCCTCAGTCAGCTCAGACTTACTGAATGCTGCTTGGCACACAAAGTACAGCTATAAAATCAAATGTCATGTCCCGCTAAACAGTTATCCATCTGAAGTCTGTCGTATTCCTGTCTTCAAACAACTTCTCATTTTACCTCTTAATTCAGATCATGGATAATACATTGAATACATAGATAAAAAGAGTGAAGTAAGTTCTCTTCATTCCCAAGTATGGGTGCAGTAGGTGACTTTCCCAAAAGCTCAGTAACATTTGAAACGCTTGGTCCTCCATCCCCTGAACAATAGACTGAAAGAGATCAAGGCACTAAATCTGTTTGGGAAAATCACCCCTGCTCTCTCTCATCCTCACCTTACCAAGTCTTACCATGTTACTTAACAGCGGTGTTCAGTATTTGTTTCTGTAGAATCTTTGTTGATGATGAAATTCCTCTGTGATATGAAAAACATTTACAGTAACTAACAGATGCCCCCCCCCCCGTTAATAATCATTTGGAGTATTTTCTTGTGGCGCTTGAAACTATTTTCTTTCCCAAAACTGCATCCATGACCTGTAACAGTATTATGAATATACATAAAGTCTTTGGCAGCACTTGTGTACACGTTCGAGAGAAGCCTTTGCAGCGGTTTGAAGTGGTGATCAAAAGAATAGATTTCTGAATATCATGCGGTCTTCTTTTTATCCTACACTGGGTCAGAAAACATTTCCCCTTGAAAGCATGTGGGTAACAAGTGGCCACATTTCAAAATAGATTGGTTCAATATTTTCTTTTATTTCTTAGCCAACAAAGGTAAGTAACATATGGGGCACACGCAGTGCACAAGTTGTCAGTGTAGCAGTCAAGGGGCAAAGCAGGCCCTTGAGGCTGTGACACACTTAAGCTTTAGGACTGCTGGTCGGCTTTGGTGTTATTCTAGACTAAACACTCAGAAAACCACAGCAGATACAAACAATTTCAAAGCCAGCACAACACTGCAGTGTGTGTGTGTGTGTGTGTGTGTGTGTGTGTGTGTGTGTGTGTGTGTGTGTGTGTGTGTGTGTCTGAGATAGGCAGACGGGGACATGGAGAATGAAATGAAGGAAGTTTGTGTGCCACAATCTCAGTGGATAAACTAAAGCTTACAGCTCTGTTAACTTCAGTGAGGGTGACTAACTCCTATATATTTCACATTCTCTAAATATGAGAAAAGGTTCCTATCAAACATATTATCAATGATCACATTTTTTGACATGTATTATAATTTGTTTTCCATGTTTTATGGATGAAGATTTTTGTCCTGTTGAAAATATTCAGCGGGTTTAATACTGACACACTGAAGGAGACACAGAAATTGCATCTCTGCCCAGTTCTACTAAAACTTGCTCAAACTCAGAAAGTAATTTCAGAGTAAAGGAATTGAAAGTAAAAGTTTGATTTTAACATTCATTTCGATTTGATATCTCAACCACAAGTACCACAGTAACTGAAAAGCCACGCAGCAGCCTTACTCTAATGTCATAGTTCAAACTGTTAGGCTACTTAAATATGCACCTCCTACTCCATCCAGTCCCTCCTTCTCTCCCAGCCTGTAATGCAGACCAGAGTTTTTGGCATGGAATCTGCCTTTGTGGGAGAAACCAATTCAAACATCAGTGCTTCAAACAGGCACATAGTTTTACACAGATTCCCATGATGCAATATCACAATCGATCACACATGTTAACAAATCAAAAGCTGATAAGTGATGCTGAAAGACATTCACTGCCAGGAGAGGAGTGGTGCGCAGTTTATAGAGTGACAGAGTACATGCAACGAGGAGAAAACCAGTGAAGGTTCATGTACCACAACTATACTATACTATACTATACATGAGGAAGGTATGATCCTTGTTGATCCTTTGTCTAAATAGAGTATCTATGTTTCAAACTATCAATTATAAATTTAGTCAATTTCTAGTCTGTAAATGAAAGAAATTGAGATCTCTGACTCATACAAACTTGACTTTAGCATCATGATCAACCACAGATTATGGGTAAAAGTTGAAACCCACTTACTAGTTAAAAAATTATTTTTCAATTAAAAAAATATTTCTCTGGAATTCTCAATGCTATTCTTTGAGCTAAATATGAAAATTTATTTATATAGACATCTCATTTTCTGATGTATTGTGATGAATTATTTATTACATTTTGAAAGGAATGGTTCGATATTTTGGAAAACACGTTGTGCTCTTAAGAAGAATTAGATGAAAAGATTGACACCACTCTCATGCATGTATGTCCAGCTACTGCTAGAAACTGACTGACTGCTTAGGTTAGTACAAAGAAAGCTTGGCTCTACCAGCACCTCTAAAGTGCACTTAGTTAACATATTATCTCATTTGCTTAATCCATACCATAACCAAAGTGTAAAAAAATGCTGGCCAGATTAGCTGTTTCTCTTTGCTTCCAGTTTTTGTGCTAAGCTAAGATAGCCAGTTCTTAGCTCTAGCATGGGAGTGGTATCAATTTTCATCTCATCTACCTCTCGGCAAACACAACGCATTTCATAAAATGTCAAACTGTTCCTCTAATTTCTCCCCTTACCCATCATCTTCTAGACCATTTCAATTTTTGTTCATGTTTTCATGTTTTCATATTTCTATGTCCACATGTAAATAAGTGTGTAGAAGTCTTGCCTTCGTTGAAGTGTACTGCAGGTTAATGCAGTTTATTTCACAAAGTCTTAAAAGCCGTTTTCTTAGATACAAACTCAGTATCAGTCTCAACACATGTTTATGCACTACACAAAAAGCCAGCAAAATTTTTACACAAATACATAAATGCACGTCTGAAACATAAATGCATAACTATACTGAGTCACTGAATTTGAATTTAATGTGGCTGTTAGAAAACTTTCCAAACATCAGCTGTCGAGAGTCTGCACTCCCACTAAACGCACTCAGCCACTCTGAAGACCCATTTCCTGGTAATCACGTGTGCATGAACATGCTTGTGTAGTGTGACTCCCCTTGTATGTGTTTTTAAGTGAGGGAAGCATGTGAGTATGTGTATGTGTGTGTGTGTGTGTCTGTGTTTGGGAAGGGCCGTTGTAGGGGTTGCTGTGTCTAAACGCTTTCTCGGGTTCAGCCCTAACACCAGCAGACGTCATGACACCATAATCACCCTCTCACACACGTGCATGTACACCCCTTGAAGCAATGACATGAACCTGTAAAATAAAATGAAAACATTCAAGGCCGCAGGCGGAGACGTCACATTTTGGACAGGAGCTCTGGATAACACTCAAGTTTTAGAAGTGTAGCCTGAAACCGGGGAAAACATTTGTCATGGTAGCACAAAAAAGTCAACAACTCTGTGTCGATCGATTTTGGTATTGACTGGTTAACAAACTGGCATACAGTATCTTTGTCTGGAATAGTCACATTTCAGGCCACAGCTGTGGGAGATTCCACTATCAACTACTATCAACATTTGTTTTGTATGTTGAGTCATGGCATATTGTCCCTACTAATACCAATATTCCTACCAAATTCTTTACCATTGCCTGGATCATATCACTCATGCTATCTGAAGCAACATGCCCAAACAGACGCAGCCCATTTCATTTTTAATGCAATGAATTTCTGAACACCCGCTGACTGTTAGGTGGAAAATTATTTGTGGGATATGGTGGAGTTTGTCCACATATATTTCAGGGTATATTATATCTATTCATGACATATTTCTGCTCATGCTTTGTAGCATTGCCTATCCCGGCTGACACTGGATGAGAGTCGGATACAACTAACTAACGGATGGATAACTGTGGTAATAGTTTAACATGGGAGTCTATGAGGATTGACTCACTTCTGGAGGCAGCCTCAAGTGGCGGTTTGAGGAACTTTGTTTTTGGCACTTCAGTATTGGCTTTATATTTGAGCCTAGCAGGTTACAGCTCGGATACAACCTGGACAGGTCACCCGTCTATCACAGGGCTGACACATATGGACAGGAAACCACTCACACTCATATTCATACCTATGGGCTAACCAAGATATATTGAATGAGTAATTTAGATAATGTGCATTTTTGTATCATATTACATATGTGATATTATGTGAGGCATCAGCTTTGTGTAGGTACTGCAGGTAGAAGGGGTCATCTGAGGTCCAGAAGACACACAACATATTAGAGATGACAAGTTGGATTATGAAGCAGAAATAGAGACCGCAGAGAAAATAATACTCAGGGTAAGACTGAGAAAGGGAGCGCATAATAAGAGAAACCACTCTCAGTCTAATTTCTCCAGTCTCTTTGGGTGGGCCTGGGGAGGCGCTGAGATTTAAATCATGGCTGTTTGACTGATGGTATACACAGGCACTTTCATACGCTTCAGCCTCGAGGATGTTTAGATGACCAGCAGCAGTCATAACATGCTGAGTTATGCTCTCTGTATTTTATGCTTTGGTTAACAGCAGCCTCTCCTGTAAGAATAATTAACTGCTCTTTTCTCGTGCGGTTCGTTTAGGTTACTATCAGCAAAATCACAACAATCTAAGTGCATGTGAGGACACACCCTCCACTTTTTCCATTGCTGTAATAGTATTCATAGACTTCAGAATATTCCGTAAATTTCACCATATTACATGAAAGTGGGAGTAAATGAAACAGTTCTTGGTTGTAGGTCATGGTAATTGTGCTGTTGCTGAGTGGATGCTTTTCTGTTTTCTGTTGTGAGAATGGATGGGTCCTTGAGATCAAATGATCCAGTGAATAGGCAATAGTTACATGATATTAAAAGCCAGTCTTATATCATTGTAATTTCTTGCATTTCTCTTTATAGTCTTGTTGCAAAGCGTTCTGATGCAAATGTCTGAAATCATTAATGTTTAATGCGAAAAGGGTAAAAATCTATCACATACTTGAAATGATTGAAATAAAACAAGGAATGACTGGTGTTGATCCTGCAAGTGATTTGTCCCTGATGTCACATTTTGTGTGGCTTTTTCAAGTAGCCAGAGAGGTGAGCTGAAATCAGAGAAAGAGACGAATAAAGATTAAACCTACTGTGCCCCACCCAAAGCTGCTCAAATGGAGCGTTTCAACAGAAATGGCTCAGAAACAGTTTCTTTTCCACTTACTTCCCCTCTCACTCACCCAGACACACACATACACACACACACACACACACACACACACACACACACACACACACACACACACACACACACACAGTGACACATAGATACAGGGCTTAAACATACACACAAATGCAGTCCCCAGGTGATACCTCCGGCTCTGCCTAATGTGGTGTGAGGTAATGCTTCTAGGAAAGGATGGAGAGGTTAGAAAGGGAGGGATGGGGTTGTCTGGGGGGTGAGACCCTAGAGAAGGAGAGCGTCCCGCAGCTGTATGGTCTGGATGTGTTGTTGTGTTTGGTGCCAGACAACCAGTGAGCTCTCCCTATGAATTCATCATCAGGCTGTTTCAACGCAGACACTCCCAAGTCAACACAGAACACAAAGCACAACCTTGATATTTGGTCATCCTGCTAATGTCTGTTTTATGTTATGAAAAGTGCTGAAGCAGAAAGAAGTCCTTGTAAGAGCAGAAGTAGTAAGCTACTCATAGTGGTCTTTATGTAACATGTCATCCTGCCTTCCCTTCTGTCCAGTTTTAAATCTAATCCCACAGACACCTTGAACCTGGGATGCTAAGATAGAAAAGCAGTTTCATTTAGATCCAGCAGACACCTGATCTGTGTATCAGGCTCATTTTGGCCCAGTTCAGCAGAGGGAAATGTCAGAACTTGAGTGACAGGGATTAGTGAAGCTAGTCTGAAGGAATGCTCCTGCACATGCCATGCAATGCAGGTTGTTACTGTATTTACAACAGCTGGGATAACAGCACAGAGAGGAATAGAGAAGCAGTTACAAGTTTGGTTAGTAAGTATGGTGCAGGAGCTTATATTGATGCAGAGACTAGCAAATAAAACCAGTCCAATTTTTTACATGTAAAGCTTCACCACTGAAGAAAGTATTACAAAGGTCTTTAGAAAAAACTACATTGGCTGTCGTGGGACTGTGTGCGGTCGTGGGTCAACGATATCCTCTATATTTTTTTTAAACATTCGCCTTCAGTCTAAATCAAAGGCAAAAGTTTTTACTGTGTGCGTGTCCTTGAAACCCTCACACTAAACTCAAACATCACTGTACCCCATTCTGAGACTCACCTTTTAAACATGGCTGTGTGTTTACATAGTGAGGTGCTTCTGTGACCTCATGTACTTAGACAGCTGCTGGTACAATAATGAAGGGAAAACCCTCATATGCACACACATTGCAAAGAGAGAAAAATAGTTTTATGGGAGGGGAAATATTCTCATGATGTATTATAGCGTATATGGGTGGGGGGTGTGGAAAGACTAAAAGACTATATGTGCAGAGTTGTTCTTTTTGCCACTGGACTATTGGCAGCGCCTTTCATACATGAAATGCAGTACAAGGTATTTCACATAGATTTCATAAAAGCAAACATCTTAGCAAATCAAAGGTTGCAGACAAACAATAAAATACATACATATGTCAAGCTGCAGTGAGCAGGTTTAGGTTGGAGTTCCCTTGCCACCAAGCACTATTATATAATACTTATGGCTGCCATTTATAATGCTTAGCATATTGGTAAAACTTTTAACCGCCACTGCAGAAACCCAGGTTTGGTTCCATTTCAGCTGTAAGGTGAAACAAAAGTAGCAGACAATTTTATTGGAAGTCACGTTAGAGTCTACACCCAATCCTGGCCAAACGGTGGACCCCCCAACAGCGACAAGGGATCGTGGTACACAATGGGAATTGGCTATACTAAATTGGGAATAAAAAAGAAGTAGAAGAATGCTTAGAATATAATTCCACTCCCAGGACTTATAACAGTATTCTCATTAACAGATCCACTGGGACATTAACCTGGCAAAATAACATCAAAATGGCTGACAATAGAGTAAAAAGTAAATATATATGATGCATTTGACCTATATCCCATGCCTGAATGTAAACAGCCTGACACAGGATTATTGTTGGTGTTGAAGTTCAGTGTGAACTTACACACAGGTCGGCCCAACAGGTTTTACAAGGTCCCTCAAACTAATGATCTATCGTTCTTCAATGCATAGAGTGACTGGGTGCAGATACACAAACTCTTAACACCAGTTTTAAAATGTTTTGATGAGTATGTGCTGCGATATCTACCAGAACCATAGCAGATAGGCTACTTAGTGTGGAACACAATTAACTGCAGAAGAAATTAAACAGGAGATTCCTTCAATCAAGCACAATTGATTCATTGTCATGGTTACCACTGGGCCTCTTTGTTGACCTCTACAATGATGCCATATGGAGAAAAGTTTGTTTGTTGTTAGTAAGTGCAACAATTTAATTTGCCCTTTAGAACAGCAACATGTCAGCTTTAATCAATACCACTGAGCAGATTGTGTTTTATTAATAGGTTAATCAGCAGTTAGCATGTACTTGCACAGCCAAGGTACATTAACATGCATGCACAGCTTGTCCTGTGAGTATTTTTCCACACATAATGCATTAAAAAAAGAATGTAATATTTTAAGTCCTACATGAAAAAGACAGATATTTATTTGATAGGAAAAACTACAAGATGTAAATCAACAAAGGGCTGTTCCTGTAAATCCTTCTGTCAAAAGAAAACTATTTAAAGTCTGATTTTGGCTGGCTCTGTAAATTCAGATAAAAAAGAACCTTACTTGGTATCAAGTAATTGTGTTTGCAAGCGTTTTCTCTTTCTTGCTTTTCTTCAATTCCCTGAAACACTATTACAGCATTATCACTTTCTGGCAAAGAGTCCTGTCTTTCAGCAGACTGTGTTTTGTGTGAGATGTGTCTTGAGTGGTTACCATGACACAGACACTGCACACACTGTGCAGCTGTGGCTGAAGATTACTGATGTGTGAAAGATGAGCAGATTGCACCCTCTGGTGGAGTGAAGGTAGTCACTGTTAAATTGAAACATGGGAACTTTTGAAACTAAATGTTACCTTGTATTTCATCCTGACTATCTTGAATAGGTCATTTCATGTCGGGTGACCACAATGATATGATGGTGGCTCAGCAGACTGAAGCACAAACTTCTTCCAGCTACTCAGGGTAGTCTTTTATCACTTATTTTAAGTTACTGAGGTGCCAGTTGGAGGACCATCTATGGGACTAGGAGACCACCACAAAATACCTTCAAATGGTTTATGGACCATTTATACTGAAGGCTTTATAAATGCACTTCCTGCACTGCTGCCAGGTTGCCCATTTGTCCTAACAACATTACTACAGCTGGGATAAAGGGACAGTAACACTGTAAACACTTGACACAATTACTTTCTACTTTCTACTGGATTCAAGGTCTGATTGAAAACCATCATATCGTACGCTGGATTTTGCCATAGGATGGGGTTTTGTCAATTGAAGACCCAGTTGAAACACTGAGCATAATATTTCACATTAAGTAGTTATTTAAGACTCTGCAGACCCACAGAGGTATTTACAGTTATTCTAGTTGTTTGCATCTTATCAGTTTGAAGTTATTTGAGGAAACCAAACTCCATAATAAGAATGATGAAGGTGTGTCTTTATCCCAGTCAAAGGTACACAATGAAACTATAGTCAGGGAGATGTCAACACGCATTTTTCTTTCATTTTAATATGTCACAGTAGTAAAAACACAGGTGTAAATAACAAAATTAATTATGGCTGAATGCTATTTATCTGTTTCAAGGTGCAAGTATTGTGCATGCTGGCTCACTGCCATGACTTACTGGGACAATTAAATAGAACGGAGCCATCATTATGTTATTAGTAACACCTGTGCTTCTCTCACTAATTAAGCAACAGACTGAAAAACACCCATGTGGGTGGAACATGAGTGTGCAGGGTAAATAGATAAGGTAAGGTAAGGTAAGGTAAGTATGATCACAATGCACATGCGCTGGAGTATATAAATCATACATACAAATCAATACAAAATGTGCCAAGGATCACATGTTTAACATGACACATGGTGGTAAAAACAGTGTTATAATAATAGTAATATAAGAATAGTAATAAAACCTGCTATAATAATAAATTGTGATAGAAGACAATAGTTCCTCTAATAAAACTAGATATAAACATACAAATTAAAAACCACAGTGCTTTTGATAATAACCCAGATATACCAGATATGGTTACCCTGCTTGTCATAATTTAAGAGGAAGATGGAATGAAAAAGTTCTTGTACCTGTTCAGTCCACAGTTTGGCATCCTGAACCGTTGGCCTGAGGGCAGTATCTCAAATTCTGGGTTCAGGATGTCTGTTGGGTCATTCAGAATCTTCTGAGCCTCCCTAAGAACAGATTTCCCATATGAAAACTGAAGTTAGTGATCATATAAATCCAGTTAATGCCAAATATTTAAGGATGTTGACTTTACTTGTGTTTTTTTCCTCCCCCTATTTATTTATAGATCATCATTTGTAAATAACCGAAATTCATTAATATGTCAAATGATAATTCTTTGTTTCCAAGGCAGTTAAATCTAAATATGAACAGATAATTACTTAAACCTATTCACTAAATGTTGTTGCCTGTGAACAATTTTACATGGGACAATGTCATGGCTTCACCACATTGTACATCTAATGTAGGAGCCTGGGTTAACACAAACATATACAGGATGGCAACTATAGACCACATAAGTGCATTTGTGATTTTGGATTAAGACCAATTTCATTACTTACAAAGGGCAATATAAAACTGGTCCGGCCTTAGGAGGATATAAGTTCCTTTATATAGACTAATATGTGCCTAAGTATATATTTTATGTCCTTTTTTCTCCATGGACCTAGAGTTAGGCTACCTGACTGATTTATTCATTGAAAACATTTTTTTAAACTAAATTTATGGATAGACAGTTGACTTCACAGCAAAACTTTAAAAGAAGCACAACAGATAAAAATAGAGAATGAGGCAGTGTCCACCAAAGCCAACCTCTCATCTTTTAATAGACAACTAATGGAGAAAAATGAATGATGAATCCTAATGAAAAATGGGGGGTTAGGGGGGTCTGTGTTTCCAACCATCCATGTCATATAATTTTGACTGTGATGAATTAAAGAAAATTATTGCAAAAGTAAACTGTGTATTCATTGTAGGAGGTATCATTTATCACCTCCTGACCTGTCAGACAACTTAATCAATTAATGTCCATGCATTAATCCATCTTCAGTCTTTCTATAAAGCTAACTGGATGTCCAGTGGAAGTGGTGATTCATCACATGCCGACAATGTGAGAGGAAAAAATACATACTGCTTCTGAATAAGCCACATTTTGACCCAACCTAAAAAAATATTCATAACAATATGATGACAACTCAGAAACGTAAGAGAAATCTGGCTATGAAGGAAAGATGGTCTTTACATTCACATTTTAAAAAATAGTCCCATATTCACTAGTTTGAATTCCCTTGCTTTACTTTCCAAAAATAAATTATATGGCAACATTTTAAAGATAATGTGCTAGGTATGTCTTGCAACAGTTGGTATAGGTTTTGTATGATATAGATTTTCTTAAACTTCAAACAAAAGGACATTCATTTACTTGGACACAACATATTATGAATCCTGCAGGAATGTGAAGTGTTACATTCACATTAAAATGTTCCCCCTGTGTAAATGCTCCTGATGCGACCCACTCATATGAACCGTAATGTCAGTCAATGTGTGTGTGTATTTTGTGTGTAATTTTAAACTGAAATGCACAAAATTAATGTTAGTGTTATGCTTAGAGCTTCACATGGCTGGTCACGTACAGTGGCTTTGTTCACTGTCAAACCTATGTGTAAAATATGTCCTTAAATGCATCAAATCCAGATTAGATGTTTTGTAGAGTTACAGTGTTAAGCAGCAACAACCAAATCTTAAAAATTTCAACCTTGGCGTTTTTCCAATGAATCTTCAAATGACACAGATTTGTGACATTGTGACATATGTTGCAGTTACTTTATGTGTGTTTATTTTCGTTTTTCCCAAGGAACATGAATGCAGCATTTGACCAAATCAGCTGATATAGAAAAAAAGAAGCCGCGGGCAGGAAAACCGCCCTCTCGTGTGACGCATGGTTCGCGCTACGGTACGCCATTTGTGTCTAGCAGCAAAAAGCGCGGACGGTGAAAATAGTCGTATAACAAGAGGTAAGTTTACTTAAGATTTGACGGCATTGCTTAATTATTAACCGAGTTGCTTTTATTGAAACGGTATACGACTCTCTGGGTTGTTTTCGTGCACTGTTTCGGTAATATAGACCACTGTTTTAGAGGTCGATGTTAGCCTCCTTTTTGGGCCTCTGTGCTGCCGTCGTTTTCCAAGCCTTGTAGCGATTTAGACCCGCCTTTATCCTGCTGTGATTGGACTATGCGGCTGATCTAGTAATTTAATTGGACACGCTGTGCGTATCTCAAAGTACATTGAGGAACCATGTTGCTAGTTAGCATGTTAGCCACGGTAACCAACAGCACTACTGACAACAAGTTAACCCAATTTGATCCCCAGTGAAACAGTCATTAACGGCATGCAAAGAGTTTTCACACAGTGTTTTACATTGCAACACGGATGTTTTGCGTTGTCGCTGCAGTTTCCTACGTGCAGTCTAAAACCTGTTCGGCTAACTTAACATTACTTTTAAGCTAATGTCTTACGCTTGGCAGTTGGTGTTAAACCGCTGGAAATTCACCCAGATAGAGTTAGCAAGTTGACAGTGTGGCTAAGTTGTGTTCGTAGTCTTGCTAAATAGACACGGAGCTCTGCCAGAGGCAGACCCAGTGTTTGTTGTCCATGTCTGAATGCTATCCCAACTGATCCCTTTGCCTTCTGTTCAGATAATGGTCGTTTCTCTGCCTTCTAGCGGGAACCTGATACCAAACTCACAATTATAATCTTGGAAACATGAATTACACATAACACGTTATAGGTCACACAGAAGCCACTCTTCATTTTGCCATACATAGAACTTTGGATCAAATAAATAGCACATTACTGAAAATTACGTCTTGGTATGTTGCTCCCTCTGTTAAGCCTGCAGTCGTGTTCTACCATAACACACTGTAGATGGCGGTAGTGAGCACAATGAGCTCATTCATGAAGTACCCATTGGTACTTCCTGAACCTGTCTGAACCGATCAGAACTTCTAAGATCATTTTTATTATTGGTATCGCATTTAGATTTGCGAGTACGAAGAGGCTTAATAGAACTCGTGAATTTTGGTAAAAGAGTCACAAAGTCACTTAAATCCTTACAAATTTTAAAATGACAAAATCTAGACAATAATGGATTTTAAGCATTAATATATTTCCTTTTGTGACAAGTATGCATCGCAGAAAATGACTGCAACATATTAATTGCTCAAAACGACCCCTATATTTTGTTCAAACTGTATTACATGGTGTTTGAGAGAGCTTGTGTTTAAGAAATCAAACACGAAGCACAAGAAAATAAAGAATTGTCATCACTTTGACAACACATATCACATTTAGAAAAAACAGCTGCAGATTACTTAAACACAGGCACATTAAGGAACACATAAGTTTAACGACAATATGTGGCTAAATGAAACTTGAAAATACAAAGAAACCAAAAACACTCTCTCAGCCACTGTAAAATTACATTGCATCTTTGCCACTAAAAAAACAAATGTTGAAACTATTGGAGCTGTGCAACACATTTGAATTATGGTTATTCATATTTAAATGTTAAGCTGCACTTTACAGGCTTTTAGTGATGCATCTTAAACCAGCATTAACATGTATAGTCCATTTAATGAGTGTGACTACAGTGGCCATGTGTTTTGCTCATCTAATAAGCAGCAACCCACTGCTCTCATGCTGGCAACAATTTGTGTCTGGAAGCACTAGATGGCGACATTTACTCGTGTTTGGTATGACAGTGTTGCTGAAGGATTGATCACGTATGAGAAGCTTGTGTTTAATTGCCCAATTTGTGGCTAATGCACTTAACTTGTTTACAGAATTTTCTTTTATTCACTGAATTGTGTTTCAGATTAAAAAACTTTTTTTTGTTTTTTTGTTTTTTCCCCAGGAAGCTTGATCCGGCATTGATGATAACAGTCGACTGCACTGTTAGATGTAATTATCGCAGGATATGATATGGATAAAACATTGATATCACCAAAGGAGGCTGAAAGTGACACCGGTGGGAAGGTGCAGCCAGACGATGTGGAAATGGAGGAAGGTAAAATACCCAGTTCACCCCGCAGGACTGCTGAGCCCGATGAAGCAGACGAGGAACTCGCTGAGAAGCTGCAGCCAGACTCCATACCTGAAGATGGGGATAACCTCTGCACCATTTGTGGCTTCTCAGCCAAATGCCCAAGGTCACTGAAGATTCACTATGCACGAAAGCATGGAAAGAACTCAAAGGACAGTGATAAAACTGCAAAGCCAGCTGCAAAAAGTGAAAATATCAGTGATGTCAGTCCACCTGAAAACCAACAGGAGGAAGACATGGAGACAGAAAGTGGTGCTGAGGTTAAACAAAACCAGGAGTCGGATTTTTTGGAATTGAGATCAGCAGCCAGTGACAATGGCACGAACACAAAGAGTTTAACTAAAAAGCAAAGCGTATTTGACAAACAGCAGGCAGATCAAGAGGAGGGGATCCCTACCCAAGAAAGAAGAGTAAGCAAGCGAACCCCCAAACCTAAGATGATTCACTCTTGCAACTACTGTGGGCAGGAATTTAGGGACAAGGCTCCTTTAGATGTTCATATTCAGAGATACCACACCAAAGACACCCCATACACATGTGAGTATTTTAGTAATTGATTACCAGTCGTTTTTGGGCGAATTTCCTCCGAATATAATATTTGTAATATTTTTTCCTTTGAGACAAGTATATTTTTTCTTGTTCTGCATTTATTAGTATATATAGTATATTATAAGTTATGACTGCAGATATGTATTTTACCTGATGTCTTAAATTGGACGGTTGAAAAGACTTAAAGTGTTTCTATGAAATGTCTTTTAGTTGATGCTGATGAGAACATGGATGATGAAGAGGAAACCGAGGATTCTGGCAACTCTGTGAAGGCTACTCCAACACGAGTGGCGCCCAAACATCCGCACAGCAGGTTCCAGCTGAAGTGTGCACACTGTGATTTTAGGGTCAGTACCCCTGCGCTGCTAGAGAGCCACGCTCGAGTCAAACACGTGGACAAGGAGTGGTACCGCTGCAAATTGTGTAACTTTTTTTCGGCCACTCCCGAGTGGATGGATACTCACCTGTCCTCAGATAGCCACATGCAGCAGCAGAAAGGGAGGAAAAGTGGGGAATCTTCCTCATTTGAAGTCTACGTTGAGTGTGTAAACAGAGACAGTGCTGAGGATGGTGCAAATATAGATGATGACACTGGTAGGGCTGATAGGGCTGATGGAGAAGGGGTAGCTACTTTGACAGAAGGAGACCAGGAAACTGAAGACGCAGTGGAGGCTGCTAAAGCTGTGTTGGTGGAGGTGGAAGATTTAGAGCTTGAACCCCCAAGAAAGAAAAGAGGAAGACCGAAGCAGGGGTCCACGACCACTTGTGGATACTGTGGCCTGGTTGTGTCCAATGCCACCAACCTCAGTGTTCATGTTCGCCGTAAACACAGCAAGGAGTATGGATACAGCTGCACTCTGTGCAACTACAGCTGCGTCACTAAAGGAGACATGGATCGTCACTGTATCACGAAGAAACATGTTAGACGTACACAAGAGTGTGCCAATAAAAACCCAGTTAACAATCACACAAGTGCGTCACCGCAAGAACCCGCAAGTATACAAGCCGAGGAACCAAATGCAGCCTCACAGACCACCGACAAAGAGCAGGAATACAACAGCACAGCCTCTAAAGAACAGAGCAGTGAAGAGCCGAGTCAGTCAGACACAAGCCAGAAAAAAAGTAAATATGACTCTGTTAATGCTTGTAGCCACTGCGATTTTGTTGCTCAATCAATCCCTTCCCTCCATCTCCACGTCAAGAGAAAGCACACCAAAGATTTTGAGTATGTCTGTCTAGCATGTAGCTACTATGCCGTAACTAGCAGGGAAATGTCTCGCCACGCAAACACAGAGAAACACAAACAGAAGAGCCAGAAATACTTGGAGCCGGTGGGGGGTGAGGGACAAAGAGCTTTGGCACTTCCGTTGAAGCTGAAGCAGGTCATTGAGCTCGGTGGGGAAAACTCTAAACCTGAATGTGAACCACCTAGCCCCACAAAAGAGTCTGAATCTTGTTCTGACGACAGTCAAGCTATGGAAAGTCAGAATACAGATGCACCCTCCGTCACGACAGGACCTGTCGATGCTGTGGTTAGGGTCACTGGTAGTGCAGATGAGAAGCAAGCAGAGAATATTACATCTAACTCTGGTGGCGAATCAGATCCAACCGACCAGACTATTAGCCTTACAGTACTGTCTGAACCCCAGCAGGCTCCAGCAGACCTTCAGCCTGCAGTTGACCAGTCTGCACAGCAAGAGAGCCAGGAGGAAGGGGGTAAACAGGCAGACGATGAACACTTAAATGCAGATGTGGTGATTGTAGAAGCAAAAAGTGACAGCTCTCATTCAGATACACAAATGTCCAAAGCCCTTCCCTTTGATGCCTGCATTGTATCCATGAAGGCCCTTGCTGAGCAGGAGCAGGCAATGCAGGAAGGTCTATCTCTGGAAGGCGAGGCTACTGTGATATGTCTGACTGGAGGCTCACCAGTGCCTTCTGGCCACCCAGCCCCCAGCTCTCCATATGTTAAGAAGCTCAAGCCCAAGGAAGTGAAGGTGAGAGAAGAAGCCAAAGGAAGCAGCTGTCGCATACGTTGCGAGGACTGTGGCTTCATGGCAGACGGCATCAGTGGTCTCAACGTCCACATCTCAATGAAGCATCCATCCAAGGAGAAGCATTTCCACTGCCTGGTGTGCGGTAAATCGTTCTACACCGAAAGCAACCTGCACCAACACCTGACCAGCGCTGCCCACCTACGCAACGAGCAGAATAGCGTGGAGGAGCTGCCTGAAGGGGGAGCGAGCTTCAAGTGTGTGAAGTGCACGGACCGCTTCGAAACGGAGCAGGATCTGTTTGTTCACATTAAGGAGAAGCATGAGGAGCTCCTCAGGGAGGTCAACAAGTACGTGTTGGAGGACACGGAGCAGATCAACCGTGAGCGTGAGGAGAACCAGGGCAGCGTGTGCAAATACTGTGGCAAGGTGTGCAAGAGCAGCAACTCAATGGCTTTCCTGGCACACATCCGTACACACACAGGTATGTACGCTGCTTCTGTTTACTCACACACTCTTTCCTTCTCCTACTCTCTGGGTCTCACACACGTACTGTCTATATGGACACCAGTGCACTATGTACTCCATGCAAAAGCTGGCCAAAGCTATCACCACTCATTTTACATATGATATTAAATAAAGAAGATGAATTAAAGGAGCATCTTAACCCTATAATCCACTACAAATTTGTTAAAAACACTACATGACAAGACACTATTAGGAAGATATTCATAATTATATATTTTAATATGTAATATTTTATCTCCCTGCAAATATTTTCCATTAGAACCAGACTGTATTTGTAGGGTGGGTGGCGCTCCCTTAAATTAATTACAGTATTAAATAATAGCGTATATACAGTAAGGTGCTCCTCTGTAAAAATTTGTAGCAAATAACAGCAGTATATACAGCTCCATTGCTTCATGTTGTGTCAAACAAATAACAACCATTACTGACTTGGGTCGGTGAGGGTCGATAACACATTGTGATTGGCCAGTGAGCCCTGTCCCTGCACGTAGCAAATCTTGACGGTCCACTGGCCCACTAATGTGGTGAGTTTAATACCAGTGCTTCCAATGGCCAGTCCAAGTATGACAGACGTGTCCGTTGTCTATATGTTTGTGAGAGAGAGAGAGAACGGGGCAAGGAGGCAAATCAATGTGCTGCCCACAGCTTACAGTTTAATAATAATTTAACCCATTTGAAATATAAAAAAAAATACAATCAATAAAACCATGGTCAGTGTTGATATTGTGGTTGACCGCCACAAATTAATCAATGTATAGGAGAGGTGTAAAAAAAATATTTTTGGTTCATTTTGAAACCATTTAGACTGGTGCCAGTCACCACAGTCTAGGTACTTAATGGCAAACACTGTATTTGAACTAGCAAATTGGTTAGATATATTGTAGATGCAGTGTGATGCAATTAATAAACTTATATGGACTAAAAATAAGATTTTGATAAAAAAAAAAAAAGAAATAATAAAAATATATTTACTTAGATATAATTTTACAACTTTACAGTTGCTGGGTAAATTATTGAACCTCCTGTAGCTGATATCGATCTGGTTTGGTGTTCTTATGAGGCGTTTTATGAGCACTTGAATACATTGAGTTTGACTAAAAATCATAAAAGGAAAGGTGTAATCACTTTGTGTAGCTGCTCAGCTATTAGGCCTCTGTTTTTAGGTACAACTGTATTGAGTGTGGAGATACAGCCTCTTCTTTGGCAGCTCAGGCTAATGTTAAAGCTACTATCTACTGCAGCCAGGTAATAGCTGTTTCAGTAGAGATGAAGGTAAAGATTGATTGAGCTTCAGACCAGCAGGAGAGACGCTAATGGACCCCAGATTGGGATTCCCTGAGCAACGCTTGGTCAGAGACATGTGCGACTCATAATTGATGTGTCCATTACCAAGACTCAGTTGTAATTATAGTCAATAAGTCTCTGTAAATGTGTTAAAGCTTAGGCTAAAAGCATTGCAGGTCCAAAGAGAGGTGGGCTAATAATTTAAAATAATCAATGCAGACGTATTCAAAGCCTTTAATTTCCCTTGTGTCTGTACGTCCATGTTTGTGTATATGTGTGTGAGCACTTGTATGCCTAGTGAATGTGTGTATATGTCAGCCTTCATGGCTAGCTGATTATCCTCAATCCATTAAAATTTATCTTGTCATTTATAATGCAAAGCAGGGCTGCGTTGTTCAGGGCTTCGACTGCGAAATGTCCGGCAGGTTAAGAACGTAGGGCGCTCCATTACTTTTCCCTGACCATGTGTATTAATTGCTTTTAAAATCAACTTAATGCAGGAACGAGATGTGAGGGCGCCATCAATAAATGCCCTTCGTTGCCTTCTATGGTCCATCCCCCTTTCAGCCCAAACTTTAATGGGACTTTAATTGAAGTCTATGCTCTGTGCTTACCACATGTGTACATGAGTGTATGTGTCTTTGTGTTTGTATGAAGCGTCTGTTGAATGGGAGATAAAATGGGATTGTTTCCACTTTTGGACTCACTGACAGTGGATGGTTTGTGCAGGTATTATTGGTTTGTCATGTAGTTCTTGTCAGAAAACCCAGAGATAATATTCCCTACATGGCCTCACTGAATACTGGTCAAGAACTTTAAACAAAGTGCTGATTTCACTCCATTATTTCAACATATGGCCATAACTGCAATGGGCTAAAATGTGCTGCTGTAAAGTACCTTGATATGTTGTTACTTCTGTAGTATAAGTAGGAAAAGCAATGTATTTGCTGGGGCAGAGGAACAATGTAACTCAAAAGAAACTCGAATGTTTTTGTCCGTTTTTTATGATACGTATGCCAGTCACCTTGTGCGCCAAAGTCAGACTGCTTACTGCTCAAATCAGTTTGCTTAAAGCTATAAGAATTGGAGGTTAAAATCCTGATGATTAATGTTGAGCTCCCACTTTCTTCTTATTAACGGTTAGTCTATATGTATTCATGATTTTACCCTGTGTCATAATTCTTGAGTTTTTGAGGTCACTTCCTTAGTGTTACTTAAGAAAATGAAAGCTGTGACGCTGAGGTCCCAACAGATGGCTTCAAGTCAAGGGCACGTTCTCAGGTTTCAAATGATGAACAGTTTGTTTTTTAGGTTTACTTCTTTTTATTCAATTGAGTTACGTTCTTGTTTATAAGATTACATCTCCACTTTCATTTATGCTGTTCTTATTTGTCGGAAGCACCTATTTCTCTTTATTTTTTGACAACATATGCAAGTTGTTGTTATTGCTAAGTTCCCTCATTACAGTGAATTATTCACCTTTTATATGGTGGTCGTTTATTCTGGGAGTTTGTTTGTGGGGCTCTGGAGGAGCACGGTGGGGGTCTGCCAGTTTCGGGGCTGGGAGCATGTCCACATCCTTTTAATTAAGACCTAGTTTTTATTCACTTGATTAATCAGTGAAATCAGGAGACGGTGGTGGGAGGCTGCACACAGATTTGTCAATTTGTCCCTTAAAGGAAACGCATACACATGCTTGCATTTTGCCAATGAGGGTACAGCTGGAATTTGCATTTTGAGGTAAATTGGTCACTTTTTCACTGGAGTGAGCTGTCTGACCTCAGACTGAGCCTCAACATAATGGACACACATGCCATGCATGCATGTTCACGCAGGATGTGATATGTGTTTGTTGAAATAACTGAAAAGTAAAATGGGAAGCATTCTCCCTGCCTGCCTTATGGCAGGATTTTTTGGAATTTCAACACGTATAACTTTTGAACATAATGTATGGTAATGAGCACAGTTTAACCAATACAGGAGTTTGATATAGAAACTTCTTAGATCCTTATATCATTGAAGTTATTTGGTGTTTTCCCACAGGATTTGATCTTTTATCATTTGCAGAAGTATTTAAAAAAGCACTGATTATTATTGACTATTGCTAAGCCCAAGTCAATTTTGCAACTAGCCCCCAGACCCAAATGGGACAAAACAGACAAAAAAAGCACATTCAGAATGAAAATATGATGCCAAAGGGTTTTTTAACGATGAAGAATGAGATGTCGATTCATCTGCATGACGTCTATACTAACCATCACTATCACTCTCCATCGAACTATTCAGTGCATGGAATATTTATGGCTGAAAAACATGTAAGGATCAGAGGAGGAAGAGCATGCATATGAAACGCTGAAAGCTGAGTCAAAGTGAAAATAGGAAGTAGATTGGTACAAGACAAGTATTTACAGCTCTAGATTTACCTTCTGTTTCTCCATACAATGCCTCCTGCTGCAGCGGTCACCATGCAGCCATTGGAGGAACTGGTGAAACAGTGTGTTCAGAGGGAAGTTTCCAGGCTTCAGAAGTCTTTGAATGAGCTGGCACAGGACAACAAGAAGGCACTGGGGGACAACTCATCTCTCAGGAGAACTGTTGGTGAGATGAGAACAGGGCTGGTCAAACTTAGCAACAATTCTCTCAGACAGACTCTCCAGAGGATGGCGGATAGGGTAAACACCAGGGACGACTGTGGTGACCAGAACTTTGAACAGCAGCTTTTAACTCCATCACTAGAGCAGTTTCCACCATTGGCACTGTTCACCCTCTCCAGACACCCCACAGACACTGGCCTGCAATTCCTCCTCAAGTTATACAGAGACATGATTTTCAGCTCACTTGCCATCATTAACGAATGGGGCTTCCACTAATAACTGTTCAGCTGCAGTACGAACACCATCATGCCCTAATATCTTGCCAGACATTGTTCTGCAGACTGTGGATCCAGAGGTACATTAGAAACATTAGAGACCGTGTTAATGAAAGACCAGGACAGAAAGGTTTTCTCGTTGACAAAGACTTATAGTACATCATGCCTGTTTGTAGGACACTGACAGTGACATACAGTAAATCAGTTTGATGGTGCTTATCACTTTTAAACATTTCATTTTTACTGTTATGTCATATGTACTGTATATTTATGGGACTTTCCAAAAATAAATTTTTGGTTTGTGCTGTTTAGGTTATAAATTTGCAAATCCTGGTCTTTCACTACTATTTATTACTTGTCTTAATGTTAACAGGTGTTTGGCGGTTTTTTAACCTGAGGGAAAGAGGTGTGGTTTTAGTTGTCTTTAGCCAATTAGAGACTTCAGTTTTCTGGCCTTTTCCATTGCAGCACTACATACAGATATTTAAGCTGCATTACCCAAAGCCGTCCTTCAGAAAAAATGCGTTTCATTGTTCTAACAATGGGCCATCAGTAGTGAAGACACCCAACCTCCATAAATCTGGCAGCCTTAAGTGTTTCATGTAGTTCAGGTGTTTACCATTATGAATCTGTTGCCTTTCTCTACCACACGAAGTTCAGTTTGTACATCAGCCTGTGAAAACAGTTGCATAATGTCTCCTGTGGCTGTGGAGGAAACTTTCAAAGTTTGAAAAAATGTTGGTGCCGTCGGGTTCATCTCCAACTGGGCTTGAGACTAAAATGTTTAATAGAAGGTTGTTTTCAAAGAAGTGAGCATTTAGGCAGCAGGGGGTTAATGAATGATGTTGCATTATGGGAAAATTAAAGATCCAATGCTTTTGGAGCTTCAAGCACATTAAGGACTAAAATTCAGAATCTTTCGGACCCTGCTGCTTCAATTTTGTCATCCTTTTTTTTTTAATGTGTCTTTGGTGAATCAACCACTTTGTTTTATCACTGGAGTATCTCTGTAATCCAGCTGCAGATTTTAAAAGCTTTTGTTGTTTTTATTTCCTGCCTACTATTCCACAGATGCCATCAAACTCTGTGTTTAGCTGCCACTGCAGGAGGAAGAGGCACTTTTCTCCTCTTCTCTTCCCCTCTAAAAATACACTAACATGTAGTTACAGTATCTTTTCACTGGTTGCCAATGTGCACAACTCAAATATCCCTAAAAAGATTCATGTTTAATATTTCTGTGATTTATGGCAGTACATTATCAGCATTCTAATCCATTCACTGTAATGTAAAATAGATCTCTTAGCTGGCTATAATAATCGAAAACAATGTGAGTGATAAAAATACATTTTGACTGGACATCTGTGACCCAGAGTGTGACAGATTATTACAATGTTTGCTGCACAAACTGTGGTAGGGCTGCAGCCAACCCATGGTGGAAATTGGGACACACTCAAGTGCTAACAGTGTATATTAGCTGGTTGTAGAAATAAATATAATGAAGGCATTTATTTATATAAAATTATCATGTATTATTCTCTTTCTCCGAACCTGAAGGTTGTATGGCATGTACAAGTTATCACATTTGTGTGTGTGTGTGTGTGTGTGTGTGTGTGTGTGTGTGTGTGTGTGTGTGTGTGTGTGTATGTGTATGTGTGTGTGTGTGTGTGGTGAAACATTGCATGAGGTTCTCCTCTCCTCTCAGGAAATGAATTAGTCATCCCCTGTCTCATCTGGGATGTGAAGGAACCATCGCCCCTATGTGGATGGCAATATTAATTTAACATGACACTGCATTGATGGTCAATTTCAGTTTCACGGAGGCTGTTTAAGTGGAGTGGTGGAGTATTAATGTGATAAGATGTGAGAACTGAGGGACGTTACATCTCTCTCCTCTCTGCCATGTCTCATACTCAGCCAGCCATCTGGACAAATCAGCTCCCCACACGCCTCTCTCTCACCTCAACTTTAGGACGTGTGTGTGAGTGAGAAGGAGAGAGAATTATTGTCTCTCCTTCTGTTTGTCCATGGGTGATTATGTCTTGTGAATTTAATGTGTGTGTCTGCATGCACATACATAGGTGTGAGGTGGGGTTCTGAATTTAGATGTAGGTATGTGTAGGTGTGATGGTGGGTGTGGTGTGAATGTGTATGTCTGACTTTTTGTTGTTTCTTTTTTTTTTTTGTACGGGTGTTGATGATTTTGTCGTGTGATAGTGTGTGTGTGTGTGAAGGTGTTTGCACATTTTGGTGTGAAGTTTGCAGTTATGTATAGGGGTTTTATTTGTTTATCTGCCTTTATTTGCTCTAGTGTGTGTGCCTTTGTAACTGTGTGTAGTGATGTTTGTGTGTGTGTGTGTGTGTGTGTGTGTGTGTGTGTGTGTGTGTAATATACTGTAGGGACATGTAAATGCAGAGGCTGGCTTTGCTGTTGCCCATGTGTGGACCCCCACCCGCCCCCTGTGTTTATGGGCCTTGTTAGCACAGACTTGCCTTTCAATCTTTGTTACTGGCTCAAAATTCGATGTGTCGTACTTCCAGCTCACAGCAAGTGAACCGTGCATGAACGAATTAGTAATCTACACAAAGTGCTTAATCAAATCAGCGGCTGCCCCTGGAATAAATATTGTAGAACGTCTTGGGATATTCACTGGGAGAGGGTGAGAGTTTGCTCAAAGATGCGTATGTGGGTATCATACCAGGCTGCCACTTAGATTGTAGTGTCGCACCGTGTGATACTGGCCTAAATCTGGCTCAGGCAACCAGAGCAAGGGATAGTTTCCATTTTATTTTGCCACATGCTTATGTTTAATTTTAGTAATAAATTTAGTAAGTTTAAATTATTTTGTTAAATTTAGAGTTGCGTTTTGTTTGGACAGTCATGTGTATAACTCATGTTTTTTTTGTATAAACATACTTCCTATGTATTTGTTGTAAAGGACCTGGTTCCCCGTTTTAAGCCTGAAGATGTTTGTGCGTCACACCGACAGCGCAGGCATCAGCCCTCGCAGCTCTGCTCTTAAATGACGGATGGCAGGCAGAAGCTTTGCCACTCTCTCAAACGCTACCCCGCCCTCTGGACTTATTAATGACAATAATTAGGGAGAAACCTCCCTGTGAAGCCCGCCAGAGTGATTAGCGCTTTAATGATGGAACGGGAGGTAGTGAGTGCACACAGAATTGATTTACGTATTCGCCCTGACCTTTGGAATCCAATTTACGCATCCACAGGCAAAGGAAGAGTAGGTAAGAGATGAAGGAGAGTGACAAGGATAGATAGAGAGTGAAAGAAGAGATGCCTGGCACTTGGAGTGTGACTGTAGTTTTTATGGGGAGTAAGGGCATGTGTTTTTATAATTCTGAAGTCATTTTGTGGCTTCGAAGTAGGTTGAAGTCCTAGCACAGGACTTATAACAGACTTACAAGCCTGGCATTGAAAAATGATCTGTAATGTAAAATTTAATTTCTGCCCAGCTGTTGTACATGTCATGTTTTATCAAACTTGCAACTTTTCTCTTTCAAACACAATATTGTTGCGGCATGTGAACTCTCCATACTTTGTTTTGCAGGATCTAAGCCCTTCAGGTGTAAGATCTGCAACTTCGCAACAGCTCAGCTGGGAGACGCCAGGAACCACGTGAAGAGACACCTGGGCATGCGAGAGTACAAATGTGACATCTGTGGGTGAGTTACAAGGATAAACAGCTTTTAAAAGTGACTGAAGACACTTTGTAACTCTCCGTCCTTCAGTAAATAACTAGTGTGCTCCTAGTCTTTAAGCGTGTGTGAGTGTGTGTGTGTGCGCGCGCACACGTGTGTTCGACTGATATTCTTAGAAGTCTAAAAACAGCCACCTGACAATTGATGCAGCCTGATTGAGTTCAGGGACCAATTAATTAACATTTAGATGATGACATTTCCTGCTGCCTGTGTAAGCACTGGAAACGGTGGGTTTAGGAGGAATTTGCTCCGGTCTCCAGAACAGCTGGCACAGTTTTTGAGTTGAGAGTTGAAATTGAAGACAGTGAGAGCCAGCGAACGATGTGTTCCTCCTACAGCCAATTTTAAGTAGCATTTGTTTCAAGCTTATTTATGATTCAAACCAATTTAACCCCGTCTGAATGCAGTAAGAGAGGTGGGATGGGTTTGCTACTAATCTGAGGTAGATTCTTTTTTTAAAATTGTGAGAGATTTCGATCTGTAAAATAAATAAATAAATGAATAAAACCTTCCCTTACGCTGCCTAAATGTGCTGCTAATCCAAAGAATTTCATTATGTTTTCAGAGAACCTTTGTGTCCTTTTGGCACCTTTTTAATTTTCTGGTCGAAACACTAAACACATGCTAATATTTATTCAGACCAGAAAATGGGGGGAAAAAAGGGCTGTACAGACTAAAAACTAATTCAAAGATTTTAGTAATAGTCTCACCTTAATGTGTGAATAAACTTTCTCTAACCTTTAACTGCTACCAGGCCCTTCTTAAAATGACAAATGTATTGCTCCTACTCAACTTTCCTCATGAATTAAAGGTAAACAAAATGGAGTTTATTTTTCCTTCTTCATGGTTTCAGCTGTACAAATAATCTTAATTGGAAGTTTATGTACGTTACCACAAGCCTATAAATACCCAGTAGTGCACGAGCACAATTATTATCCCACTACCTCGTACCCCCTACATGTAGACCATATGTTGTGTTCGGATTGTTCCATTCCCGTGGTAGACCTCCTCACTGCCTTGCCATGTTCAAATGGACGTGTTAAGCTGTTTAACATGCAGTCGGGGAATAGAGCAAATTGTGGGATTTCCAGCTTTGTGCCATTGAGCTTTTGCTGCTACCCACTCGCTAAGATGAAGACATATGTAGAGTTATTAGTTTCTCCCTCTGTGTAATTCTGTGTAAACCGTTCCATTTAGTTCAGTCACAGGCTTATTTTGTTCTTCTAAAGCCGAGCAGAGCGAATGTGTTTATTTGCTCCCGCTGATGTTCGCAAACATATTACAGCAGGAGCAAACAAGCTTTGGTTTAAACACAGCTTCTCCTTTAATGAGAGGAAAGGCTCATGTTTCACAAGCCCTCCAGCTGAAACCCTCTTCTCCCAAGTGCTGCAAATATGTTGGGCTTTGACCAAGCGCCTAGCTTTACATACACACACGCTCGCGCGCACACACACACACACACTCAGATATACACACACACACACACACACACACACTCACATATACACACATACATGCGGAACAGATCTCCAATATGCCTTTAAATGGGACTAATAAATACAGCCCCTGGTTTCACAAATCATGTGGATGGAGGAGCTGTGTGCTGCCAGTGCCAGCCACTGGTGACAAATCGGCCCTGTGTGTGCTTTCAGTACTGACTGATCACCAGGCCATCCCTCCTCTTGACTAAAGAGCAGCAAACACAAAGAAACCCCCAGAAACACCCTCATTAAGGCCAGAGCCATACATACACATGACCCGCTCCCCTCCTCAAACTTTTCACGTTTGATGATGTGCCCTTAATCTGAATCTAAAGCATGTTACTAATGGACGACTGTGTTTCAGGTGTAATGCGTAATGTGATTACTCGTTTTGTTTTGGGTGACCTAGAAAAGTGAGATTATAGTGCGATTAAGCTCTGCATTCTCCTGCAGATACTAATGACGGGGCAACATTTCACTTAAACAGAAAAAGGTTTTCCTGGATTTTTTTGTGTGCAATCACCATTTATCATTTCAATTAGCACAGCACTATGCTTTGGCTGCTTCGTTAAAATATAAAATTTGAATTTCATTAATTTACTTCATGCTTTTAGACTCTTGGGCCTCCATGTAGCACGGGGTTCTGTGGGTTTAGTTTATTGCCATTTTCTGTAGAGCATCGGCTCAGCACATTGTGTGTGTTTTTTCTTTCGTTATCCTTTCCTTAAAAAAATCGCTCTTCACCGCCATCGATTGCCGTGTTTTCCTCGTTAAACTTTCAGACCAGAAGATTACCTCGCCGCTGACACTGAGCTAATGTATGTGCTGCACCTTAGCTGTCCACCTCACTTTGGCTTCAGCTCACTGCCGCTGGTCTCTTCTCAGGAGCAGGGGAAGTTGTTGATAGTTAAAGATCATATTGTTGTGGCATTTAATTAACAAATGCAAATGCAAGGCCAGGACAGATTGAAACCCTTGACCATGCTGCCAATCAGACCTGAGCGCGGTGGTCAGAGCCTCGCTCATCATCGCTAACACTTTATAGGCTTTCTGTCTCCGCCTTGCCGTTTCTTTCACTTCCTCCAGACATCTGTTTGTCTATGTTTCTACCAATCTATCTGCCTATCTTTGTCTTTAGATCCGTCTTAATTTGCCTACAAAGAGCTCTTAAGTTGCAAAAACAGCAGAAAAACACAAATTGGCTGTTACATTGCAAGATAAGATTTCTCATATTTAATTGGTTAAAAAAAATCCTCCAGCATGTGAGACGGCAGATTCTTGTATTTCCTCCCGGCGTGTTTTGTCCACAGTGGGGCTCGGCCACTTAATGAGCCTCCTCCTCCTCTCCTCCATCATCTACCAGAAAGGCCCTGGATTCAGCATTTCCACCCTCCCGCTCTCTCGTCCTCCCCAAAGATGCAGTGGACAAGCAGTGCTGTTGTAGGTGTTAAATTATGCATAAACAGTCTAAATGCTTTGAGGCATTGGTTTAATATCTCAGCCTGGGCCTTAGAAGCATTAACACTATCATGGACATGGATTGTTCTCTTGCGAACTGCCATTTTATGATTATGGGTCATAAGCTGCCCGTTTCATAGTGTCACTTCAGGAATTTGAACAAAACTTAAAAACCGTTGCTTGCTCACAACACAGAAAGTTTGCGACGTGCTAAAGTTCGTCTTCTCTGTGGAGGAGGCTGCATTGTGTTTTTCCCTCCCTCTCTCCCTCCCTCGTCTCAGTTTTCTTGACTTAGTGTTGGAGAGAGTATATATAGTCATGATTTCATGTTGGGTGTTGTGTGTGTGATTTGACTGTTAACAGGATGGGGCTGGCTCATGTCAGGGTTTTTATGTCCCCCCTGTCTTGTGAGATTGTCTGGTCTGTTCCCAGAATAGCCCATCAGTTCCGCCCTGCGTGGCTCATCCGCTATAATGTGCCTTAATGCCCGGGCCTGTATGAGTAGTGTGAGGCCTGGCAGTGACAGTGGAGAAGCATCTTAGCTTGCTGCTTATCCAGAGAAAGCCGTCACTTAACTCAGCCCCTCTATTGTCTATCTACACCCCTCTCCTTCTCCCCTGACGTGATTCTCTATAATCCTCAAACAGATTCTGGTTAGAACTCCCTGAGAACTATTTTTATGTTTTTTTTTTTTACTCCCTTCCTCCCATTTAAACATTAATGGTTGTTGCAGATGAAGAGAGGGATCCCTATGAGGATGATTATAATGTCACTCCACTGATCTCCCGCCGCCCCGAAATAATTGTACATCATCGCTTCATAACGTGTCAGAGGGACACGTTGGTGGCGTGCAATTAAAACTGCAGAATATAATACACCAAATTACTGCCTGTCAGGCCTACGAACAACACACTCGGTATTTGAGTTACACTTAATCATCACGTACATTAGCGATTTCACTAAGATCCCTTCACCCCACCCCCTCTGCTTATACAGCAAGGACGTTAAACACACTGCTCCTTGCAGGCTGAGGGATTGTGTCTGTGGTACAACAGCTCTAGGGTAGCTACATATTTATGTTAGAGTTAGACCTTTTGAAAGCTGATACTGTCCTAAATCATTTAGCTGTTTGTGACCACGAGCGTGCACCATGCGTTGGCAGGAAATGGAATTATGAATTCATTAACACACAACAGATGTAAACACTGACTATTTTCCCCCAACAAGTCAGATTCAGTACGGCTTTTGTGTTTGCATATTTCATTAGTATTTTTTCTCAACCTTCAGATCCCTGTAAATATGCACACGGTGGATTGTAAAGTAAGAGGATATAAAAGATTTGGTGTGCTCAACTCAAGGCGGGCTACTCCCAATCTTATTTACTTCTTTTTAAACAGTAGTTATCATGGTTTGCATTTGAATTTATCTCATTAATATCTTTATTTATGAGATGAATAAATAGTTTGACCCTAACCCTGCCCCACACCCTAACCTTAGGCTAAAGCTAAAATGGTGGTGAACTAACTTTGACCCGGGGGTTATGCCCTCCAGTGAACTTATAGATATAAAATGGCAGCCACATGTTCATATATCTATTGTATATCTAGATGTGTATGGCCTGTTTCTACCTGTTGTGATCCATCTCATTCATGTGTGCTCATCTGACACAGGGCCTGGTATTTATTCCCATCAGGAAGATGTATTAATGTTTACTGCCTCGGACACTTTAGAGTTTGTGTCTGGGAACATGGTCCTTGTCAGTCACTGTAGTCGTCTGCACCAAAATAAACACATTTTGCTCTGATGCATTTAACTAAATTTAGTGTGCCATTATCGGAAATGAAATAAGTAACGCTAAAGGTCATTTGGAAAATAATGCAGAAAGGCTGGTCTGGAAAGGTTAAGTATGTGAAGGAGCTGTTCTGATGATAACGAGGGCTGCGTATGGCTTGGAGAGCTCGGCGTTCTGGTTTGACTCGGCACTCTGCGATCGCTCTTTATGACCAAGACAGCTTTACAGCCCGTTACCCCCCATAACACGATAAAGCACAGCATAATGGATTGGATGTGTTTAGTAGCCTTGGGCTGATGTTTGTAAAATTAATGTTTTTTGCAATAGAAACACACTCATGCACAGGCACACATGCACACACAGAAAAAGGCAAGAGAGGTAAAAGAGAGGAGAGAGAGAAATCAATTCTAGACAGCATCAATGTATCAATATAAATCCAGCAGTGTACAGTTTTACACTTTTTATACTTGTTTTGGAGCTAGATTGTCAAACTTTATTTCCTCACAAGTGACGTGTCCTCGCAGATTTCTCTCGGCTGTAGAGACGACCACAAACATATGCCTTCATTAGCTGAGTTTAGATTATAGGCCTAACTCTTAGCAGATAAAAGCACTGAATGCTATTAAGTTTGCGTTTCAACTTGCACAGCACAAGTACTTGAGGGAGATAAAGTCTGTTTGCTCGGTCAGTCTCGTGTTGGTGAACGGAGGCTTTTGAAGCATTTGAATGGGACCCCACTCAGCGTCTCCTGAGCACGAGAGACAAAGCGAGAAATCTCTGTCAGCAGATCAGTCCTATTAGGTTTTAATAACAATTTCATATTCTTTAGTGTGCCCTGAACACGGGCCTGGGGGGGGGGGCTTCATAATCAAAGCATTTCCCTTTAATCAAAGACAAACAAAAACAAAACATTGGGTCCAGACGCTACACGGCAAGATCCGTTGTTAAGCTAGGGAGCCAACACAGCACGTAGTCTTATGATGGTAAGTTATACTACTCTTGAGGACTTTCTAAGTTAAGAGGCTGTTGTCTGCACCACGTATGACCTCAGTAGCATCTTTTCTAAAACATTAAACTTCTTGTGGCCTCAGCCTTTCTTAGCTTATTATCACTTTTTGTTTTGGTAAATCTTAACTTGCAGCACTCCGAGGAGAAAAATGAAGAGTTAGTGATCTTTACCTTAAAAGACCCTATCTTGATAGCATTTATACACTTTGAATTTACCTTCTAAAGATTAATATGTGCTAACAAAGGCAATTTCGCTCCATTCGATGGAGAAACATGAGTGAAATCAGTTCACACCCTCCAGCCCAATACCGGGTCCTCCATAAAGGAATTAGAAACTTTATCCTTTAAAGTAGCTGAAGTATTTTAAAAATGTTGCTGAACAATCCGTTCTATAGAGCTAATCATGTCATAGGTATATTGTAGGAGAAAAAATAAAGAGAGGGAAGTTAATGAGTGATTAACAGCAGCAATTAAAAGATGAAGAGGAAGGCAGATGAAAAAAGGGGTGTAATTAAAATATCAGTCCTCTCATTGTCAGAAGTGCGAGTGTCATCCATTGTGCACTTATTAAAAAGCTGGGTGGAGGGAAAGGAGGCGAATGGCGCTTAATTCCAGCAGCCCAAAGTGTCTGGTAATCTGCCCATGGATGGAGCTGGAAAAGGCTGTAACTCATGTTTAAGTGTTGGGGCCGTGTCATTGCAGGTTCACAGTCATGCATTTCTGTGTTGACACCCATCGGGGCAGGGGATATTTGGCAGTCAGGAGTAATTTAACTTAATTAATGGGATGCATATTTGATGGAGGAATAAAATATCCCTGCTCAGCAAAGTGGAAAAGGGGAAAGATTTAGTGGGAGTTAAAGGTGGAGGGGAGAGTAATTTCTGCATTCAGTTACCGGCTGCTTGAGAGACAGAGAGGGAGAGAGCAAAGGAGAGAAGGAGGAGAGAGAGAGAGAGAGAGAGAGAGAGAGAGGGAGAGAGAGAGAGAGAGAAAGAGTGAGTGAGTTGAGGCTGATAAAGATGGCAACCGGGAGAGAGGATGAGAGATGGATGGTTGACACAAAGCTGAGCTGATGTGTAGAGGGGAATGGGCTGTCCCTCCATTGAGAGGACCATCAGACTGACAACGCTTGATTTAATTGATATCCGGACTGAGTCCTTTCTCAGCGCAAACAGACACATTACGCTGGTTTGCAAAGTTGTGGCAGAGCTGCCGGCTGCCAAGGGCCCTTTTAATATTTATGAAGGGGCTTTTAAGGGTGTTCGGCAACTGTCTCCTCCCTCCACCACCACCGCTGCCCGCTTTCCTACGTCTTTTACTACTAACACACACACACACACACACACACACACACACACACACACACACACACACACACACACTTTACCTTGCACTCACTCACGCAGCAGACATGCAACAACACGCTGGTTCTCCCAGAGAAACCCGTGGCCTGACAAAAAGCTGTCACGCTGCTCTTAATCTCCCCTGGCACTTTTTAATTGACTTCCTGTAGGTATAGATTATTTTCATGGCGAGTCTGCCACCGAGATGTTTGATACCGTCCCGGAGACTGGCATCTGGATGCTTGTAGCTCACCGGAGATGACGCTGCTATCTCTGTCTCTCTTCTTCTGTCTCTCTCTCTCTGTGATGGCCAGACTTATTGGGGGAACAGGGGAGAGGTAAAATGCAATCAGTCATTGCCATCATCATAATTGAGCTGATGTACCTGCTGGGAGTGCTGGGGAAATGTTGACTTGGGTAGAAGGGACTCTCTTTGTGTCTGACTGAAGCTGTTAGTAGGATTAGACCGATACGCAGGGCAGGTATTGGCCCTCTGTTAAAACCTGGATGTCAGCCAGTCTCTGTTGTCCCACTGACATGATGGATATGATGCAGTTTGTTTGATAACATACTCTATTTATTGTGCAATTAATCTACACTATGCTGCTTGTCTAAGGTAAGCCCTTAAGTCTAATGAAACCATTTGATTAGATTCCAAACATTTATATGTGGATTATGGTTATGATTAGTAGTTAGGTCAAGTTAAATTCATTTGCATAGCCCAGTATAACTTATAATGTTTCAGTGAGCTTTACGAGCACAGAAAATCAGCAGTGTCTAACTCAGCCGAAACTATTATAGAAGAAAAAATACCAAGAAAAACTCCAATGGCTGAGCATGCAACAGGAGCCATAGGTAGGGATAAGACCATTACAAAAGTGATTTTGATGGAATATACAGTCATTTATAAGAATTACAAATGTGAGATAATAATACTTTATGTCCCATACTTTTGTTACAACGCTGTGCCCAAGGCTGTAACGAAAGTCTCCTGGAGAAACACAGAGTTGTTGTAAGTTTCAGATATTTTGGCCCTGAAAATGGTGACATTTAAAGTTATGAAATACTGGCACAAACTGTCAGCTGTCAGTGGCCCGAGTCCAAAAAACACTGTTAGTGATCCAAGCCCTCATATGCATCGGTACGCCAAATACCGCTCTCACTTTGTGTATCACATGTAGTCTGGCCCACACATGCTCATACCAGGCACACAAGCGGACAGGGCCTCCGCCTACACAAACCCACCCATTTACACACTTTTGTACAGAGCCACACACTGTCCTCTGTGATAAAATGCTGCACATATGACATTGTGGATTAATCAGGCAGGATATGTCTAAGATCCTGTTTGTGGTTCTCTGTGTGGGGTCTGGGGGCCCAGCATGAATCCGTAGTGGGGTTTAAATTTATTGTTTTTTTTCAAGCTATGAAGATTAATCAGAAACAGAATGCGGACTGAAGTTTCATAGCCTCCGCGCTTGACAGTCCTAGAATAGATAGTTATGTGGTGACTTGTACATTATGAAACAGTATCGAAGGGGCAGGACTGTTCTCAGATGGTGTTTGTCAGCTGCGATCTTTATAAACAGGCTTCCATTTTTAATGCAGATCTGCGGAGTGATTACATAGATGTCTGTACTTCTGTTTTATAATCTCTCACATTAACTTTGGCCCTCATGTCTCTGTAGTCCATCATTTCAGACCATCCTTCAGGCTTAATATCACGAGATCCCTATGATCCTCAGATTTATGAAGTGATATTGACCATTGTCTATGTGAAACCGATAATAAGCCTTGATGAATGGGTGACATTAGTGATGAAATTACATCAACCTTAACAGGCTATTGTATTAACACACCTAGCCGATCCCACTCCTCCCCGCCGCCCGTTTAATTGATTAATTGCTGACGTGGATGGATGAGGGGTTGTGGGTCCTGAATCGGTGGCTGATTGCAAGTCAACCATAAACAGGAGCAGCCACAGTGGGCCCTCAAGGGCAATATTCATGCTCCCCAACCTTATGGTGATTCCTTATCCAGCTCTGACAAGAGGAAAAATATTCGGCCATAAAAACGCTGGTATCACCGGGCTGACATATAAAGCCCTCAGTCACTCCCTCTCTCTCTCTCCCTCCTTTTCCTGTGTTGCGTCTCCTTTACCTCTGAGTCGCTCAGCACACCCGTCGGACTCTGAAATCACCCGCCCTCCTCTGCATGTGTAGCTACAGTCCCTCAGGTGGCCCCGGCGCCTCCCCCAGCTTTAAATATGAGCAAATAATGGCGGAGTGAGTGATGCTGCCTGTGTCCTTGACTGGGATCCTCTGTGTGCTATAGCCACATCTCACTGTCTCCGAGCCCCGTGGGACCCATAAAACAACCGCGTAGAAAAACTCCCAAGGCTTGTTGGTGGCATCCGTTGGATGGATGCAGGGATGCAGAAAGGCAATGAGGTCTTCGTGTGAATGTGTGTGTGTGTGTGTGTGTGTGTGTGTGTGTGTGTGTGTGTGGGGGGGGGGGTAGATAATGTTTGCACGGCTGTGTATTTAATGAGAGGGGCACTGTGCCCACTTTAATGTGTTTGCATTTCAGATGTGGTGCAACAAAGTTATTAAAACATTATACTGCATGTCAGATCTCTTTTATATCTTGCTGTTTGTTTCCCTGCATCCTCTGCGGCCCCAGCAGCTGATGTTGGGTTTAGTGGTGTGGGAGGTTAGGATCAGGCTTTGTGGCTGCCACTAAAATCTCTTCATCAGCACAGTTGCGACCAAACGGTGTCGAAGCTCCTGACAGGGGCAGATGGGGGGTAATTTTTTGAGGAGGATAAAATCTAAGGAGGGAGGGAAATGGTTTGGGGGGAGGTGCTTGCCTTCCAATCCGGTATCCACAAGTGTCAGGCCTGCAGGAAAGCGGACTGGACATGTGGCCAGAGAGGACGTAGACCCCATTGTCAGCCACATTGTCTTGGCTCTCCTCCACGACTGCACTAATGTTAACCCCAGTGCCACCGAGCTCTTCCAGACCGCGGCCCGGGTCTGAACCCCTGCAGCCGGCCGTGAAAACGCTGACACATCGATTACCCCGCAGGAAAAAAACCCGTTGAGCGTGATGAGGAGGAGCATGCCATGTGAAGAGGAAGCATTTATTCATTTATTCTGTTTATTCAGCAAAACAAACAGAGGTCAGGATTATGCTGCAGCACTGATAGCTCTGTGTCTATTACAGTTAAATTTCAAATTAAGAGAGTTCGCTCTTCCCGCTTTTATGGTCATTTCAAAGCCTGCCTGTTGCCATCCAAGCCACCCCCCCCCCCTCCCCCCCTAAGCAAAAATCTGAATAGTTAGACTTTCACAGGCTACGTAAGCTTCGAATAAACCCCAAAAACTAATTTGTTTTTTTGAGTCCAGCTGAGGAGCTGAAAGAAACAGATGCTGGTGTTCAGGTCTTGCAGTCTTTTCTTTGAACATTAGATGGCGCCATTCAACTTGCTAGAAACCCACAGTCAAAAATATCATTTGCATTTGTGACTGCCTGGTGTGTGGTACATGTGGATCTCTTGCATGAATGAAATGCAATTAAGATTCTATCCTTTCTGTTGGAAGATTCTTCAAATCTGTGACTCTTTTAACATTTATCTCAATGGATATTTTTCATTTTTAGGTAAAATGCAACTAGAATATGTGTTAGGTGTAATTGTGCATGTTAGTGGTGATGTCTGAGCTGTTGGAAGTAAGATAATGAAGCAAAACTTTGCTATAGATTGAGCTGATTTGTTTTGGATTACGAGTACATTACATTGTACAATTAATTAAATGTGCAGATGCCTACAAACTGAGATGGCTTTTTAATGTGCTCAAGTGTCCAGTGCTTGCCAAAGTCCTACTTTCAAAAGTGGAAAAATTTGTTAAGAGAATATTTCCCTGTCTCTTTGGTAAAACTACACAGTGGGTGTTAGTGCAGCAGTAAATGAGCAGAGTTGGAGGCTGGGCTTGTGGCAGGGCAGACGTAGCGTTCAGAGGGGTGTCCCTGCCGGTGCTGCTTTAACTAGGACAAGCCTCTCTATACCGGTGGACCTCAGGGGCCGATCAGCAGGTCTCAGGAGAGGCTCCCCGCACCGCCGTCTCACCAGGCCTGTCACAAGGGGGCTGATGCTGGGCTGGCTGCCTGGCTGGCTGGCTGGGTGTGGGGCTGCCGTGATGATGGTGGCGGCGGTGAGTGGGTGGGTGGGGGCTGACATGCCGAAAGGGCAATTACAGCAAGGACAAAGACTACACAGTGATAAGTCCCCACAGCACCCTAATGAAGAGAGCAGGTTAGCCTGTTAAGAGGACTGGGGAAATGAGCATGGCCTCAGTCCGTGTTTGTGTGTGTTTAACCTACCCGAGGACGATACATTTTCTGAGGTCATGTTGCTACCACGCTCGCTAACCTCACTGACTGATGCCTTCCCGAGCTGCTGTTTTTCCCCTAACAGAGAAAAAAGCAAACAACGACATGAAACTGGAAACCAGTGCATCTTTAGGGAATTGTATTCCTGTGGCTGTGTATAGTGAGAAAAGAAAGTCCCGATGCAAGCTATTAATGAAGTGAAATCTTTAAAATATCATGCCTTCGGTGGGTAATTGTTGCACATTAGTGGATCTACAATTTGTTTTTATCACACCACTTAATGATTTTTTTTTTAATAATATCTCACTTAAAAATTCACTACATTATATTGTGCATTTTACATGTGAAATATATTGATGAGTCCGTTGGTCAGCAGTTGGGGAATATATATTCCGGGTATTAAAAAAAAGTGTAAAACAGAAAATGAAAAAGGAATTCAGGAGAAGAGAATCATTTCCAGAGAAGGATTAACTGCTTTCCTCTTTTGGTCACTTTTGCATATCAAGCCTGGATGTGATTATAGCCAGATCGTGTTATCAGGCAACACATTCCAGATGAACCAATACTCTCTTCTTCTTCTTCTCTTCTTCTTCTTTTTCCTTTTCGTTCTTTTCTTCTAACCTTTTTTTTTTCTTTTTTTTTTGGGGGGGGGGGGGGTGCAAAGAGAGATGGTGTGTACCTGATACTGCTGTGTTGGCACACCCGTCTGGGATCTGATAAGAGAGCCTCTGGAGCGGTGCTTATTCAAATCAGTGCATGTTCACAGTGAATAGGAGCAGGTAAAGGCAATAAGATACAATGCGATAACCTTTCTGGAGAGGGAGAGAGAATAGTTTTACACTGTTTCACAGCTCTGCTACACCAGATGAGGGATTTTCAGCAGAGCCTAATTGATTTGCTTTATCCTGATTTTTCCCCCCAAAAAAACTAAAAACAAAAACATTCCTCTCACTAGTGCGGCTCAGAACGGATGTTAGAGGAGTTTATGCAGTTTTGCGATACACTGCAGTGATTTTATTGTAAGCCTTTTTTTTTTATTTGCTTTGTAAATTGATCAGCTCTCAACCTCCTCATTGACCGCTTTCGACTGCTGTTTGGCGCTACTCGTAAGTGTGTGTTTGTGGACTGGTCTCTGTATCTGAGTGAGTGTGTGTGTGTGTGTGTGTGTGTAAATGTGGATGTGCAGTTCCATGTTTATATTAAATACATATTCAAATGTCACATAATCAATTTAGTTTTTTAACATTCACCCTCCGTAATCTCTTTTAGACCAACTCTGAGATAAAAGCAGAAATCTACTCCGGAGTGTGGGTGCTACTTGTAAGTGAGTTTGGTGAATGCATGAGAGTGTGTGTGTGTGTGTGTGTGTGTGTGTGTGTGTGTGTCCATGCATATGTCACAAACATCACATTAAATCAATTTAATTTAATAACACTGATCCGCAGTGATCAGTTTTAGAGGCACAGTGCAGAAATCTGAAGTGAGGCTTAAAGCTTAATTGCGGAGTGGAGGGTGGTGTGCCAGGGAGTCTCAGGGGGTGGTGGGGGGGTGGGTGTAACATATGTTGCGTGCACTCAGTGCAAGACTCAGCAGTGATAGTTAAACATTGGGGTGAAATGCATCCTCCAAGGGCCTCTGTGTTAATGTGTTTGGCTTGTACTGAACTCACCCTCTCTACATATCCCTGCATTGAAAACTACAACGCTGTAAACCCGTCGCCCACACTCAACGTATTTTGATGATATGAATTATGAAGAAAATTGAAAAATTATTACAGTAATAACAGTAATTACCGTGGCTAATAATTATGACGCTGCTGCAATATACAAATAATTTTTTTTAAATTATTTACCACTTTAATGTTTAAGTATAATTCAGAAAATAATTATTTCTGTGTGCCATGTTAATTCTTAGCATTGTAATTGGCTATTCATTTTAATAGGAGACAGGATGTGAAATGTTCATGTTCTTGTTTGTTGCATTTGGGCTCTTTCTTTTCCGCTTTTCTGTTTATGTGTGTGCATGCGTGTGTGTGTGTGTGTGTGTGTGTCTATGAGAGAGAGAGAGAGAGGGAGAGAAAAAAAAGAGAGAATGTGCAGACTTGTGCTCGCAAACAGGTTTTGATGCAGGTCTTGCGGTTAGAGGCGATGAGTTGATGTGTGGTCACGAAAATATGCAAAAGAATTTAAAAAAAAGAAAAAGAAATATAAATATATAATTGTACCTCTCGTGTATTTAATATACTCAAGGTATTTTAATACACATCAAGCTTTTTATCTTTATGATACTAATGTGCTTTGGAGTCTGCAGATAGTGATATTGCAGGATTCTGACATGCAGTATGATGATACTATAATTTCCTATGTAGTAGGCTATTGTGCAGCTCATTACGGTCAGGGGTCTAATGTGCAGGCTCTCTTGCTAAATTAATCTCTCCTCTATTTTCATATTGACTCTCACAGTATGCAGCCTACCAAGTGAACAAGATAATGAAACACCCCCTTTTCCCCTTTGCAACCAAACACCACTAATCTAATATATTAGTCAACCATGCTTGTGTATGGGTGAGCAATTATTCTAAAAAGTTTCCACGCCGTGCCGAGGTGACAAAGGGAATATGGGCAAGGAGGACTGCAGACACATTTGACGGCTGCTCGGTGATGCTGATAGGCCAAACGGTGGTGGGAACCCGCCACTTTTAATCATGTGGAGGGTGACGGCTTTCATAAGAGCATGCGGCGACTCTGACAACTCTAATAAGGAAAGGTGACAGAGAAACTTTCTGTGTTAGCGGCAAAACAGAGGGGGAAGGTCTCCTTGTTTTTTCTCTTTATGCATGTTTTTTTTTTTTTTGTTTTTGGTTGAGTATAAGAGATGAATTTCACAATCTGAGACTGGATTTGTGGTGAAAGAATGTCAGCATTAATAAAGGGCTTTGGGGACAAGGTCACACGGGTCCCTGTACAGCAGAGCACCCTGAGCCTGTTTGTGGCTTTGGAGATAGGCAAAACATGCTAAGACGTCTCCCTGTGCATAAGGTAAACCGGCTGGAGTTTTGCCCGTCAATGTCTCATCGCACAGTCTAATTTATGATTCTTCAGCCTTTTTTATTCAAAGACAATCTCAGCTCAGGAAAAAAAGGGAGCGAAAAGGAATGATGCTTTGAGGATATAATTAAAGATATCGTTCAAAGAACAACTTTTTGCATATTTGAATTATTACTGTCGTTAAAAACCACACAAAATATGGAAATATGATTGCCGGAAGCACATAAATCAATGATCAGCAAGGCCTCAGAGCCCAATAAATATGGGGAGTTAAATACTTTAAAATGCAAATCACATCTTAAAATTTGCATATGGGTGAATTTAAAGGAAGTGTGCTTCCTTAAGACCCTCTGAGGTAGAAACGGGTAGAGCTGGAGGGGGTTTGGGGGGGACACAGACAGGCAGCCAGAGTCGTTCTTATTTTTTTTTTTTTCCCGTTGTCATTGGTCAAGTTGTTGGATCGTTCTAAATGATAGCAGCTGAAGTGGGCTGACAGACACGACTGCATCTCTTTTGTGGATCCAGAAAGTGCCTTAAGTGATCTGAATAATTAGGAGTTAATTATTCTTCATCCATCTAAATCAGAAGAGGACAGATATGGGAATGGAATTTATAATTTTAGCCCGACGTCCTGTCTTGTTCTAATGTGGTAAACTAAAGTGACTGTGAATAATACCTACTGACCTTTGAGTAATTACGCCTCGCCTGGCAATTTGCTTGCTGTTGCTAATTGAGGGTATTGATTCAGTGAGATTCATATTAAAAATACATATGTTTTATGGCTGGGATTTTTTTCTTCTGGTTGTCTTTAATGTATTATTAATCCTTATTATTTTATTTTATTTTTTTTTTGTAACAATAATTAGCAGACAGGATGTGCTACACCGGAGGGTTGGAGTACTTTCTTTGTCCTA
This sequence comes from Seriola lalandi dorsalis, assembly GCF_002814215.2. Taxonomy (NCBI): domain Eukaryota; kingdom Metazoa; phylum Chordata; class Actinopteri; order Carangiformes; family Carangidae; genus Seriola; species Seriola lalandi. The sequence continues at coordinate 3,024,688 of NW_019524978.1, read as the reverse complement.
CTCCTACCCGCTGTTGCAGGTGCTGTATATTTTGCCAAACTTTCTGCTGAATCTGAATTACTTTCCATGTTGTGTGAAACGCTACATCTAACAGCAGCTGTTGATGTGAAGTTTGCCACCCAAACTGGACGTAGTACAATTAAAATCACTACATTATATTGCATATTTTTTCATCAAATAGTGATGTCTTCAGCAGCAAACAGAGATAAATAGATTGTAAATTTTAGATAATTTTCCACAAGGCTTCCACATGAAGGCTATGATCCCACCAGTTTAGCATAACCACCCTCCCAACCGTGTTGTTTCCCCCCCCTCAGACATTTAAAGACGCTCTGGCGGCACCACTGGATCAATGGACATGATGTCTCTTTGTGCATTAACACTCAGGTTAGAGTGTTAGGTTAAAAACCTGCCCAGCAGGTTTCCTCCCCAGGAAAAAAAAGACAAGAGAGAGAGAAAAATCAATTTTCCCTGTGGAGTCAGAGGGGCGATCTGTTGGTTTTGAAGGCATCCCTTTACCAATATGTATATATGTGTGTGTGTGTGTGTGTGTGTGTGTGTGTGTGTGTGTGTGTGAGCAACGTGGGGTGGCCGGGACTGTCACTCGTGAGTGTTTGCATGTGTGAATGCCCTTCCTGTGGCGCCTGCAGGTATTGACCAGCACAGAGGACGAGGTGGCTTGCTTCAAACACATCTCTCCTCTCTTTAGCCCGTAATATTTTAAGCCTTTTCGACCAGCAGAGCTCCAGTGGCAGCTCACAGCCTCGTAATAACCCAGATAGGGATCGATTGGCGCTGGATTTAGGCACTTACCCCTGCTAAAACTGGTAAACTCATTTGTCTTTCCCGAGCAGCGTTCTCTCCGTTGTTTAAGGAGACACTTAAAAGAATCCCCTGAATTAAGATAATGTGACTGTTGGTGTGTGATCAGGCAGACTCAGCTGAAAGGACAAGCAGCTTTAGCTCTTTTATTAGCTCTCTGTTTAAGGGGCCATACATGTTTTGACGGAGTCCAACTCTCTTTATTTTATTTCTGTCATGCCGATTAGTGTGCCAGGGAACACCCGCTCTGCTCCCACATCCCCTCCCCACTGGATGAGTGTGTGTGTGTGTGTGTGTGTGAGGGAGAGGGAGAGAGAGAGAGAGAGAGAGAGAGAGAGAGAGAGAGAGAGAGAGAGGGAGAGACTGTGTTAACCATGCCAGCTCTAAATGAGATGGACCAAAGTGTGATGGCCCTGCTGTTCCTTGTGCTCAAGCCTACATGAACGCCTCAACACAAATTCTTGGTGAAGGACTCAATGGATGCCGTGAAATCGTATTTGCTGTACAGCTAATGGCGTAGGACTGGTTCTGCTAGAATGTTCCTCAGAGCAAGAAAACACGTCATTTGGCCATGATGCACTCTGACCATTTACACTTTACCACGCACAGACCACATACTGTACGGATGTTGTGCTGCAATGCATGTACACTCAACAGAAGAGGCCATGTTTTTAGGAATTTAGACAAAAAATATTTTTGAAACTGAACATTTTTAAAGGTTTTAGAGGAATGTATAAGGAGTAAAATATTTCCACCAATCTGTGGATTACTATGTCAAACTTGCATTCCAGAAAAAAAAAAAATCTGCGAATCAAGGGATACACACACTGTACACCACCCACACAGCAGCACACAAGCCAGTGTTCTCCACACAGGGAAGAGAGCCCAGCTGAGCCTTCAGAGGTGCTGTTAAAGGTGCCTTGTCTGGGGAGAAGTAGGACGAAGTGTCACGTTCAGTGGAGGGAAGGGAATAAAAAAATTGTTAAAAACGAAAGGAAGGAAAGAAGGAAAGGAAGAGTCGTTTTGATGAGTCAGAAAAGTCACTCCTCGTGAGAAGAGGAGAAAAAAATGGCTAAAACTTCCAAACTTCAAACAGACCCCACATTCTTTTTAGCCCACCTCTCAACATGAACACACACATTCAGCCCGCTGGCGTCACATGGGCGTCTCTCTCTCTGCCTCTCTCTCTCTCTCTCTCTCTCTCTCTCTTCTTCCTTCTGCGTGTGAAACTACAAAGGGCCGTCCGTCCGAAGGAACAGCTCTGCCGAGGGTGCCGCTGGGTGCTGCTGCTGGTGGTAATTAGGCGTCACAACACTTAGGCCGGGTGTCTCGCGCGGCGCTGAATTCCTCCTGACGTGACGGAGGGATGGAAGAGTTATTCAGCTCTGTAGTTTCTTCTGCTCTGCTGGTCATCTGTCCTCTTCAGGCCCCATCAGCCTAAACAGCCCACCCAACATACACACACACACACACACACACACACACACACACACACACATACATATACGCACACACACCCCCTGACCCCCTACCAACCCCTCCAAGCACCCGGAGGCAGATGAGAGAAGCAGTGTTAGAGCGAGAGATATCAAAGGCCTCGAGGGGTTAGGAGAGGGCTGGGGGGGGGGTAGTTAAAGGCATGGTGTGTGTGTGTATGGCTAGAGGTTGGGTGGTGGTGGTGGGGGTGTTAGTCAATACTCAGACCTCTGCATCACTAACTGTACAGACAATATAGATCAATATGAGGTGAAGGCACATATATTTTACTAATTACTGCAATAATTAAAAGGGTCTGTTGTGATTAAAATAAAATCAGTATGTGGTCAATTTTTAGCTAAATGGATTCAGACACAGTGGACTAATGCTGTTTCAGCCTTGTTGCTCCCTTGTCATAAAATCATTTGAGAAAACAACATTAGCGAGGTGAAGTTTTTTTTTTTTTTTTTTTCTCTCTTGATAGGTCGACCACATGGACTCATGGGAAAAGATGAGGAAATAACTTTCTCAGTTTTATTGTTATTGCCACAGCTGACGGTGTTGGTCAATGGAAACACACCTGAATCTGATCTGATCTGGTTATTAAATTGAAATGAATGTAGAGCTCACTGCCACTTAGTGTCTTTGCTTATGCGCTTTATATTTGCATGTAGTCGTCGATCCTCTATTAATAACACATAGGTTAATCCCCTCAACAAAAGATTTGATTGAATAATGAAGAAGGCAGGATGGTGGGGGTGCAGGGTTGGGAGAAATATGCTGTGGCAGTAAATTCAGAGTTTGTGTGGCGTGCCGAGCACAACGCCGGGCTACGGGAGGGAGAGACATGCTGCTTTCATGTCCCTAAGCCATGTTCACGTCCACTGAAGACTTCTGTTTTTACACAGGTAGGCAGTTTGGGGACTATCTCAGTAAGGGAGAACGGGGGTAAAGAAAAAAAAGGAGAGAAGACATGAGAGGAATCAAAGGATGTTCCCCCTTTTAATAATGTAACAAATATTCTAATTTCTAAAAATAAAACCTCCTCTTCATCCTTCCTGCTAATCTGAGCAGTAATTTATTCCAACCCAAGGCCATATTAGTATGCTAGCCAAGGGCAAAATGGATATGACAAGACCAAGTTCCCTAAAAAAAACTTAGACACATATAAAAAGAGAGTGAAAAGATCAAGCTGCAACTTGTGGACCTCACCTGAATTTGGGATTGTAGCTAATTGTAATTAAAACAATCCACTAATGTAGCCTGTAGTTTTTGTAATTCTGTATAGTAGCAACACATATATATATTTGAATATATATTGCCCTACTTTTATACAGGTAGTAATAATTAAAGGTTAATTAAAATGAACATTTTTGTTTTTTTAATATCAAATAATAATAAAAAGGGCAAGGTAACAGCTTTAGAGCTAAAACAAATGTGCTATAAAACAATGCTTGGCTGTGTACACACAATTTTTTTTTATTTCTGATTAATTGCATCTGAACTGTGGGTTCCCATGTCTACTTGTGTGTGTGTCCACATGGATATATTGATGCCATTTTATGAAAAGCAATTGAGCAATGGGACTTTGTACCAACCATCAAACAGACACTTCATTATGGGAGCAGTGATAACAAATACATTGTGTAGGATAATGATGGCAGTGGTTCATATTGTTCATTATACGTCTTGAGTGTCACACGGCACTTGGAATTTATGTGTGTGTGCGCGCGCGTGCGTGTGTGTGTGCATGCATGCGTGTGTGCGTGCGTGCGTGTGTGTGTGTGTGTGTGTGTGTGTACTTTTGCACGCAGGACTGCGTGTCTTTGTTTTTGTCATTTTACAACATCATGTTTCAGCAAATTAACGCCTGAACCATTGGGAAGAAAAATATACCATCATTTGCCATTGGTGACAAACAATATATTTTGGATAATGATTGCATCTATTGGCTTCTGCATTCATAAATGTGAGGTAATGAATTTCCTTTGTGAGCAATGAAAGCAAACAGAGATATTATGTCACTTTGCTTGAACAGGCCTACTGGATACATGATGAACTGTTATTCCATGATAAACTGTATCGGTAAGAAAAAATACATTCCTTTTATAGTAAGAACGTGCTACGTAATTGCTCCACAATACATAAATATTCCTATGGATTCCGATGCCGTTCAGACACACCGGCGATGCCCCATGCAGAATGTAGAAGGTGTGTGATGTGGAGTCTGACTGGCGGAGGCCTCGGGCGTGTTGGCTGCCTTTGACTTGTGGGCCTGTCAAAGGTTTTTGGGCATTGGACTGAGTCGATATCTGCCACACACATGTCATGCCTTCCCTCCCTGATGAGCCCTGCAGTTACGCAATCAACAGTATTATTGCTTGGAAATGTATATATTTAATTTGTGAAACAATGACAGTTTCGCTTGATTTATGGTGCAAGGCAAGGTTTAATTAATTGAAAAATGCATATTACCCTGTGACTTAATTATTAGCTAATTAATCACCGGGTACTTGTTCAGTGTTCCCCCTCCTTTTTCCCCTCTTTTCAGGCGTATTTCTGTGTGTGTCTGACACTTGAATTTCCTCCCGGGGTCATTTTTATGTGAGGTCATGCTTTTTCTTCCTGAGTAGCGGCTGAGATGGAGAACACGCGCTATAGGAAGCCTTCGGTAGAGCTGGACGGTACAGAGCTCTGGCGAAAACACACTGAAGTGTGTGTGAGTGTGACTTTCATGTATTGGGAGTGTGAATGCAGCATTCAGAACATGAGTAACACTGTGTTTTGAAGCGTAAAAGAATATTAGAGCAGTTAAGGGCAAATAAAACATTCCTGCCTGACAAGTCATGTTGTTAGGTATGTACATAAGTGTGATTGTATGTAAATCAGTATTCTGGTTACATACTTTGTGAGTTTGAGGGCTAGATTGTAGTAGCCTTACCTCAAGTTTCCCTGCTTAAGGTGGATTCCTCCAAAATTTAAAAATAAGATTGCTGCCCAGACAGTGTACACACCTCCACTGGACTATCCCTATGCCGAAGCATCAAACATGTACGTGCAAGGATAAGAAAACAGGCGAGTAACCAATATCTCTGCTAGCCTCGCACGCAATCAGCCAAATGAGGTGGCCTTAACCCTGGAGACCTGGCTGCGGCTTCTAAATGTGGCAGAATGGTCACCTAAGCCCCGCTCACAAACACACACACGCACATAATACACACTCACCCAATCACACAGGCATTCACAAATTATACTCAACACTTCAAACTCTATGGAAAGCACAACTGCCAGCTTGTTGCACACATAGAAAGTATTCATATCTTCTGTAGTAGCCTTGGGAAGCACAATTTGCCAAAGGTGTAAGCTGATCCTCAGGGTCACGGTCAAAAACGGTGAATAAGGGTCTCACTGTTACAGCTGTCAGTGGTTTACCTCTCACTGGTGGAGGGTCTAAATAGTAGTATTTATGTCAGTTGGTTTTCTACTGAAGATGCAGGGCAGGTTGATCGGAAGATCAAGGATTTCCCCTCATGAGAGCTTCTCCAGACAGCTGCTGTTAGAAAATGATAGGGAATGGACGCATTGGATGGAAGCATGTGAGGATGAGGAGGGGGTGTGGCTGCGGCTAGAAGCCAGCCTGCCAAAACACCTTACCACCAAGACCCATCCTTCCCTGCCTGGCCACTATCCGGCCCCCATGTGTCTGTGCCTGGTAATGGTAAGCGTTTTAAACTATTAGAGCTGCTGTGAAAAAGGCCCGTTTGAGTGCAGAGCTGTCAGTCCGCAATGAGGCAATTGGGGGTGGGGGGCTGTCATGGCTGTCACTCAATGGGAGGATGAGAACTGTTTGGCCCTAATGGATTCCTCCAGGCGGACGGCTTACACGGCGGCTAGAAGTAAAATCGATGCGTTGTCATGAGCGAGTGAGGCATCATCAAACGGCCAGGTGGACGGGGAGGCAAGGAAGGGGAGGCCTGCCCGGGTAGTTACGTCTATATCACTGTGTGTGTGTGTGTGTGTGTGTGTGTGTGTGTGTGTGTGTGTGTGTGTGT
>NW_019524978.1:3008712-3018318 GCF_002814215.2 Seriola lalandi dorsalis | reverse complement strand
TGTGCGTGCGTGCGTGCGTGCGTGCGTGCGTGCGTGCGTGTGTGTGTGTGTGCGCGCGCGCGGCGTTTGGAAAGGAGAGAAGAGACAGACAGATGCTCAGCTCAGCTTTACACGCCCAATGGGGCCTCTGCTATGATTGTAAGCATGAAAGGGGCCTCTGACCTCCATCATCTCTGTTGCTTTTATTTTCCGGTTCTCTTGGAATCGGACACAGATACACACGGACATACCCACACACTCATACACACAGATAAATGTGAAGCTGTGCAGACAGGGGTGTATTGCCCTGACAAAAGTCAAACATCATCTTGTAGGCAAAATCACTTTTCACAGAACAGAGAGTTCTTTTCAGTGATTTCAGGTTTTGACTAGAACCTGCAGAGAATGAGGCATGTAGAGGTCAAATAGTCTAACAGTTGGTTACAGAATTTCCCATCTGTGCATCTCTCCACAAACTGCAAAAATATTTATTGTAACAAGAGAAACAGTCTGGAAAGCCAGGGCAGTATATCATGAACATGAGCAACCTGCAGGAGGAAGGAGGAAGCTGCAGTTTGAAACATACCAACGGTGACAGATGACATTTAACAAGATGTTTCCCCAAGAAGATCACAACCTAAAATATCAAAAGAAATGAGCCAACTTAGTCATCAAATCCTAACAGATACAGAAAATAATGAAATCCTTATTTATGTATTGAAACTTGTAGTTAAAGCACCAGAAACTGTCTCTTTTGAAGGAAGATTTGAGCTCATCTGAATGCAAGATATGACCTTACACTTTGTAAGGTGCCTGAGTTGTACAAAAAAAAAGTAAATTTTTCTAATTTATCCACAGCCTGTATGTTGAGATAGACAAGCCTCACTCACTCTCAGTTAACAGACAACTATTTACTATTTCAGCCTTTCTTACGTCCCCTCTGCTATTTACCTGGGTGGGGAGAGATCTCAGAGGAGACAGTGGGGCCACCCTCTGGCCCTCGACTGGTCCCGGGGGACCGGTCCAGCTCCATTGATTGGCAGGTAGAGTTGGAGGAGATTGCTCCAAGCTGGCTGTAGGCAGGCTGCTGATGCTGAGCAGGGATGCTGGTGTTCAACTTCCTCACTTGGCCTCTCTGTCTGGGCTCAGTCAGCCTCCATCGGCTCCTGTCAGCCGACCTGCCTCTTTGTCTTTCAGTTCAAATGATGTTTGGTGATATTCTATATTTTTCTTATTGTCAACAAATGCTGTAAAAGTCCAAATGCAGCAATGATTTGGTCCTACTAAAAACTTTTGCCTGTGTTATCAAAGCCTGATGTAGCTCATGCCTCTCTCCCATAGACCCAAATTTTTGTCCAAAAACTATTAAAAACAAGTAATGAGCCACTGGGCACCGTAGCACTGGGTCACATGTTCCCCCAATGAACATGAGTACTGTGGTTATTTTAAGTTGATCCACATAATGCTGGAAATACTCACTAGAGCATTAAATCTGCAGGGGAAAATAGTCCCTAAAGAGTGCACTGTTTACATCTCTTTGAGTAACTTTTGTGACAATCTAAAGTGTCCAGTTGTTTTAGCAATTACTTAGCTTTTTAAAAAAAATGAAACCATATATTTGTGATGCGTTTTTTTATTTTTATTTATTTTTTATAGATTTCAGATCAGTAGCAACCAGTGGCCTTGGGGGAAAGAGCCACAGAACAGCTGTGAAAGTTGAAAATATTGAAAGACAGATTTACAGGTTTTTTGTTTTGCTCTTTGTCGGATTTGCTGACAATAAGAAGATATAGTGTAATCGCAGCTTTGTGTTACGTGCTACTGAAAGCTAGCAAGTGAGAGTCGTTTGGTATGCTTAATCTTGAGATTGTACAGGCTAGCATGTTTGAAGCTGTTGGGTAAAATCCTGCTCAACTCACAAGAATGCATATTGTTTAGCCTTGTACACAACAAGATTGATAAATTGAAAGTTAAAGTTGCATTTAAGTGGGAATCTCTTCGTTCTCTCTTCTCTTCTCTCTCTTATTCTCCAATCTTCAGTTCAGAACTTGAGTTGAGACAGTCTCAATATTCTTTTTGTTAGCCTGTGGAAACAGGAATCTCGTGTCTGTATTGCTGAACACATGAAAGAGTTGGTGTTGATTAAGGAGGCCTTTTAAGCTGTGAAAGCCCTAAATGTGCTGTGTCCTTAGTAAGATGAAAAGGAGTCGAAGTTATCCGGAGCTGTTTCTTACCTTAGCTCTTCCAATGGGAGAACCTCTGGGAGGATGCCTGAAAGAGAGACAAACTAGAAGCCCTTATTCTCTATGCTAATTTCTCTGCGTTTTACTTGTAATTATGCCCCAGCATCCTCTTTTCTCTCTTTCTCTTTCCTCTCTTCTCTTCTCTAACTGCACCCTCCATACTTGTCTCTTAGTGCTGATGAAACATTTTCCTGCTTGCTCCATCTTCATTGTCATTTTCAAACGTGTCTTTTAGACCTTTCTTTTCTGTTAATCAAAGAGTATTTGATTATTTCCATCCTTATACGTAGGAAGTAGTTGCTCCTAGATGGTTTCTTACTTCATCGCTACAGAGCGAATTGGAACAACATGGCCCTTTATCGATGCGCTATGGACGTCTGCTTAAGCCAAAGTGTTTTGTGGTGACGTATGTCCCCTTTCTCCTTCTAACATGTCACTTCCCCTCCATCTCAGCGCTGCCATTGCCCATATTTATTTCATCTCACTAATGTGGGTCACCCCTGTATGGCGGCCATCAGCCAGGCACAGTCAAATAGCTGTGTCTGAAGCCTACCTTTGGCATGATTTATGGGCCGGTGTGACGCTCAGCTCTCAGAAGGACCGCCATTGTCCTGCTACAGCTCTCAACTTTCGACGTAGGGGCGCTTTGTCTACGCTGAGGCAAACCAGACCCCCATCTTTAAAAAGAATCAAATTATTTCATCATGTTGGAAATGAAAAGGCTGTAATTACTCCTAATTAGACCCTGACTTTTTTCTTTTCTTCTTTCTTTCCCTTCTTCTCCTCCTCTCGTCTCCTCTCTTTTCACACTCCGGAGTTTTGGAGGTGAATTGTTTTTCCAGAGGGTTCGAGATTGCTCTAAATCAGAGCCGTTAGGGTGGAGAGTAGGAAACAATTTTCTGTTCAGTTTGAAATTGATTAATATAGGCTTTTGACGGCTCTTCTGGCTTTGATATTCGGTGAGTGGGGAGGTCTGAAGTGGTGTGATGACACTGTAATGTTTGCTTTAAAGGCCTACCTTAATGGGGCTGGCTCCACAATATCATGATGTTTCACAAGCCAGAGGAAAAATGAGAAGCAAAACACCCCATTTGTGAACTGTTAAAGCATATGTCTGTGTTCGTGTGTGTGTGTGTTAGCGTTTATATGTGCGAAGCCTTGGTGGACCATCTACCTCATTGCGCTGGTTAGAGAGTGTCTATGCAGCCGTGAGCCGTGTAGGGTTTCCCTTCCAATAACACCCCCCCCACACACACACACACGCAGGAGAGCACCAGCCTAATGGCCGGCTATCACGGAAAATCATTTTCTGCCCGTCAACTATTTACATGTATCTTTACCACACAAGTCTTGTCGTTTTAGGCGGCACAACAATTTGCTAAGCAAATCCACTTGCCATTTATCTTTCAAGGGGGAGGCTGTTGGTGTGTGTGTGCGTGTGTGTGTGTGTGTATCTGGAGAAAGTTGGGGGGGTTGGTGGCTGGCGATGGAAGAGGAGGAGGGCTTTTCAGAGGAGGTGGGGGAGCATTGAGGGAAGCAAATATTTTCTCTGGCTTGCGACAGCACAGTGAAAACATACTCCTGATGCTGATGTGTATTAGAAGTGAGCCGGGCAAATATTAGCACTGCCTTACAGTGGCAGAGTGGTGGTGTGGGAATGCTGGTGTGTGTATGGGATGGGAGGAGTTTACTGGGCTGCTGTGCTGTGTAACGCTGGTGGATTTTAAAAAATGGACTGCCACAAAAAAAAAATATGTGAGCTATTCTTATTTCTAACACGAGATAGATGTTTAAAGTTTAAAGTAACTTCACTTTAAAGGTTTTAACTTGAATGTAAATAGATATGTTTGATGAAAAGACTGAGGGCTCCACTTTACCCACTAATTTCTCGATTAATCATTTGGTTTAAAAAACACAAGAAAATTGTTAAAAATGCATTTTCCATATTCCAAGGTGAAGGTCATCAAATTCCCTTCCCAAACTCCAAAACTCAAAGATATTCAATTTACTACAATACAAAACAAAGAAAAGCAGAAAATCTGTGTTTTGTCTGAAAATAGCCTCAAACAATCAGTTGATGATCAAAATATCTGCTCATTAATTTTCTGTTGATCGACTAATTTATTAATCAAATAAGCTCTTCACTTCTGGTAAGTGTTGATCCAACCAAAAAAACAGGAGTTTGGCACAGGATTGAATTGTGGAAAACTAAGCCTAACACTGACTATATGACTGACACTCCACAGTCCATGCCCTGCTTACACACACACACACACACACACACACACCCACACCCACATACTGTACACACACACAGCTACCCGCCAGCCCACCCAGTACTCCCAAACAAACCATAGCATTTACTCAGCCGGACATTAACTTGTTCAGGTTGGCATGTGTGCTCAAGGGCACAACAACAACAACAACAGCAGCAGTTAACTCTACCTACATTTCCTGCACAAGTCAAATAGTTGTGAGAGAGGAAGAAGAGGGGAAAAGACTGCGAAGGGGGTGGTCAAACAGAACGGTGATGCGTCTTGTTTGTCAGCAACAGAGTGCAAGGAAATGTGACAGAGCGCTGGAGGAGGTTTCCAAATCCATTTCCTGCTCTTGTCCATCCACATCAGCCGCTGACGACGGATCTGCTGGTTCTTATTGTGTTCTATTATGGAGGGGCGGTGGATGTGGATGAGGAGGGGGTTGTGTGTGTGGTGGTGGTGGTGGGGGGGGTTAGCTGGTGCACACATGCCCAAAAATGATGCGTCTCCTTTGATCTGTTCCAGTGTGAGCCACATGAACAGCTCTGCCGCCAGGCACACACACACAAACACACACACACAAACACACACACACACACACACATGCACACACACACACACACACACATGCAGACACACAGACGGCCCTGCAGTTTGGCCCTTTGCACTTTATATAGCTCTGCTCAGTCTATCTTTGTGTGTGTGTGTGTGTGTGTGTGTGTGTGTGTGTGTGTGTGTGTGTGTGGGGTTTTGACTTACTCTGGCATCTTGTTTTCTCCATCCACATGATTTTTTTCCAGATACATTTGTAGACTCACTGTAATAGGAGCCAGTATTTGAGGTACAGTGCTTATTAGTTTCTTATCTCAGCTAATTACCCATTAAATAACCACATGTTCACACACATACACACTCGCACGCTCTCCTATTACTGGATAATTAGCAACCAGCCCATTATGAATATGCATTTCCCACTGCTTAATACACAGAAAAATGAATATATCCATTCTAATTTCCTCAATTGACTTGTCATGCTTTTCATGATACTGAGTTAAAGACTTTCCTGGGTTACTTCACCAGAATCCAGGGATCAGAGTCAGCTCACCAGACTGCTTGTTATGGGGTGGGTATATATTCTTCATTGTGTGAAGTGTGGACGGTTTCAGCCAGTTCAGTATGTATATCTGCGGCGCTGTGTTCCATGTGTAGTCAGTTTGATACTTCATTAGCAACCGCTGATGCTGGTGGCCTGCAGGTGACCTCAGGAGTCTGGTCCAGCTGCTGCAGCTGCGAGGTTTAATTCAGTCCTCACTGAGTACGGCTCTTAGTGATACCTTTGGAATGAGGCTGCGGATTTCCAGTATTTTTTGAACATCTTCATATATTCAATTCAAGCTTAGAATATTAAAAAGCCAATTAATAAAGTTTTCATTTTTTGGTTCATGCATCGCTGTGGGACTGGACAGTCTGTTCTTGTTTCTCTTTGTTAGCTGTGCTGCTTGTTTTGTTGTTTTCACTCTGCCCGTCCTCTCTGGCCTGTTGTGCAGGATGCTCGGAGCAGTGTGTGTCACATCAGGTGCGTCAGGATGCCCATTGGCTACCGGCCGCCGACTGGAGCCATCCGGGCCAATCAGCTGTCGGCAAGCTGACCTTTTTGCTGCCGCCCTGACCCTGATGGGAGGTGAAGTGTGTGGCTGGTAGCAGTCAGTACTGGCACAGCAGGATGAGGAGGAATAAGAGGAGGAGGAGGAGGAAGAAAAGGACCAAGCCGGAGGGCGAGAGATTTTCTTGGCCAGTCACTCCTGTTCCCGTCCTCCTTTCTCCTCTCAACTCCTCTTCGGCTGGAGTCATGACAGCCTCTCTTGGCCGGTTTACACCGTGTTTCACATGCAAAGACTCTCGCTTCGTCTATAGTTACAGTCAGAAGTAGCAGAGTGTAACCACATGAGATACTTCCAGGCTTGTCCGTTGTGTAGTGAGTGTGTTTTTGTTACTCTGTGTGTGTCATTTGAAATGGTGACTCGTCCCATTTCCCACCGGCCTCTCCTGTCATCTCAGAGGTGCTTAGCAACAATCTGTCCTCCCGAACGAGAAAACAAAAATCAGAGGATGCTTGAAAATGCTCTGAAATGCAGTAATGAATATTTTAGACATAAAGGACCACTCTCCCAGCCTCCATTTGCCTGGCTCAGTCCTCCAAACAGCCCTTTTAAAGTCAAGTGATGGGGGTTAAGTTAATTATGCACACTAGGGCCAGCCTCCCTCCCTTGCTTGCTCAGTTGCTATGTGTGTGTGTGTATGTGTGTGTGTATGCGCGCGCACGTGTGTGCGTGCGTGCATGTGTGTGTCCCTGCTTGCGTGTGCAGGCTTCGGCGGTGGCTTTAGATGCTGAAAGTCTGCCTTTAATTAAACACAGATGCATGGAAGGAGAGACTGTCTGTCACACACACTTTTAACAGTACGCATGCAGACATGCGTGGGCACATACATAGATACACACACAATTGAAGGCGATGGAAGAGTTTAACAGACTTGTGTGTGTGTGTGTGTGTGTGTGTGTGTGTGTGTGTTTTAAACAACCTCTTTCTATCGCTGCTCTAAAACCGAATAAATGACTTAATCTCAATGAAGCTTGAAAATTATTGGCTTTAAAAGGTGCAGAAATATTGGATAGTTAAATGTTTGTACATGTTTGCAGAGGAGTTTTAAGTCAGTGTAGGTTTCTGATGTTTTATTTTTTTTTTAAGTCATCTGTTTATTTGTGTGTCAATATCTGCTGTTTCTCATTTTTGTGCTATTTGCCTTTCCCCTTGTTTGGTCACTTTTGTACCTCATCCAACGTCTGCTTCCTTTGTCCATTATGTTGGATAGAGTTATGTGTCAGTATTTGATCTCCCCTGCCATGGCAGCTGATTGATGTAATCCATTTGCAGGAAGCAAAGGAAGCCAGTGTTAATCAATGACAAGACTTTGATATAAAAAATACCACTTCAAGACCAAAAATGATCAAACATGTAGAACTAACAGAGTCCAGTTGTTCAAAACCGCTGTGGGTTTTGAGAAATCATGGTCTGCTCATTGACGCACACCCACACAGAACCAAGACATCAACAGATCTACACTAACATGTGTGAGTAATTATATAACAGCTGCAAATAATTATGATATGAATTTTCAGAAGCTATTGTTACTTTACATATTAAAATTGTACACATAAAACATAATATGAATTTATTAAGTAATACATTGTTAAGAGTTAAGCTACCAAACAGTTTGTAGATTAAAGTACTCGTAGCAGTATTTCTGCAATGGTATAACTAGATCTGAAAACTTATTCCACCACTGTAAATTTTAACAAGATGTGTGTATTTTTGTGCACCATTTGTTACAAAAAATGTAAATCTCTATTTTATATTTTAGCTGGTTAACAAATTAACGTTTTTTTCAGACTCAAAATCAAACTCTTAAATCTCATATGTTTGGATTTTTAAAACATTTCCAAGCTCAGCCAAGACTACTAAATATTATTTTACTTTTGCTTCTAGATTTTCTTTTAAATCTAAAAACAGGTCATTTCTGCTTTTCTCACAAATGCTGGTTTCATATTTAATTTAGCCTAATTAGAGAGATCCACCTGGCAGTTTCACCATGCAGGACAGAGGCGTTTGCTATCCTTGAAAGCATTAAATTCAGAACCATTTTCTCTCCTCTTTGTCTCTCGGTCTCTCCTGTGCCGCAGCAATGGCCTCATTTTTCATTAGAGGATTGCCCCATTATTTCATTTCTTGTGATAAAATGACAAAAGATTACTCACGAGAAATACTAAATACAGAGCCGGACCGATGGGATCTCCCCTCATATGTAACACTGCTGCGCTGTGGCTGAAGGCTTCATATTTCCTATTTCTCTCTCTATTATATATATCTGGCAGAGTTGTAGATACTAGGGCTGTGCTTGTGTGTGTGTGTGTGTGTGTGCTGTCTCTGATACACATCTAGATGTGTATAAGAGACAGGTGTCAGTTAGGTCCTCTCTTCCCTATAAGCAGTAAAAACGGTGTGCTTGTATTTGCTCTTGAATTGAGCAATGTTTGGACATTGTTTTAATTTCACATCCAGACTGTTCCAAAGTCTTACTCCATTAATTGAGATACAGAATCTTTTCCTTGTGGTTCTAAATCTGCAAATCCTGAAATTTAAAGGTTCCCTTAAATTATGTTCTCCCTGTCTTTCATAGAAGTTAACAACTTAATAGTTAACAACTTGATTTTCATTGGAGGGGGTCTTTAACACTATATGTGTTATGTTTTTTATCTAAAATGCTCCAAAATTTACAGTGTGACAGGAACGAAGCCTTTAACTATGCAGTTTTACTACTTGCATTTCTCTCCCAACTACAAAGGACAGTTCACTTCACATCTTTGATTATCAATTTTAAACCTCATTATTATTTTTAAAAACATGATGAGCACATCAACTTAAGAGTAGTTGTTGAATGAAGTTCTTCCTCTGTGAACTTGATGGAACTTCTTGATATGTCCACAAGATGGAGCCATAGTGTCATGCATTAATTTAGGATTAATGCACAGAGGGCTACGACTAGTTACTGTGCTTTTTGTTCTACGCTGACTTTGAATAGTTTTAACTTTATATGTAAAGTATAGGATTAAAGATACACTTTTTTCAGTATTATATGCATTCGTTTATTGGAATAAAATCGAAGACATTCACTTTTGCATTAGCCATGCTAATTCACCAATGATTTTCCGCATCAAAATCTTGCCACACAGGTCTGATGAAAACAGATGCTTCCTCAAGTGAAAAAACATTACAACAATTCAACATTATCCTCCAGATGACTGATTGTCTGTCTGATCTGGTTCTATGAAAATATTGGTATAAAACCGATTCCAAGTAGAAAATCCAATTAAAAATGTATTAAATGTAGATGTGGTTCAATCTCCCTTAAGTCATGGCAGGGTGTACAGTTTATGGATACTTCATATTTAAACATAACACCATTATAGCTCACTAATTCTAGCTAAACTATTTGCCATAAAGGAATTATGGTTTGCAGAAACCATTTACAAGTGAAATCACACAATGAACAAATAATACACACAATAA
>NW_019524978.1:2986892-3008692 GCF_002814215.2 Seriola lalandi dorsalis | reverse complement strand
TGTGTGTGTGTGTGTGTGTGTGTGTGTGTGTGTGTGTGTGTGTGCGCACACTGTATTACATTCTGGGTGTCCCAATCTGATCAGACACCGCTAGCTGGTCAGCAGACCTTGCTTCTTCTTCTTTTTTTTTTTTTTTATAATAAGAAACCTTATTTTAGCAGGAAAAATGGAGAAAAATTAGTTGCAGCGCTGACAGAAATGTCAGCGAGTTGGGGGAAGAGTAACTTATTTCACACACAGCAAGAAGAGGAGGGTAAACACAGCGAACACAGGCCAGCGATGGCTAACTGGGAATTAAAAAAATAAAACACATATAATAAATAAATAATAACCACACCATATCTTTATCTAAGATGATTCATATTTTATTTCAAAACAGTGCCTCCATTGGTCACATTTTTCAGTAGTGGATAATAGAAAATGTAAAGATACGGGCGGTGAAATATGAGTCGGTTTGGGGAGGTAAGAATGAGAAAAGATTAGCTTGAGATTAGAATAAGAGAGATGGAGGAAGGAGGAAGAGGACGGCAAAGAGTCTTGCAGTGTGTGTGTGAGTAGTTTTCGGAGTGCAGTGTTGGTGTGTCTGTCAGCGCGTGTGTGTGTGTGTGTATGTGTGTGTGAGAAGACGGATGATTGTACACACTCCCACCCTACTTTGTTTTCCGCCTACCTCCATGCCAGTAGAGATTGGACATCCTTGACCAACCTACTCAGCTGCACTCACACCTGCCCACACATACGGTAGCTTTTATTATTACTGACCTATCAAACACATACCTTAAATTCACATTAACATGCTCCCTGTTTTATCAAAATATTCACAAAGCAGAAAATATAACTCAACCAAAATATAGTTTGTACAGTCTGCTTATTTCCATGCTTTGCAGACTAATAAACATATGTTTGTTTAGTGATATTGACACCATTGTTTTTGCATATTCATTTGCCTGTTTGTATCAGATAACCCACCTCGAGTCGAGTTCCCGCTGTTGTTTATTCAGCGAAGTTGTTTTTCTTGACTTTCCTGCTGCAGTCCTTCGGTAGTTCAGAGGCTGGCAAAGCATTCCCTGAGTGGCCCCATGTCTTTAATTTAACAAGATACCCACCAAGGAGACTTGTTTTGGCTGCTCCCCTCCATCCTGAGAGTCATTAAGGCCGGCCCGTGGTGAGGGGGACCCAGCCAGACATTAGCATAAACCGGGCAGAGCGACAGAAGGATCCCTGGGTCAGTGGAAACTTCCAGATCAAACGCTGCCAGTTAGCCCCAGACTCACACTCTGGTTAACACCAGCAGGAACCAGTAGCCCTAGGGATGTGTTACCAAGCTAAAACCAACACTACCAGCATGCCCACACACATTTTTGGAGATCTCTTTTTCTCTTTTAGATGCCTGCTTTTCTTTTCTTTTCTTTTTTTTACCTTTTCTTCTCTGTCTCCTACAGTATTTTGTTAGCAACTTGAATCCCACTCGTTTTTATTATTTCACCATTAGCCCTGCAGCAGAAGTGACATAGTTATTAGTAGCAGCCTTTTTGACACGACATTTTTTTATTTATTAATTTTCTATTTCTTTTCTATTTCTTTCCCTGACTGGGTGGAGGGCTGCTGTGAAACAAAAACCAACATTCCCAGAAGAAAACCTACAGTGGGAATGTTGTGAAAGCACAGGCTGTCCGTTTTCAAAGTATTTTATTCTGGAGTTAATTCCACTTAACATGATTGACATGACACATTACTTATTATGTTTTCTTTTCTTTCTGTACCTCTCATTTTCCCCTCTTCTCATGGAGTGTCTTTCATATTCTTTAGTATCCTGATTCTTTATTACATGATATTACATGCAGAAAGGTCATTTCAGTCTCACAGCTGCTGTCAGTATGTAATCCACTAGACAACTATTTGGATCGCTCATCTTAAAACCATGAGCCCAAACATACTTTTCTGTTCATGTGAAAAGCTCTCTGTTGTTTTTATCATCATGGTATGAAGTGTCCTTTTCTCAGTGCCTGCTCTGATGGCATCTGCTTTGCTTTAGAGGAGAGCTGAGCAATTCACAGTGACGGACGTGGTCGACTCATCATGCAGGGCTAATTTACTTTAAGTTCTGCCGCGTTTGTGTTACTTCAGATCTGTCACGGGATCGCATTGACGTTGCTATAGCATGCTGTTGTTTTGTTTTGGGGACTAAGAAAGCCAAACACCAGGATAAGGCATGACGTATAATGCTGTCTGACAGACAGGGCCTGTTGTTGGTGGACATAGCTGGCAGAGGCTGTGACTGCTCTCTGTGTCTGTGAGTGTGACCATGAGTTACCATTACTTGAAGTAGAAATGGAAGACAGTTTTTCCATGGATTTTCTCTAAACACTTCAGTCTTTTGATTGTTTTTAGACATTCTGTTTAGAAGAGGTATAAAACTAACTGTTGAATGTGCTTAAAACCTGTGTGAGCTATCCAGCAGCTGTTTGGATTTACATGGATTAAATTGCATTGTGTAAATGAGATTACTGTTACCGTGCGTTCACATTTTTAGCAACTGGGTTGATGTGCCTGAGGCCCTGCTCAGACCTGGCATTAACATCCATCTCAACTGATCCAATCACAAGTGGAAAGATCTAAGTACAGGTGTGAATGTACCCGAGACGCATTTAGGACGCATTTGAGATCTGATCACTCAGACCACATTTGGAGGTGGTCTGGGCCAAATGTTGACACATTCTTTTAGCAGTGTCAACGCAAATGCGTCCTGGGCCACATCGAAGGACCGCCTACTCAACTGACGTCCTCTGCCACAGTCTATTTAGTACCGCCACAGTTTCATAATGAACTGAAAATATTTTATTATTTCAAATGGATAAAACCTTATTTCATCATAGAGCTGCGCACAGCGCAATGATTCACTCAGTCCCTCCTCGCCTCACGCTCTCTCCCACAAACACAATGGACCTGTCCCTCACAGTCGGATTGGCTGAAAACAAAAACGCATGTGTGTTTATTTACATATAAAGCAGGGAATTGAGATCTGATCACAAGTGGTCACTGGAGATGCATGTGGAGACACATTCTAATGCCAGGTGTGAACTGACGGACTTGGAGATGTCCAGTTGTGATCGGATCACCTGAGACGCATGTTAATGCCAGGTCTGAACAGGGCCTGAGTGTTCAGTGTCAAAAGACACGGATGTTGGTACATGTTCCTTCATTATTTCATCAGATAAATTTCTTTTTAAAAATGTAATTTTTTTAAGTCTGTAATAAGGGCATGTCTCCTAATGACAATTTTAGGTCAAAATGTCATTCTTCAATGACAGTGGAGTTGTTATCCCTCCCTCACCTTTCAGACAATCACATGTCCTGAGATTCTTTTGGCTGGCAGACAACATAAGAAAAACAGCTTCAGAGCTGAAGCGCAAAAGACGTGCACTATAGATAGTAGAGATGTCCAGTTGTGATTGGATCACCTGAGACGCATGTTAATGCCATGTCTGAATGGGGCCAAAGAGCTCCAGCTAACTGGAGCTAAGTGGTTGAATTCTATAGCAATCGCTGAGCCTGCTGGGAGGCAGGAAGCTTGTGGTTGGCTGAAAGGAGAGGGAGTTTTGATTGGTGACATCTCCTGTGTCATCAAAAGTGACATTGGGAAATTTAAAGTGACGTCATTTTGAAAAAAAAACAAAAAACAAAATCAAATCAAATTGAACTTGAATATATTTTTTATTTTTATTTCACAGTTTATTAGTTTATTTGTATAATAAACAATAATTTATTCATATGTTTATTTATTTTATAGTGTCTTATTCATTTATTTAATATTAAGGTCTCCATACTCAAGAACTGAAAAAAGCTTTAAATGTTTTTGAGAAACTTTTTTGCAACCAACAAACTTGGTAACCCTCCAAACTGGAACAGTTATGTAGGAAATGGACAGATGTTCAGTGACATTGTTTTAAGATTACAGTCATTTGTTGTAGGTAATCATTTTCCTGGCTGCAGATGGATTCTTACCTGGGGTAGAATCTATACTTACCTGTTTACCCATAGAACATTGTAGGTTTTACCCATAATACATGGACCTTCTCAAAATTTTAGTCCAAGAGAATAGTTTGTTTAAAAATCTAGTGAGAAAGCACCTTCTCAACAAGGTCTTTGTCCAACTGCTGTGCTCTTATTCAACCAAACAAACTTAGAAATCCTCCCATGCTTTAAAATAACTCCTGTGAACCAACTAGGTGTTAAAAAAAAAAAAAAATCTCTCCAGTTAACATACCGCCCTTGCAGCTAAGCAGACAGAGTTTCAAAGCTGCCGGCTTGTTCTGTTTTGCGAGGAAAACTGTAGCTTCCTACACATCTTGCAGATGTTGAAGAAATTGTTTATCTAGTTAACACATGTCAGTCGACGCTCCAAAAAACCCGTTTGTCCAATTAGAGATGGGTTTCATTGTCATCTGTCTCATTATGAGAAAATCATGAAGGCTTCTTATTTCTCTTTAGTGGCATTTGGTATTTCACTGTGTCAACAAATGAACAGGGGACAAGTTTCCATATTTTAAGACAGCGTTGTAAACAGGGTTTTTTTTTTTTTTTTACATGCACTGTCAATTACCCAGTGTCAGTAGCTTCGCAGATACAGCAGAGCGCTGTGCTGGCTGGCTGACTGGGTGACTGGCTGGGTGGCTGACTTGGTGGCTGACTGGCTTGTCTCTTGGAAACATGTGAAATATGATTTACATTGAGAGCATGTTGTAGCAAACCCTAGCCCACGGTATGCATATTCCCCCATTGTTTGTGACAGTTGGTTGTACCTGCGCCGGGGGGAAGAGCGCCAAGTAGGCATCCGACTTTGCATTTCAGTGGCTGAGCTCAGGGTCAGGAGCACATCTGGTTAACTGGGAGGTTTGTGTGTGTGGTGTGTCATTTCTGTGTTGCAGATTCTATAACTTGCATGCAGAGACACACACACACACACACACACACACACACACACACACACACGCGCGCACACATACACACAGATTCCCGAGCTCACTTGTTGCTTTGCAGCCGGAGCCTGTGTGCATAAAGCAGCAGCAGCAGCCACGGCACACAAACAGCAAACCCGGCACACTGGTGCACTCCTACACAAACAAACAAACACACCTGCTGCTCCTGGCAAGTCGCTCTGACAATCAGCCGAAGGAGGGAAGGCAAACAAAACAAACAGTTTAATTTACATGACAGTAGCCTGCTTTACATTAGCATGCCGTGGCAATGATAGAGTGAAGCTCTGCGGGAAACAGCAGGTAATGAAAAGTGATGGTCCTATTTGCGGTATACTGTAAGTACAGGAATGGGAAGCTCGAGCAGTCAGAACTAATAGCGTGCACAGTGCTGCATGTCTCCCAGACAGTCCTTTTGGTGTGCTAGTTTAAAAAAAAAAAAAAAAAAAACTACTCTCCCAGTCCTTTCTAAAATAACTAATTTTTCAGCATTGCAGAATAAATATGAGCAATTTGTTATGGTGAAGAATTCAAGATGTGTACATGTGTTAAGTGAAGAGAAGAGTGTGTTTTTTTTGTTGTTGTTCTTCTTCTCCCCAAAACTTTCCTTTTTAGACAGAACATGAAATGTTTATGCAGTTTGTGCAAAAACAATTCATGTGCAATTTTAACGAGCAATTAACTTCATCAATAAATAAGTAAACAGTGCTTTGGCCGGTTTGTAATTGCGTGAAATGGTATTTGTGTCTAGAGAGTGCTGTATTTGTACTTGGTAAGTTTCATTTCTGCGGACATTTATGCCATGTGTGTTAAGTGTGTGTGTGGTTTGCGGATGGGTTTAGTTTGTGAATGTACAAATGCATATTGCATATTTGTGTTTTTGTAGATGATAGCATACACTCCTCATGTCACATGTGTGTAGTAACACTATTTGTGTGTCTACACATGGTTTTTTTTGTTTGTGTGTGCGCGCACGCGTGTATATATGTGTGTGCGTGTGCGTGTGCGTGTGCGTGTGTGTGTGTGTGTGTGTGTAATGGCTCCAGTGGTCTGCTCCTCATGTAAAGAGATAGCATCTTCCCACAACAGATCAATAAGGGAATATTTCTAGAATCCCTGTCTCTGATTTAACTGAACTATGTGAATCTGTGTGTGTTTGTGTGTGTGTGTGTGCAATGTGAGGAATACTCAGACTGACAACCTCACTTGTGTCCTGGTGGTTGGGTTGAACTTAGCTGCCATTATTAAACCTATTGGCATATTATCAAGACAGGCATAGAGCCACATTTTGTTTCCGTCTCTGCTTTTCAGTGAGACTCTGCTCCACCGGTTGGATTTGCTTCCTGTATTTGTGCGACGTGTTCATCAATCAATATGAAAACACTCTTGATATCACATCAACATTTGTGGAACATGCGGTATAACTACTTATGTTAAATACGGGCAGAACTATATGATCCTGTTTGGATACATGCACACACTTCTGCTGCTGGTATGAAATATTGACACACATGTGGATACACTCTGTCTTGCACATACAATCTCCACCACCCCCACTCTTCACAAAGCTCCTGTTTACTTGCTGTAAATTGTCCTAAAGGGACACAGCCACAGATGATTTATGGTGCCAGATATGATTAGATCGCATGTATTTTTACACAATGGACACATTTTTGCATGTGGCACCTTAAGTGGGAGCCAGTAATCATTAACGACTGGATAAACAACGTCTTCCCTACTTATTAAAATATAGCTTCATGTTTCCCTCCCGTGACAGCAGCACCTTGGTAACAGAGGATAACTCACTTTGAGTGAATGTGAAAATATTTATCTAAGATTGTATAATATATCTGCAGAAGGCCGACATGTGTCAGAACGTATGAAATGGACTCTCATTTTGTGGTAAATTAAAGCCCTGACTGACTGGTTGAAAGTTCCAATGAGTTTTTCTTGAACTGTATACATCTATTTAGGGTGTCCTTTACTGGATCATTAGCAGATTATTGACAGTGTATTAGCAGGGGGAAAAAAAACAATTTCCATAATAAGGTACTTGGAACATTTTTCCAGCCATACAAACAATTGAAGTTGTATTTCTGGAGTTCCTAGTTCTTTGATATTGTCTTCATCTTAGTGTGTACTGCTGTATGTGCATAAGATAAATACAGTAGTAGTGATTTTGCTCTACGATGACTGGAGATCAATGTGCAGTGTGTTTTTCTGGGATCTTGATAATGAAGTAGTAGACTGAATAATATCTGGTCAGACAGTGCCTGGCATTATGTCATATGTGCAACAACACTACATTACTTAACATTAGTTACAGTAAAGGGTTAAAGTTTGAAATCAACATGGCCCTTATGTGTCACTGTTTGACCAGTTTACCAACAGATGATGGATGTCTCATATTTTTCTAATTTTGCACAAAATAAACCAAATATTTTGACTTTACTTGGATGAAAAGAAGCAATTTTCACAGCCAAGTTTAATATTGCTTTATAGTGATGTAGGTCTATAGTGATATAGCTTACTATAGCTAACGATAGCTTTTTCCATGATCAGTTAATCCACAGATTATGTTCTTATTTAACTATATTGTCCATAAAATTTAAGGACACTTAGAAATCCCCATCTCAGTTTGCACATTGCGCAAGTCTTCGATTTTGCCCCTAAACCCCTAAATATTCAGTCATCCATCATATAAGCAAAGAAAAGCATCACATTTTTAAAAAGCTGGAACAAGCAAAAAAAAAATGACCCAAACCGTTAATTGGTTAACAAAATAGATGCCAACTAATTTTATCTCCATCAGCTAATCAGTTAATTGACTTTAATAGTTTCACTTCTACTGATGGTGTGTAAGACTTTTTAGTTTAGTGGCTGATTTCACTGGGCGGCTCCCTCAGTGCAGGCTCTGCACTGCACTGTTACAGACATGGGACTGCTTCAACACCGCCTATGAAAATACCAGAGAAAGATGTGCACAGTGTGTTAAAGCTGTGTACGTGTTGTATACTATGTGTTTACTTCATCCCCACCTAATGTTTTATGCCTTTTGACCTATTCAGTCTTTGCTCATGAGAGTATTCAGACCTGTTGGTACAGTTTGCACACACACATCCTTTATGTCTCACAGAGGTTGAACACACAGAGTTCAAGGTTAGTCTCCAATCCAGCTCAGTCCAGCTCACAGATAATTGTCAATAAAATTGATCTTTCTATATATTTTTTTTACTCTGCTCATATTTTTCCATCCTACTCCCTCCCCTAGACACTTCCCTTCACTCTCTCACTCCACTCTCCTTTGCCTCTGTCCTTCTCTTTTCATCTTAAGCCAGATAAGTCTGCCTCGACTGCCAAGAGCACCGAGTATCACTGCTTGCTTTTTTTCCCCTCCTCTTATGTTCTTCTCACAGTGCGCTGAAGCCATGTCGCAATTTCTCAGGGAGTTTTGATGCCTGGATGTCTCCTGTCTGGGTCCATCTCGTCTGAGCTGCAGTGCCGGCCCTATACGATCTGAACTGCGCTGCCTCGCTGCAGGTCAGCCTTCACGGCCGATTAGTGTCGAAGCGCCACTTTGGTCACAAGTTGTCGGGAGCGCTTATCGTGAAGATCAACAGCGATCAGTCTCGCTGCTGCACTCTCTCTCTCTCTCCTAGTCCTCTACGTCCCCTCCCTCTTTCTCTCTCCTTTCTGTTTTCTGCCCTCTCCCCTTTTGGCATTATCCCCCCTCCCCCTTTGTGTTTTTCCTCTCAAATCACTATATTTCCATCTATATCTTATCATTGTCATCCTTCCTTTCTTCCACCTTCCCCCAGTGCTGTGTGTCTCGCTGGATCCAAACAGTCTAAAAATGTTTTTCCTTCCTAACCACCTCCTCTTATTGGAAAACATCATGGGGTCAACTAAGGAGTAAGGATAAGACAACGCTCTGCTGAGAGAATCTGATGTAATCTAACCTAGACTGTTTCAGCCTGTAATGTCTGGTGTAACTTACATGGTCTGCTTTGGTGTGTAAAATAGTATAGCCTTTTTCTAACGCATGTGAAGGAGGTTACGGGAGAAGGAAAACAGTGTTTCTTAACATTTACAGAATTGTCTAGCTGCTATCGTGGCTGCTGTTAAGTTGTTTCCTGGGATAGTAAACTAATCCAGATACTATTTTATCGACCCTTTACATGTTTCTGTATTTCCTCTTGTATCCATCTTCCTCTTCCTCTTGTTTTTGTTCCTTCCTTTCAAAATGGGTCTGAATGTTCAGAAAACAAAAAATATGTGAAGGTACAAGTTTTTCTTCTTGTGTCATATTTGAGCAACAAAGTGGTTTTTCTAACAAAGAAAAGTAAGAGAGCACTTTTTCGAGTTGGCAAAAGTCATTTTTCAATCAGAAAGCAAACAAAAAAAAGAAGACACGTCACTGTTGGTAACTTTTAAAATAAAGCAGAGACTATTGATTTGTTTCTGTCTAGTCAAAACAGGCTGACATACTTCAACCTATCAGCTCAGAGGGCAACAGTCTGTGTTTGGGGACTGCATTGTTTCTGTCTTTTTACCTATGACACTGTGTGCCTCCTTGGCGATCAATTTTTTGCTGAATTTTCTTTTGGCCCACACAGTGCTGTGTACTGTTTGTCCACTTCAGATTCAGTTTGTATTTATTTGCTCTTTCTATCCCAACCACCCCCCACCCCCTTTCTAATCCCTCCATCCCTCCTTCTCTCGGTGTCTCTGTGTGCCGTCAGGCCTCGTCTGTGGCGAGAGTGGAGACGAGTCATGTTTGGCCTGTCAGTATGGCTGCTAGTGTCAGTATCTGGAGCTGCTGGTTCCTCTGACAGCGCTAGAGGGGCTGCTGGTCCTAGCAGAGTGCAGCCATCACCCTGTGACACGCTCAGTGTCACCGATCCCCTCCGTCTGGTGACATGGCATCCCCCTCCTCCTCCCCCCGTCCTCGTCTTTGCCCACCACTCCACCACACACACACCCCCTAGCCAGTGGCCTTTTCACTGCCACTCTGCAGTCAGTCACTCAGTCAGTCACTTACTGCCTCACTGAGGAGTTTTTAGTAGAAATTGACCTACATGTGTTTTTGAAAGCTGATACCAGTAGTGTTGGATTGATGATGCCAGTACGGTTCACTGTTCATATTCATGCTTTCATGTTTACCTCCAATCATTTCCATAATCATAACCCTAAAAAACATACATATTGTAATCCAATAATATTCATAACATCTTTTAAGGTGGACTCCAGACTTTAGGATACAAAGACTAACACAGACAACAATAGAATTCAGATCATAATCAAAAGTAAATATGTGATTTTACAGGCTAACAACTTTCAGGTTGACAAGCAAATAGATAGATAGATAGATAGATAGATAGATAGATAGATAGATAGATAGATAGATAGATAGATAGGAAGCCTCTGTGCACAGCAGGACTAAATATGTGTGTGATTTAATCTGGCCTTGGCGAGTGTGCAGCAATGACAAATGGATGCTCACTATGAAACCCCCTCATCCAAGAGACAGTATTAGTTTTTGCTTTAATTACCAGCAGCAGTAATGTTTCCTATCCATAACTGTCGGCCTGCTAGAATGCAGCCTGGCAGAGGGGTGAGGGCCTTGTCTCTTCTCTCAGTGGGCCTCCTGTCTCTTCTCCCCCCCCAATCCGTCTATCCTCTCTCTCTCCCTCTCTGTCTCTCTCTCTCCCTCTCCCCTTTTCCCCTCCCCCTCCTCCCTCTACTTCTCCCTCTCCACCGCCCTCCCATCCCCTCTGCGCCTGCCGCATCTTTCATTTCAATATTTCAATATTTATGCCTCATCTGAGAAAGTTCAAAGTCACAGTAAGGAGGCATAACTTTCTCCCGCCTCCCCGCCGACAGCGCAGGACCCTGCCTGGTGGACAGGAGAGGGGAGGCTGGTGATGGCTGGTCTCCCCTCCCCTTTCGTTGGTCAGTGGTGACAGATACAGAGAGGAGAGGCCTGAGTCAGGGAGTTGGTTACAAAGACGGACAGCCAGACCTTAAGTCCAACCGATACGGGTTTTGAACACCGATAGTGGCACTGACAGACCGGTGTTGTTTATGATATTTTGTGCTGATATTTATTATAAATCCATCCAAAAGTAAAAGTGGAATTCAGTTGCTCAGGTTAAGATTTAATATTCAGGTTGAAGCCGTTATCCGTCTAGATTGGTATGGCAGGTTGCACAGCATGTAGCACCTCAAAGGTCCAGGGGAAGTGCTAAGGTCCCATGGGTGCTGGTGTTATCCATGTACAAGCTCATGTCACTGTGTGTGTGTACATTTTTCTGTTGGTCTAACTGGCCATTCTTTTAGAAAATCCAGAGCCAGTTTCAATAAATAAAGTGTCTGACAAGTCCGTCCTTTGCCATAAAGATCTCTGACAGCTGCCGTCTGGTAATAGATTAGCCTAATTACAGCGTCCCTGAGTTTAGATCACAACGTCACACACTCAGCCTGTCGCTCTAATAGCCATTACAGCCACCACTCTCCACTCCCCTCCTCTTAATGTAAAGTTGTAAAAAAAAAAAAAAAAGAAAAAAAAAGAGGATAAAAAAAGGAAAAAAGCCAAAAGGAAAAGGTCGTCCTTATTTGCATGCAAGCCTTCATTAGAATATGCGAATATGCTAAGGACCAGAGCCGGCGCTTTGCATGTGCAGGTGATGAATGGCCAGTGCATCGCAGAATAGGCCAAGATGGAGGCTTCGTCACCCTCATCTGCATAGCATACTTTATTTACTTATTTATTTATTTATTCATTTACTTTTGAGTGCTTGCTCTCTGTGATGCATCTCAAGTCTGTAGATGGTGACTAAGGAGGACCTTTGCAATTTACCCGCCTCCCTCCACACACACACTCACGCTCACTTCAATAAGACGGGGCTTTATTAAATGGCTGAATGAGAACTGTGGAGTTTTCACAAGGCCTTCTTTGAAAAAGAAAAAAAAAGAAATCTTTGGATGGCTCGTACACAAGGCATTAGAAAAGGTAGAAATTGGCTGTTTATAGAGCGATGATTCAACCTGTAGAACATCAGAGAGCGCCAGCAGTGGGAGGGAGGCCAGCGCTTATTTGAGTGAAACCTTCTGAGTGTTTTTGTCGAGGGTGGGGTGGGGTGGGAGGTGGGGTGGGGTTTGTGAGGTGGAGGGCGAGTTTCCAGCGAGAAACTCTTCTCTTCACTCTTCTCTGTTGTCGGGGCGGCAGATGGTGGGTGTCAAGACAACGGCAGCAATAGCCAAACAAAGACATCCTTTGTGTGTGTGTGTGCGTGTGTGTGCATACTTTCTGAGAGGTGTAGAAGTTCACTAGCTATGAGTAGGAGGCAACAGCATCTATAATAACACTTGAACGGTACATTGTGTAAATTCCTAAGATGTACTCTCACTCAATCTCCAGAAAGTCGGTTATTTTATGTGATTTGAAACATCGGACACTTCACCAAACCTCTGTGCAAATACTCAGAAACCTACTCTTGGGTGAGAGAATGTACTTCTCAATTCTATCAACTAGAGAAGATGGCAGATGTCACATTTGCTGAGTGTGATCTTCCACTTTTCACAATCTTTCCCCTCCATCAACACTTATGGTTATTTGAGCCTAATAAGTCAGCCTTTGATAGGAATGATGCTGAATAGCACATTAGTATCACAGCGGTTTATTTTGCTCCTCTGGAGTGTGACCTTAGCTGCCCTTCACTGACGCGCGAGGATAATGAGAGTGGTAGCTGGCCAACAGACAGGCCTGACATCCCAGCTACGCCCTTCACTCAGCTGGCTGAGGAAAAATGTCAATACGGAGGCCTTATGTTTTATGGATTATCTGCTTTAGCAAAACTATAGTGAGAGAAATACAACTCTCGCTTGTCATGTTGCTTCAGGTCTTTTTAATGTGCGAGACCACTCACCAAAACAACAACGGTCGAAATTAGAGGCTGTCTTCTGTGTTTGTTTCTTTTCAATTTTCACTCTCTTCACCTTTCTCTCCTCATTCTTCGCAGCGTCCGTCCGCTCAGGTTTGAACAGGGTGACCTGCCATTTTTTGATTTACCAAAACCTGCTTTCTCTGCCTTATTTTGAGGAGCCATAGTTTGGGTTTTTTGACATGTGTTCGATTTTGAATTTACTTGTGGCATGCATCTTTATTAACACATCGTAGTGTGTGCGTCAAGGAGAAAGCCTGTTGTTATAGACCCTTTACTTTTTACCTTTATTTCCTGGAGTTAATTATTTATTTGAATATCTCTCTCTTTCGCTTCTTCTTATTCATACATTTAATTTGTTCTCAGAGGACAGGCAGATGGACTGTACAGTAAACAGACTGAATTAGTCATGTTTGCAGGTTTTTTTTTTTTCTCTTTTTTGGAGGGGGGGGGGGGTGTATCAAGAACACTGTTGTTTTTTATCCCCTGGAGGCACAGGAGATGCTTGATATTGTAAACGGACCCAAGTGCAGCCCCGTTATCCACAGTTTAATCTGCCCACTGGGGGCCAGAGAGAAGCCGCTCATCACAGCTCCTGGTCCCCAAAGGAGCACAGGGAGTGCAGAGGTGGGGATGGAAGTGAGAGGGGTGGCTGGTGTCTTTCCCCTCAATTAGACTCTTTAGCAGGAGATGAGGTCCTGGTGTGTTTTCCTGTTATAATGAAGCCAGCCTTAATGGCAGTGGTCATCTAGAAAAAAACAGGTCACAGTTACACCAATATATCAGTTTGACTGGCTGATTATAAATATAATCAGTCAGCACCTCTGATAGGAACCTCTCTGACCATATTCTTGTTTTTTCTCCATCATTCGGAGATAATGAGTAAGGATTTCATGCAACAACTTCATTTGTAAACAAGACTTTCTGCCTTAAAGGGCCTCTTAAATGAATTCTATCAATTGTCTATGTGTTTAAGTGGCATCTTTTGTTGGTCTAACTGCTGTTTCAAATGCCATGTTTTGCCATCTAAGCTGGATCATCATCTTTATAAAAATATATTCAGGGATGTAAAATGATTTTGCTTAGCGCTAGATTTAGTGGTAAAGCAAGCTTAACAGTATTGAAAGTATAAAAACCATAAATAGGCTCTTTTTTTTTTTTCACTCCCTGCCCTTCACCTCCTCTCCCAGCATACACCACACACACCTGAAGAGACCTTATAAACATAAGGAAACCTGCATTACAAATTACTACACATCATAGAAATTGTGCAGCAAGCTTTTTAAAATACCAGCACTGCCAGTGAGGCGCTTTGTAATTTATCCCTTCACGGCTGTTAGCTGCGCCGTGCAACGGTGATTTATTTGGTTTAAGAGAAGTTTTGTTTAGAGAGATAATGAGCAGGACTTCTCTTTAATGATTTAACACGGTGCAGTGGAAAGGAGAGGGGGAAAAAAGCACATATATTTTTCATATCTTTAACTGCACTGCAGAGGAAGGGAAGGAAGGAAGGAGAAGAGAGATGCATTAGCAAGAGAAGCTAACAGCCTTTAACAACCGGCATTTTTGATTCATTTTGTTTTGTTGTGTAAAATGAGACTTTTTTAACCTCCTCGTAACACAGCGACGTTTTAGTATGTTGTGTATTTCATTTAAAACGTTTCTCAGGACATGTTCTGTCTTCATAGTGAATACTGTATTCTCTCTCTCCCTCTCTCTCTCTCTCTCTCTCTCTCGCTTTCATTTTTTCTTATCCATAAAAGTGAATCGCGTTTGTGCTGATTCCACACATTATGCCAGCTCTTACGAGTCTATTTTGAAAAGTGCTACAGCCACTTGTGTAACTGTCTGTACCTTGTTCTTTATACACCTCTCCTTTCATCTTGACACCAAATACAGTATTATTCTTTCTTGTTCAGCATTTTCAAGTTTCTCGCCTCACTTAGGATTTAAATCCCAAATTAAAGCAGTTAATTAGAAAATATAATGAAGCTGAGTAGCATAATATGCAAACAGTGCTATGACGCTCAGAGCTGGGGGCTCCGTAACACTGAAACTGCCATCGGCGCATAACGATGATGATATCAATAATAGATTACTTCATCAATCGCCGTTCTCTTGAAGATGGAAATGCGCTGTTGGGAAGGGACTGAATTTTTATTTTTCATTATTATAATTTTTTTTCTCTTTCCTCCCTCCCTTCCCGTAGCTTGAAAATGTCTGTTTCATCTCACATTAGGGTGTGCTCTGCATAAGTGCAGGTGGAACTTGCTCTCCCTCTAAATGATCCTTTAATGGAACAGTGTGCACTGGAGCTGGGAACTCTATGGGGCGCTGCCACTGTCGATGAGAACTTCGCCTCAATCAATCCGTCAAGCCCCATCACCTGCCTCAGCAGATGATCCAAAAACCCCTTTGGAGAGGCAAAGTGAGCTTTTTATGTACCTCCTCTAAGACTAGAGGACACACACGTGCACACACATGCACACACAGGCACGCACGCTCAAGCAGTGGCATCATAAGTGAGAGGTGTCTGTTTCACTGAGAGGCTTGACGTTGATCAGTCGTCAGAGAAACACTTTGCCTCTCTTTTATTTTTATCAAGATCATCTTAGAATAGATCAAGTGCTTGCTTTGCTCTGGCACGGGCATAAAAAAAAAAAACAAAATCAATTCTGATGTTTTATTTATTTATTTTCCTCCCCAATATCTGTTACATTATGGGATGTTTCCATAAGCGGATCTCTTAGAAGCCCAAGCAATATTGATGCAAAGTCGCCTCTTACTTCTGTCAAACAAAGCGACAGCAGCACAAACTCTATTTGCCTCTGATTCTCTCCCTAGTTCACATTCACTCCAACTTATTTAGATACTCCATCATGATTTTTCATATTCTTTTATTTCCCTTCTTCCTCTCCTGTGGCTTTTTCTTTCTCTGTCTTTCCATCACCATCTATCTCCACATCTGCAAATTTGACACCACATTTAGTTCACCCCATCTACTGCTACAGACCAGCTTGTAGAACATCTATTAAACTCAGCAGAAGCCCTCCTTCCTCAGTCCTTATTCTTGATGTCTGGCTGTCTGTCTCTCTGTAAGGGAAGCAGTCACTCCGTCTGTCAATAAAATGTCTTATCTTTCGACTTCTTGTTCCTGTCTGTTTATCTGTCTATCTGACATGTCGGCAGCTGTCTCAGCGCTCCGGGGTTGCTGTCAGCCAAGTGTTGGTTTCTGTTCTTCTGTCAGTTCACCTGCCTGTCAAAGCTTCTCAGATTAGACATGTCAACTTACCTCCCAGGTTTTTCCGCTTCTCCAGGATGGGTTTATAAAAAAATAAACAAGGAAGAAACACAGTGTGTTTACTTAGAAGAGTGAATTAGTTGTGGCATTGTGAAGTGTTCCTCTTCATGCTATGGATCCCTCCCTTAGATGTTAAATACAGTACATGTGTGCAGTATCCTCAGACTTCAAATGTGCTATAGTATGTGTAGCATTTCCACCATGGATAGATAATTGTCAAATTAATTGTGATGCATCTCAGAAAAGAAAATGAGAATGTGTGACTCACTGACACCGGTGGCACCGCCAATGTTTCTAAATTAAGACCACATTTCATAAGTTCTGTTGTCACTTACCCTAGATAAGAGATGGGTTCGAATAAAAATGGCAAAACCTCCAATGTGGAAGAAGAGGGTTAGGATAGAAAGTCACGAAAGAACAGGCACAAAAGAAAAAAAAATGAGGGAGAGAAAGTGAAGGGATGTATGGCAGGAAGTGGGTAGAGAAAAAAAAGTGTAGCAGAGAGATGGATAGGAAAGAGGTATTATCGAGACGAGTGGTAGGAGAAACCGAAGATGGAAGTGAAAGGAGATGAAGGAAGCCGAGATGGCAGAGGAGAAGGAGGGAGGAGTGCGCAGAGGGGAGCTACCTGCTGCTGATGGCAGTCAGAGTCAGTGAGGGATGGAGGGCGATCCAGCTGTGACATTAAAGCAGCAGGTGGAGGCCATCATTAGGACTGGCACAGGAGGCTGGATGAACCCGCACACACTCATTTCTTTGGGGCCCAGTGGACCGCTGCAGAAAGTGCGAGCGTGTGTGTGTGTGTGTGTGTGTGTGTGTGTGTGTGTGTGTGTGTGTGTGTGTGTGTGTGTGTGTATCTCCTAAAAAAGGAGTCCCATAACTTCAGAGCCCATCCCCACCTCCCCTTTCATCTTTCCCCCACGGAACCCCTCTTCTTCCCCAGGTTTCTGCAGCTTCGCCTGGTGAGGGTTGAGTGGTTCCTACATCTGGTAGCTCTCTCATAATGGCTTTTCAGTTACCTTTTAACCAATTACAATACAGAAGTTTGTTCCACTTTAGCTTCATTTTTCACCTCATAGCTTTTCCTATGATGTGTTCACGTTCTGGCGGCGCACAGCAGGCAGCAGAGTAGATGTTCAATTGGTTTCAAAGGACAAATGATCGGAAACTGTGCCAATTGGTCCTTAACTTTTGTCCTCTGCCACCATAGTTAGGACAACACAGCTGTTAAAAGGTCTGAAATGTGTGCATTACCTTTGTCCACCTGATTTGTGTCTGATTGTTCATTTTAATGTCTTGGAGAAAATACTTTTGGTTTTGGTAATACACTCCATTTCACCAGTGGAGATTTTTTTTTTTTTGGCAACATGTTTTAAAAGAATGCACCAAACTTTTACAAGTGAAATGACAAAGAACAGTCACATACCTACCCATGTGTTATTGTGTCCATCAACTTTAATCTTTTGTTTTAATTTCCCATGTTGCACCTGATGCCCTCTGGCTTTTTTTTTTTTTTTTTTTTTTTTTTTTTTTTAAAGTGCAGAGATATCCGAATCAAGCGAAAGGCTACAGAACATTTGTCCTCCTTTACCCTTCAAGGTCGACTCAGGTCAGAACCTGAAGAAACCAGCTGAAAGTAACTCAAGAAAAAGTGTGTCATGTCTGACCTGGCTGCCTTGTTGTGCACAGCTTTCGGCAACGGGTGTGCGTGATTTTTTTTGGGGCTGGTGGGCTACGGTACATCTAAGCCTAGCGTTGCTCCAGGCCTTTTCTTAGATCTCCCATCCCTTCCGGACCTGTGGATGGGCCTATCCAGGAACACCATTAGGCAAATGAAGTTGTTTGTATCAAATATTGACGTGTTATCTCTTCATCGTCAGGCGGCGGGAGGGAAGAGAGAGAGAAAGATTGTAACTGTGGGTAATTGAGCCGTGTCTCCCCTGCTTATCGGTAAAGCTCCGGCACGTCACGGACTTAACGAGCTGTGGCGCGCCGATTAGTCTGAAGGGAAAGTCGAACGTGAAACACCAGAGCCTCTGTCGTTCTTTTTCTTTTTCTTTTTTTTCATATCTGCAATGGATATTATGAGCCTCCCTGGAGGGCAGAGGCACAGCCTTATTAGTTCAATTCATGGGGGGGAAGTGAATTGATATGGATGAATGGCATGTTAAAGTATCCCTTTGTTACAATAACCATCAAGGCTGATGGTTCGGGCTGATGATGCAGCCCAAGGCAGCAGGACGACAAGCTGAGGCCTTGACCTGGATGGCAGAGGATGCGCACACACCAAGGGCAGGGGGCTGATTACACACTGCCTTAAACAAATGGATTTGCCCCTTTAACATTTAGATATGGGATCTCTCTGTGTGTTGGTTAGTGTGTGTGTGTACGCTTGAGAGATAGGGCACTTGTGGATGTCTGTTTTTTGTGACTAAAGATTGTCATTTGTCTGAATTTGTATCAGTGTGTAAGTGTGTGTGTGTGTTGCCTGCATTTTATCTTCATATTATCAGGAATAGTAGTTTGTGTGTATTAGATAATCACATGGCGAATAGCTAATTGTAAATGCGTTAGGATCAACATTTGTGTGTATAGTGCGTGTGCGTAGTCTTCCATTTGTGTACGATTACTTGGGGCTGTGCAAGTTGTTATTGTGTATTTCTGTGAATATTAACACCCATTGATGTGTGTGTGCGTGTGTGCATGTGTGTGCGTGCAGCCAGTGCCAGGTGCCTCCACAGGGCATTACCCATTTTACACTCGTGCCACTCTGAGAATAATCCAGTAAAAAAAATAGATGAGATGAGAATCTCACAACATGCCAGTTTGATTTGTACCCCTTGCTATCAAAGAATGCTAATTAAAATCATATTTTGCATATGTCTTGTCTTTCATGCACATATGCAAATTGCCCCTGTTGCCTTTCAGCACTCTGTAATTAGGTTTATGAAGGACAGCTGTAATACATAATTAACAGAAATGTTTGCAAGCTCTTTTTTTTCCACGTCTAAACACGACGACTTAAACAAGCACGCATGAAGTGTTCCAAGGCCGTGCTTTTCTCTCAAAAATATTGATTCATTCTTTTACCCCCACCCTCTCAGAAATATCTTAATTATGCTGTTTGTTTATTTATAGATGATGCCGTCAGTCAGTGGCGCTTCCAGTGGGCCAGGGAAGCTCAGCATTTTGATCTTGCCATTCTCCCTGATTGGAGTATACAAGATTTAGTCATTCGCTCGCTCCCAGTTTAACTCCAAGGCAACATTCTGGACGGGTGGATGGATTGAGTTAGAGAGGACCGAGAAAATGTAGAGTGATGATAACGAGGCAAAACAGTGGAACGTTTGAATATTTATATGGTGGTGTTAGTTAGCGTCGGCCTCAGGGGCCTCGATGACGGACGGGACTCTGGGGCCATGATGGGATGGAGGACAGCCGTGTGTCTGTGTGTGTGCGTCCAGACGTTGGTGGCGGGGGGGAGGGGTTGGGGTAAGAGAGGCGCACTAGCTGACAGAGAGACATAAATTGTGAAATAATTATGCTTTTGCTTTATGATACACTGACTCTTAAAGTTAGAAGTTAAGCTCCAGACCGGCTCGCCAGAGAGAAAACAGAATAATGATCCAGTTGGAAACGAAGGAAAAGTGAAAAGAAAGGAAGAAATGGGAGGAGCAACGCAGACGAGGACCCGAGTGTGTTCAGCGACAGTGCCAACCACATGACTGTCGGTTCAACTCTCTCGGCCGCTTTCATGTAGCTCCATCCTCAGCTCTCAGATGTGGTCATTGTCTCTCAGTTGCACAATAATGGGAAGTGATGGGTGCTAAATGAAAAGGCCAGGGGATGAAAACACTGGTGAAGCAGCTTGGATGTCAGAGTAGTTATTCCTGTCATCCGTTCATTATGTTTTCATATGCTGTTTAGGAGACACGGTAAACCCAGGGCCCTCGACAAAGTCAGGACACTGTGGTCGCCGTTGAGCAATGGTAACCCGGTATTTTTGACTGTGTGCGTGCAACTACATGTACTATAGATACATGTGAATATAAATCTTTGAAAATTGGCAAATATTTGTGTGACACATTGATGTACAACATGTGGCACTTTTTGCCTAGAGTCTCCTTCTACTGTCTGACCAAAAAGGTGCTAGTTAAACAAACACACCCAAACTTTATACTCTTGTGGCGTAAAACAGTTTTCATATAAGTTTAGTCTGTTTTGCTGGTCTGTCATCCATTAACAGAACAATAGTTATTCCACGCATGAACCTGTTTATGACAGCTTAAATTTGCTTTTTCTGAAAACTCAATGTCAGACGGGTTTTTTCCTGGGTAAAGTCGTGGAATGTGAGAGAAGGATGGGGTTGTGTTCTCATGCAATTGTTGGAAAATGTCTAACAGTGTGAGAAAACAGAGGACAAGCAGCAGACAGTCCCTCATATTAAAGTGAAACACATCTTTCAGGAAAACACCAAAGCAAACACACCACATCTTTCCAGTTTTACAGCTCAGTGTTAGAAACAATGACAAACAGAACATACATTCATATCCATCTTCAGTCTTACTTTAGGTGCTCTGTTTCATGTATTTCATTACACATGCTTGCAAAGGCAATCTACCAGTATCTATCACTCTCTTTCTGACATATTTGTACTGTTGTGATGCAATTATGTTTTAGATATTTTAGTTCTGTTACTGAGCCTGCTTTTTTGATTAGCATAGCAAAGATTGAGAGTGCCCTTTGGTTAACTCGTGTCTTCTGTCTGTCTTTTGCAGATGGGCCTTTGTGATGAAGAAACATCTCAGCACCCACCTACTGGGAAAACATGGAGTTGGACAGCGTAAAGAGAGGTACATTTGACACACAACTGCATTCCCTACATATCATAATCTGCTTTTCGAACTGATTTTCACTTTGGTAGAATACATATTATTTTATTCAGAAAAGCTTGTCAGTAAAAAAAATCTCCTATTAACGACTCATTTCTAGCACATGAAAGGGAGAATTAGATTCAGATTTGTTGCCCCATCTTGGATCCTTTCTGTCAAGTATCTGAGCTTGTTTTCAGAAGACTAAAGTGAGAGATACAGCTGGCAATTAATTTTAGATTTCGGAGGATGATTTGACTCCTACAACCCCGTTGGAGGTCTGC
The DNA here is from genome assembly GCF_002814215.2 of Seriola lalandi dorsalis. Taxonomy (NCBI): domain Eukaryota; kingdom Metazoa; phylum Chordata; class Actinopteri; order Carangiformes; family Carangidae; genus Seriola; species Seriola lalandi. The sequence goes on along the minus strand of NW_019524978.1, from coordinate 2,987,317 downwards.
AAGCTTTTAAACTAAAAAGTCCCCACTAGTTAAATTTCAAGTTAAATATAACTTGAGATCCTCCCTTTCCCCTAATGAGTTAAATGGCTTTCACTCATTCTGCCTGTCTCGCTCTCTTGCTTACATCCCTTTTTTCTGTCAAACTTTATCTGGCTCCCTCCCTCATCTTACTTTCCGGTCTCCCTCTTGAATTAAGGATGAATGATGTTTCTTTTACCATTTTTTTTTTCTGTGCATGTGAGTGTGTGTTTCTGTGTATGTGTAATGTCTCCCGCTTGGCCCTGTCTATCAGAAGCAGAGCCCTGCTGTCAGTGCTTGTGCTTGTGCGTGCGTGCGTGCGTGCGTGCGTGTGTGCGTGCGTGTGTGTGTGTGTGTGTGTCTGTGTGAGAAAGAAAGATGAGGAGATGAAGTTGTGAAACCCACCC
>NW_019524978.1:2977262-2986872 GCF_002814215.2 Seriola lalandi dorsalis | reverse complement strand
CCCACCCCCCCTCCCCTACCCTGACAAGCCAAAACGAGACGTTAAACACCTCTCAATCTGTCAAGCTAGCCTCTAAAATAGAAACAGACCCGCTTTTTCATTACTCCTCAACCAAATTGATACTTTTGACAACATGTGGTATTAGATATGACAAGTGGCTTCAGATATGGAAGTAAGCAGCCCGACCAGATGCCTCTCCATCTCGCAGACATTATCAACTAAATTCCTACTGTCAGCTGTTCATCTGGATTAGATGGAAACAAATCCTCATATCCTCAACTGCTTCATGCCTCTGTTTCATCCACATTTTTGTTATTGCAACCTTTATTTATCCAAGGATAGCTGACGGCGCTCCATATAATTCTCAAGCAACATTAGACTCACAGCTACATCAGGTACCTCTGTGACTTAACCAGTGCAACCATAGGCCTCTGCAGTTTACCACTAGGCTGACTGAACAGGGACTTGAACCGATGAGCTCCAGGTCCAACATCTGTGCTACAACTGGCAGAGACAATACAAGACCATCACAAACTTTTGTTGGCTTTTTGCCTTACTAATGATGAACGGGTCGGATATTATATTTCGTAACAGCAGATGCTTCACGTTGAAAATGGAAATAAACAGTGAGTAAACAACCATTACTATGGTTCCATCCTGCACAGTAGAAACACTGCAATGTATGTAACTGAATTTTCAAGAAATGAAACTCCTGTATATGATCCGTACTGAGAAAGTATTCACTGAATACTATTAATACCATTAGTTTTGTTCAGACGGCTAGACATCTTTTCACCTGCATATCACTAAAACCTGCTGTTATTAACTGCTCAAACAATATACTTCAAACTGTCAGTTTCCAAAATGAAAAAAAAACAGAAAGTAAAATCCCATCATTTTCATCTCCATTAAATCATTACGTTTGTATATTAGCGGCATTCCAACAACGCTGTCTATGCACTGCTAAAGTTTGGTACACTCTGCATATGCTTCATGTCCCCAATTCCACTTTTACTACGTCATATGTTTGAGATTTGTATTACAAGATGTATTTAATCTTATTACAATGCAAGTTTCAGGTTATCTTCCTCTGTCAGATGGAAAGATTACTGTTCATGGTCATCGCAAATACTTTTTATGTCACCGAGTGATAAGTGTGCATGCCCACCACTGGGCTTGGGCGATATCCAAAATGTAATGTCTCAATATAGTCCAGCCCAAATATTGCTATATACTGTATTGTATATTATGTTGTTTTTAGCAACAATATTATTATATTGTTGTATTTTATGTTTCTTAATTATATTATTAGGTTTGGGCCTTTTTTGTAATATGAATATAGCTACTAAACAGCAGTTCTTTGTCACATGCCAAGATACAATGGGAAGAATGTGCATGTATTCAATGTTATTGAATATGGAATGATTACCCAAGCCTACCCACCACACAAGTGGAATCCTTGCTAATCCTTATACACAGAGGTCTCGTTACATTGCCGTTAAGAAGGCCCCTCGTTATGCCGCCTTTGCCTGTTTACACTAAACCAAATGAAGCCGGCATAAAACTGCCCCTGTGTGTGATTTTAGATGACGTGTAACACAGCAGTGTTGGCATCCTGTCCCACCATGCCAGCCCTCCCTTTTACACAGACTTCTTGAGCTGCTGGAATAAAGGCGGAACCCTAACCCTAACCCCCCCAGCATTCCCGCCATTAACAGGCTGTGTAAACGGGATTTTGGAAGCACAGCTCATCTGATAAATGCTGTTTTTTGCCAAAGCCAGCGAAAGAACAAATTTTTAGTTTCAACAACTTTTTTGAGGATGACACTCACATTTAATTGACAGTTAAAATCTCTATCTCTAACAGCAGCACACCTTCACTCCCAAAGACTCTATGTGCTCATGGCTTTTGTAACAGAAAGTGGCAACACAGCCAAGGTCATGGAGGACACACACACATTCACACATAAGGACGCTGGGCATGAATGGAGCTGTAAGGTCTCTGTGTTACCTGATAGTGTTTAGCTCAGTGTGTGTTTTTGCCAAAAACAACTCCAGTCACTCTGCTGAGCCATAAAGCATTATGCCACACAGCATCATTACATCACACAGATACACACATGCACATAGAAGTACTGTGTGTTAAGTCACTGCATGTTAATATACCCGTGTGTACTTGCACACAGTTATGTTTATGCACATACACACACAAACTCTACGCTCACAAGATCATTCTTTAATTCCTTCTTTTGTCTCTTTCTTTTTCTTGCACTCACTCATGCACATTTAAACATGTGCCTACACAGACACGCACACACACACACACACACACACAAGCACACACACTCTCTTGCGTGCGCACTTAGAGGGAGGACGGCCACAAGGTTTGTTCTATTTAAACCTGTAAAACACGGTGTCATCATTTTTCTGACAGTCCTGCAGACAGAATTTATCTCATCATTAATTAACCATCATATTTCCAACACAGTGCAGCTTAATTAGCACAAGGTCAGTGGGGAGGGCTTATTAAGTGGAACAAATTTGGGCAAGTGTAAGAGACGGAGCAGAGGACGGAAGAGGGAAGAAGAAAAAGAAGGAGAAAGAAGGAGTGAGAGAGAGGTGGGATGACAAAGAGATGGGTAGAAAGGCGAGATGAAAGAAAGAAAGGAGGAAAGAAATGGAAAAAGAGAGGAAGTGTGCGTCTGTGTGTGTGTGTGTGTATGAGTGGTTTGGTCTGACGAGACAGTGCTGGCTCAGTGATTGATAACTGCACCGGTTTTGAAAGCACAGACCTGGAGACTTGGAAGGTAGCTGAGGGAGAACGAAAGAGAAGGAAAGGATGGGGAAAAGTGTGTGTGTGTGTGTGTGTGTGTGTGTGTGTGTGTGTGTGTGTGTAAGGGGGGGGGTATCTGAACCAGCAACTGGGGACCAGTGGGGGTGGGTTTAGAGGCGATGGGGGCGGTTGGGGGGAGCCAATTGCAAACATATGCTGGCTGGCAGGCGGTGGAGAGATGGATTGCAGTGGGACAGTGTCAGAGAGGCAGTTTCATCACCATCTCTACGGCCCTGTTCACCTGGTATTTTTAGAACGCTGGGGAGATCTGTTAGTCAAAGGAAGAGAGAAGGAGGAGCAGGAGGAGGAAGACACCTGACTAGCTACAGGTAACACCAGGTTCCATTTAGCCAAATCCATCTTAGGCCTCAAATGCCAAGTTATTTTGGATGTGAAGAGGATAAAGTCCCACCAATTTGGGTTTTTAAAAGGCTGATGGTGCTAATCCTTTAGGAACCACTATTCTGGTTTAGTTGAGTGGCTTAAACTTGACAAAATCTGCCCCCATTTGACCTCTCCAAAGTAGTTAAGGGCAGTGAGCAGCTTTATTGGATTGCATAGTGCTGACTGCCGAGTGCCTTGGGCGGACCATTCCTGATTTCTTTAAGTATAAAAAATAAAAAAAAGCAAAAACTGACAATATACAGTAAACATAGCTCTGCTGGCCAGCCGACACACACTGTTGCAATTGAAGCCAGATGCAGTACTTCCCTTTGGTCATAAACCTGCAAATTTTCTTGTCGTATGGAGTCTACTTTGAGTTTACCATGCATGTTTTTTAGTGTTGAGGGAAAACCACAAAAACACAGGAAGTCCATGCTCAAAACACATAATTTAATTAGATATTTGTCCATACCTTTATGTTATCCAATCACAGCGTCTCATTTCAATCACTTCCCACTAATGAGTGTAGTGGGGAGTGGTGGTCGACAGTGGTCAGGTCTGGCTTTAAGTAAAAGGCTAATATTAGCCTCATATGTCGTTCTAACCCCAGCGGGAAAGAGGAAGAAGAGGAGGGGAGGATGGGTGAGATGACAGACTCCAACTATCTGACAGATTCTGGGTGAGAGAGAGAAAGAAAGAGAGAAGGGGAGAAAGAGGGAGAGTGAAAAGAGAGAGAGAGAGAGAGCTGAACTGTTGTAAAGTGACACAACTGGGTCTTCGTCTCAGTCACACCACCACTCCTCACTGCAGGCACTGAGCGGAGATGAGGGCTTTTTGTCCTTTTGTCTGCCTGCATGTGTGCTTTGTTGTAGATGTACACTTACGAGGACCGCATGTCCTCACAAGTTTACACAAACCTGGCTGCTGTAACGGCTTATAGTGATCTCAAAAGCTTTTTTATCGTAACATTTTGCATTAGAGCTCAGAATGATAATAAGTTGTTACTTTTGTTGAATTATCCCTGTTCCTCAGTGCATTTTCTCCTGAATATATAATCTCCCCTATTCAGTTAATGGATGCAGGGTCTGAGCCAACCTAGTGGGGAAAAAAATGGTTGTAAAGTCTCCAGAATCTGTAGAAGTATTCCCTCTAGTTTGATTTTATTGATGTTGATTGATTGTTGCACATCAGAACTGCTCATTCTCAGAACAGAGTCATCTTGATTATAAAACAAAGAGAGGATACGACCATCACTTTTGAATGTGTGACGTTAACTAGGCAAAGAACAAGTTGCCCTGAGGAGGAACATGGAGTAAATTGCGTATTACTCCTTTTGAGTAACAATCCAAACACACGCATATGAATGCGACTGCCTTCTTCTCTAACATTACACTCTCTAACAAGCATGTGGCTTGTTTGTGTGAGCATGTGCATGTCAGGGTTATCAGCAGATTTTTCTCTTTATTCCTTCTCTGTCATCTAAAAGTAATTCACATATTTCGCCACATAGTTCAATACTTTAATGTTTGCAATTGTTGCAGTTTACCTGTATAACCTTGTTGTGTGCATGTGTGTGTGTGTGTGTGTGTGTGTGTGTGTGTGTGTGTGTGTGTGTGCTCCATGCTGCAGAGAGTCTGCAGTCACCTAAACCAACACTTCAGTAACAAGGGAGTGGCTTGAGAGCATGATTGACAGCAGTGACCTTGCCTCAATTGCTTGTAATTAGTTCTTTAAAAACAAGGCGCCAAAAGACAACTGACCTGTCTCACATACCTGTTTTCATAGATAATTGTTAAAACGCCTGCCATTTTCACGCTTGTAATAATAAACTCCTTGAACTAATACACTCATCACTCTTGAAACAGGAGTGCTGACAACCCAGAAGAAAGATATATTTGTTTAAGTAGGGGGTAAAAAAAAAAAAAAAAAAAAGCTCGATACAAGCAGCTGGAGAGAATGTTTTCAGTGTTGTGGAGATGTCTAATTGGTAAAATCTGCTCACAGTTTTGCTCAAGTGCAGTTGCTGTGTGTGTGTGATTTTTTTCTTCTACAGCATTACTGTATGTCTGAGCCAAGTAAGCGGGTGCTAAAACCCCTCCGAAGAAAACAGAGAACCAGGTGAAAAGGCATGAGCGCAGATCCAGAAATAGCGAGCATGATGCATGCAGCGCAGGTGTGATGACTCACAGAATGAAGACAGGGATATTCGGAGCATTAGTTCCTACATGACTGCAGTCAGAAGAGTCGAGAGTATGATCGGTTTTTGAAAGAGGATGCTCACTTAAGATTTAAACTGCCGGTGTAGCTTATGTAAATGTTTTCTAGCTTTATTTATTTCACCAAATGTGTTCATTTTTCATTTGTTGGAAGTGATGTCAAGATTACAAGATAAGATGCATCGTATCAGAAATCAACAAAAGTGACATCATTATATATTGAATTGAAAATTAGCTTAATACATCAGCAAACTAATATCCTCGTCAAATGTATGCCTACACGCCACGTTTATTTCTGCACATTCACACAACAGAATTGATTTAGACGTTGCTGTGGTCGCTCACGTCACTGCCAGGGGCTGAGCTCGGCTGAGCGGGCATCTGGCTCTGCAGCGCCGGGCTCTGGGCTTGCAGCCTTCGTCCCAGCATGCTGTGCAGTGTGGCCATATTGCACCGGCACCAAGGGCCGGGACCATCCAGGCTGGACGGGAGGAGCGGGGGCGGAAGAGCCCTGCCTGGAGCCAGCATGGTGGCAGTATGGACCACAAGGAGCAGGCAGGGGTCAAGTCACACGAAAACCATGAGCCTGTGTGTGTGTGTGTGTGTGTGTGTGTGTGTGTGTGTGTGTGTGTGTGTGTGTGTGTGTGTGAGTGTGTGAGTGAGAGAGAGAGCGAGAAAAAGAGAGAGTTAGCAGCGTGATAGGGAGATAAAGAGTAGATAAAGACAACCCCTAATTCATTAGAATAAATCCTTTCCCTTAATTATTGATAATGAATCTGCTCTTTAATCTTTCTCTTTCTTCCCTCCCTTATCTGCCTGTGTCAGCACTTTGTCTCTCTAGCTTGGTGTTGGGTGGTAAGGCCTCGTTTTCAGCCACCCAAGGGCAGCAGTCAATAACATCCCGTGCTGCTGGTGCTGTACGCAGGAATGTGATTAGTAGCACAGAGAAGTACGGAACAGGCAGCAGGAAAGTATTAACTTGAAAGTAGCCAAGGATACCCCCCCACCACCACCACCCTCAAAAAAAAAAAAAAAAAAAAACTTAAATCAAACTTACTGCAACAACATAAAAGAAACTGTCTGTTCGGTACTGAAGCGGGATCGCATTATAACCGCTGACCAACAAACACAATCAGTGCTGTGTTGTAATCTTACTGCAACATCAGCGGACTGATTTTGTGTGCTTGCACTCATGAAGCTCCATTTCCCAGAGGTCTGTGCAGCACACGTAGCCCTGGTGTGGTACTGGCAAAGGCCTCAGCGACCCCTAGCTCACCTTTGTGTTTGCTGGCTGCTTGTTTGAACAGGAGCCAGCGGACAGCGCCTCACTGTTTACCCTATTCAATATTTCATGGCGAATGAACACTCACAGAATGAGGGATCGCGTTAATATTGCTGTTAAAATTAAGCGATAATTAAAATTTGTTAGTTTAAAAGCCATCGCAGTCTATAAAAGTTTGATTACTGGAAAATTAGGTGCATTAAGTTTTTATGGGTTGGCCTGTGCTATCGCTTGGGAACGATTTTTATGCACTTGTCATGGGCATATGGTGCAGAGTTGTGGGAGTGTTCGTGTGTGTGCGTATGTGTGTGTGTTTGTGGTTGCGGAGGCTGCGGTGTGAGGGTAGCATTTTGGTTCTCTGAAAAGCTGACACACTTTAATGTTAAAATCTCCACCCTTGCTCATCATTAGTTAAATCACAGGACTACCACTGCTTGGGAGCCACAACTGTGACAAAATGCCAATTATAAATCTGGGCCTGTGTCTTGGAGTAGAGAGGTCAGAGGTCACATACGTCTTAGCTGCTTTATGGTCATCTCATTTTGCCAGTGATGTCACATCAGCACTCCTGTCCAGGCTGCATATTGTTGTTGCTCACTTTAACATCCAGCTCCTTGTTGCAGGGTGCAGCAGGGTCCTATCGGCTCCTATTACTAATAATAATGTTAGTTAGCAGTCGACAGCTCGTCCCAGAGTTGGAAACCACCCTTCATGTCAGGGGAACATGACCTTGACTCGTGGAATAAATCTGCAGCAGTAGTTCGTCTTCTCATAACAGCATCTACCTCATCTCGGTAGTGCAGCTCCAGCAGTCCCTCCAGCTTTTGAAGTTTTTCTTTCCCCAAGAATGATGTCACCCACCGCTGAAGCCCAAGTGACATTACTCAACCAGACAAGAACGGAGAACGTGCACAGTTCACCTTCATATTCATTTCACATCCTGTGGCACAAAACCAGGCAGTTATACAGTGACACAATTGTGCGGCTAACTGTTGACAGTGGTCGGACATTATGCACAGTGGGACTGTGGAAAAACTGGGCTGTTGCCAGCCTGTTTTTCTTCTCTATTGAAACATCAGACTGTCATGGCAGAAATGGATGTTGCCAGGCATCACTAATGAACCAATTAATCAATGAATTAGCTGAGCAGCGATTAAATTAATGTGAGCTGGACTGGCAAGCGGCAGTCGTGGATATATCCTGGGGAAGGTGATTAACACACACACAGAACAGGCAGCGATCAACAAGGCCACTATTAAGTTGGACAACTTCCTGAACTTTTCTCTTTTCAGCTAAATATAGCAACTTAATTCATTTTATTTGTATGTGGACGAGAGAAATATTATCATATTTTCCCATGCAGCTGCACAGCGATGCTAATGTGCTGCAGAACTATGAGAGATTGTCATTTGTATTTTACTTACAATCTTTTATTTTACATTTATTGCTGCCATTTATTGCTTTAAGTATTATCTTCTGAAACAAATAGCGCCACTCTATTCTACATTAGTTGTGTTGGAAGCTGTTAAATAACCAATAAATATATACTTTGACAGCATTTATCTTTTATTTCACAGATCAATGATGTAATATAATACTCATGCAGTCACCTGTGACCACAGCAATTATTAAATACCCATACACTAACCAAAACCCCCTCTTCAATTGACTGTTTAACATCATTACAATAATATTAATACTAATAATTAGGTAAGCTTTCATTAACATTCATACTTTTTTAAGATTAAAATACTATGCTTGATAAAATTAGGAAAATAGGTCTGAATTTGGATGACATTAGTCATAATGCTAATATTTTTTGTCTATCTGTGAAGTGTGAGGCAATAGATCAAATGGAAAAAAGGATAAAATCTTTTTAATCACACAAATCATATCTCTTCACAAAGGTGAAAAAAGCTTGTATGTAAGACAGTTAGAGAAAAAAAATTACTTAAATTTATAAATCTTTTCTGGTTTAATTGTTGGTCAAATAAATGACTGTGATAACGAATTAGTCCCCATTTTACTGGAGTCTTCTAGTGTCCCCTCAATGAAACCTGCAGGTCGTCCAGACTCACTGATATAAGCCACTTCGTCCTCTGGCTTATTACATGAATTGCACAGTGAAGCATGTGACCCGCAGCCTGCATTTGTCTCATCCTTAGGTATTTGACGTGCCTTTGTGTTAGACAATGTACAGTATGAGCCACGCCCACAATGGTTCTCAAAGTGGGGTCTGGGGCCCTTGCAGCAGGCAGTCTTGAGCAGGCTGTCGGGGGCCTCTAAGGAGTCTTCATCAAATTCAAGAACAGTCTGTTCACAATTATTGTATGTAGGTGATATTCAAAAAACGTAGTTTTAATGTTTGGTGCCATTTTCACCACATCTCTTCATGCACGATGAAGATAGTTCCACAATTCATCAACAAATCAACAATAACAAAGTCACCTTATGAACCCATAGGACTAAATTTTATGAAATAGGGGTCCAGGAGGCCCACCGTCAGTTCTACCTGATTTCCGGAGCACTTTGTGTGGATGTCTGTGTTTAGCGCCCAACAATGCAGAACTCATCATAATCAGCTCTGTGTGGGGTCGTCAGTCCAGCACTGTACCACATCATCCCCTGACATCCAGAGTCTCCTGCCCCCACACTCTACTTGAGCCGAGATGTTATAGAAGGGGAGGAGGGGTGGGGGGAGTTGGTGGGGCTCCCTTGATTATGTGACATCCTCCGGAAGACCGCTGGAGTTGTTTCCTCCATTACTTAGAGGGGGAAAAAAAGAGGCCTTTTCACTATTGAGACTGTCACTCTCAATTTGGGCTAACGGTAAGCATGCACAAGGCCTCCTGGATATCCCCCCCACCCACCTGCTCTCACCCCACTCCCTCAGAC
>NW_019524978.1:2947995-2977242 GCF_002814215.2 Seriola lalandi dorsalis | reverse complement strand
CCTACACACACTCCCACGACACGCCACCCCAACGTCCCCTCCCCCTGCAGCGGATCGCCGTGGTGACAGTTTGATTAGATCATCAATCGTGGCCGTTAACAGCGGTTTTCCTGAGCACCTGGACCGGCAGGTCACAGCTGGCTCTGAGCTACCGCTGTCCCCCTGACCCAGAGCTGTGCGTGTGTGTGTGTGTGTGTGTGTGTGTGTGTGTGTGTGTGTGAATGAAAGTGTGCATGCAGACACACATGCGGTCCATTTTTTTGTGTGTCTGTGTGTGTGTGCAGGAGCAAGCTCTTTGTACTGTATTTGTGAACTTTGAAGTAAATGTATGTGTATTTGTGTGTTGTATAGCCCTGTGTGTGTGGCCTTATTTGTGCTCATGACTTCACTTATCCGTGTCTATGTACAATGGACAATGCACAGTGCACTATGCACAGTTGTGTTTGAGCATTTGGAAGTGTGTGCGTGATTTTGAAATGACCCCAGTGCAGTGCAGAGCTTTATTTAGATGTCCACTGCTGTTACAGTTCAGTACAAATGAGAAATGCATTTCCTCAGGGGGCCTCTAGACCCACCTTGTTATTTTCTAATATGCTCTCTGTCGGACCTAGGAGTTAAAAGCACTAATAAAAGTTTTAATTCTTTACACTGGTTGTGAGATAGAGGTTTCGAGAGCATCAGTGTGATGACAGGTGGAAATATAAATGTTTATGCATGCTGAGAGATTGCTGAAAGAATAAAGGTAGAGGAATGGAGAAATACAGTAGACTCAAAATAAACAGGAGGACACATCTGTATCTGTGTGTTACCTACCCGATACTTTCCACAGTGTATAGTTCCCTGTGTTTGCAGATACACAGATACCAGTGTGTAGCAGTTATGGCTATTCATCTGTAACCCCCCCCCCCACACACACACACACACACACACACACACACACACACACACACACACACTCTTTACCGTAGCTGCGACACACTGCGCTTCACAAACACACACATACATAAATTCACCTGCTTCCCCATGTTGTCTTCAGCGGCTGTATCAGGTTTCTCTTCGTTCTGGTAAAGCAGTTAAATTCATGGGCTAACAATAATGGGACAAAGTGTGCGTCTCGTTGCGATTCCTCAGGTATTCCATGATTAAATAAACGTCCCCGGTCTTTTCATAAAGCTTGTTTATGGCAGCGTGGCACCATATGCTACTGCTTCCACCCCACCCACCCATCTCTCCCTCTCATTCCCTTTCCCTCTCTCTCTCTCTCTGCTTAATTCTGTCTCTTTCTCTTTGTCTCTCTCTCCGTTTCCCTCCATGCTTCATGCACTGCCCTACACTGCCTCTACCAGATGCAGGCTAGCCATTATTCTGTGGCGGAGTCGTGGCAGAGAAGCTAAAGTTGTGAATTAACATGTAGAACCCATTACAGAGTGATGATGAAATCTATCTGTGCCGTTCATAGGTGGTACTTAGCAAATTGTCTGTGTTGTAATGGCACAACAGTAACAATATGATTCTGTTTTATCAACTCTAGTGTCTGTTCAAGTCTGTTCTGTTATGTCGATGCTCAGATGTGACTTATTTGTTGGATCCTGTCGAGTGTTTGTTTTTCTACACTGTTGATCAGGGCAGAGTCATGGAAAACAATTTGAATCATCGAACTTCAGCTTCCAAGTTTAGTTATGAGACATGAAAAATTCTCCTGAATTATTATTTAACTTTTCAGTGATTAAAAACTTGCCATCTTGTCAAACCATTTCTTGCACTTTTGTTGTTAGAGAAAGATGACTGACAACACACTATGTAATCATTTTTATAATGTTTTCTAATGTAATATTTATCTGCCTTTTTCTTAAAACGCAGTTTGTAGTTTGTAAAAGCTTACAAAATGCACATTTGAGTTAAAAATAATTATGCATCTCTATCATGTCAAATGCGAAGTGTGTAGAATTATGTTTATGTGAAACACATATGAACCCTGATGCTCATATTTTGTTTTCGTCTGAAGAGCCGGTGACACTCCAGCCCTCTGTGGCTGGATAGTTTTGACGACGCAGACGCAAGCAAAGCAGCAAAAGTTAGGACTAGTAATTAATTCTCAAAAGCAGTGTATGACTGTGTGGCTGTGTGCGTGTGTGTGTGTGTGTGTGTGTGTGTGTGTGTGTGTGTGTGTGTGTGTGTGTGTGTGTGTGTGTGTCAGGGGATAGAAAAAAAAAAACAAGAGTTTCTACAAAGAAGAGTCAGAAAAGCAATTAACTTCTCCAGCCAGGACATGGCAGTAAACACGTGCGATTGTTCACTATATTGTCTTGTTTGGTTCGGTCGTGGTAGAAGACCAGACACAGAGAGACTGACTTTGTAGAAGAAAGACTTTTTTTGTGATTATTAATGGCTATTTCACATTAATCTTGCTGTGCTAATATACTCGACAATGGCCCAAATCACCTGAGCGATGAGGACGATTGAGGCTGCCCTGTCCCCTCTGTCCAGCCAGTGCTGTAGCAGCTACCCTACTACCCCCCCCACTACCACCACCCAATGACCAAGATTAATGAAACCTCCGCCGTTTTTAATTAGCACGGCCGCAGTCATCAATTACGTCTGCCCCACCCCAAATACAAATATTGTTATATTTGGGGGAAAAATTCTTGATTTATTTCATTGTGGTGGCCGAAGGAGTGAGATGAATGGCCTCCCATCATGGTCATTTGCAGGGATGAGGAGGAGGAGAAGAGAAGGGAGAGTGGGGGTGGGGGTGGAGGGGTAATAAGATCACTAGGATGGGGGATTGTGGGGAGTGGGTAAAATAGAGGACATGGACAGGGCCAGCCAGGGAAAGCCAAGTCTACAGGGAAAGTCCAGTCTGGGTCTCGGCGTCCCTGTGCAGGGATCTGACTGCAGCTATCCACCAACTTAATTAGACTTTCCTTGAACCCAGAGCTGCACGATACCAGCTTTTCTGGAGCTGATAGGAGTAGCACGTAGCTGTAGAGAGTGAAGTTCAACTACTGTACCAATCAAAAAGAACTACTTTTACAAACTGCCTTGTTACAAAAACAATTGCAACATTTTCTTATTCTTGCTTTTTTTCTTGTATAAATTCACATGACACTTCTGCAAATGTTTGAACAAGTTTCTGAGCTGTTTGTAATAACTTTGAGTATGTTGAAGCTTCTAACGTTGACTCCGCCCCTCTGAACACTCGTACAGCACACTTCACATTTTGTTTGATCCAGTGTTTCTTGCTAGTGCGTGAGAGCATATTTGAGATTGACGTTTTATTCTAGTTGGTTCTGATGTGAAGTTTACAACAGTATTGGCAGACAGGTTGAGGTTGCTGGCTCAATCTTTGCCACATACATAACATCCCTCATTACAGTTTATTCACTAAGCAAGGGCACTTAATCCATACAGATGGGTGTTGAAAATAAGAAAGCATTAGCAAAATACCGTGCTACAACTTAATGCATTTGTCCTTGTGACAAGAAATAGGGCCTGCGCCAGATCCTTTTTCTCTTTACGGCTTTTCAAACTCCACAACGCTCATATTCGGGGGTTTGTCTTCGGCCACTGTTACTGGATGCAGACTGGACTGGTTTCAATCCTGCCTGGTCCAGCTTGTTCAGATATGACGCAGCAAAGAAAGAGCGAGAGCAGACACAGTATTTTTTATTGAACCTCTTTTTCCATACTTTTCTTCTTGAAGAGTTTTCATGTCTCTGCTGGCTCCGACTCAAACCGAGTCTAGACTCGCTTTTTCTTCTATTAGCATTCTGGTATGAATTGAGTTATGAAGAAAAATAAACTCTCCTCCAAATCAGTTTTTCAAAAAAGAAAAAAAAAAGGCAATAGTTGACTTGTTCATAAATGATTAGCCTCGTGCAGCTCCTTTCTGCAGTTTTTCACATTTGCTAATATCTGACTAGGATGTGCAGTAATAACAGTGTGCGTATGCTCTGCTTTATGATTTGAAGATGTGCATGACTCCGTTCTGTGGTCTGGGAGTTTGGGTGTTTACGCTGCGGTGAGCCACCAGCCATTTCACTTGTGCCGGCTGCACACACACACCCACACATGCATACATATAAGCACACACACACACACACACACACACACACACACACACACACAGATTTTATATCCTTACTGCCACGGCCATCGCCTGCCCACTGACTCCAGAGAGAAGGGTGGGAAACATCTTGAATATTTTATGAAGCTCGGGGACCCCACCTCTGTCTTCCCCACCCTGCAAACCACTGCTGCGGTGTCCAGCAGTGCGCACACACATACACACACACCAGCACAAAACAGAAATAATGTTTTAAATGCAATCATTGTCAGGCCCAAACAATGTCATTTATCAAGGGAGCATTTGGGACTGTATAATAAGTTTCACATTATTAATACAATTTTTCATCCTCTGTCAAGCCTATCTGATTTATGGCACGTGTGTGATCTAAGGTGATCATTGAATTACAATTTCAGTAATAAGAGAGAGAATGGACCCGGTCTTTTACTTCTGCCCAGTGGAGCACACACACCCACATACACACAAACATGCACACACACACACACACACACACACACACACACACACACACACACACACACACACACACACACAAAAGCCTGGATAAACAGCCTCCAGTTGTAACATACAGCAATTACGCACAACATACAACAATAGTCACAACCACCCTATCAGTGTTATAATTTTACCGGTCATACCACAGCAAATTTGCTAAATATTTGTGAGTTAAACCAATGTGCCAGCATCCTAAATTCAGTGAGGGAGAGAGGAGGAAAAAAAAACAAACAAATGAACCTAGGCCCCTGTTAATTAGATAAGGGACATAGCTCATTATTCTAAAATGATATTGGGACCCAGAGAGTAAATATGAGTGGCCTGTTAGGGGCTCAGTAATGGGACGGGGATGCATGTCATTACAGGGCCGAATGATTTACAGCTAGATGCTCTTTGATGTATAGACTGTACCTTTTATTAAGTGGCTGTCGTTACGGTCACTGGCTCAGTCATTTCCCTTTGTGTCTAATCAAAATCCATATCCAGACACAGAGCCGTCCAGACCCCAGCCGCTCCAGATGGGGAACAAAATAGAACGGGGAATGTCGGCGTTCCCCTTCCCACGGCCACCTCCACCACCACCACCCCCCACACCCCCACCCCACCCCCAAGCCTCGGCTCACATTCAGCAATCACTACCAGAGATGCTTATGATGCAGCTAATATAATCTAACAAACAACAACAGCAAATAAACAAATGGAAATGTGAACTTCTTTTGAGGTAATTAAATAACAAAGACAGACTCCTATCATAACATTTGGATCCAGTTTGAACAAGTATTTGCACTATTAGCAGTCTTGCTTTTTTCGCTTTATTGGATTAACTTGTTGTTGAGGGCCCGCTGATCGGCGTCATACATCATCCTGTTTGATTTCTGTTTAGAGCGAATTTGGGGAAGCTGCTAATTGGATTGCGGGAGTCTAGCCCCGGTTAAAGATGGTAAACAGTGGAGCAGACTTGTCCCCCAACTCTCAGCCCCACAGGCTTCTGAAACGCCAGCTCTCCTCAGGATCGCCACAATTTATGACACATTTTCTCTGTATTCTTAAAAGATAATTAGGTTTATCACCCATTTTTTTCCCTCTCAGCCCCCCCTTCATTCCCTTTTGTGTACCTGAGAGCACACAATTGCAGCATAAAAACATAAATATTTCTGCAGCACAGCAGCGCTGGCAGGTGAGCCTAATGAAATTCTAGGAGTGTAATTTGATTTACGAGGTGCTAATGCGGCCTGATATTAGAGAGAAAAAGCTCTGATATGGCTGCCTTGTGCTGTATTTAAGGCCTATCAGAAGCCTGATAAAGAGCATCCTGTCCTCAGCACTGCGGCTGAGTTATTGTTGCAGATATTCATATTGATAGTAATTCTTCCCGACGCAATTTAGTGCCGGCAATATATAAATATGGAGATAATAGTTAATTTTGGTGGCTGCTCAGGTTGCGATGCTTTAAATTCAAGACTTACAAAAAAAAAAAACTTTGAGCTGTGAAGCATCTGGACACTTTTTAAAGTGCCGGTTAAAGGATGGGCGGGGGGTTGAGTAAAGGCCTTTGACCGAACCCTGTCACACAAATCAGATTTCCAGTACTTTTCAGCAGCTGCTAATTTGAGCAAGAAGCTTTTTGGAGCTCTTGATTTGCAGTGTTTCAGTTGAAACATTTTCATTAATAGTCTGAAATCTGTAAAACCTATTGCGCTTTTAAATTAACTGAGTTTCATAACAAGACATCACAAAACACTACGTGCGTACACGCAGAGAAAGAGATCATTTTGGGGTCCTGGGTGTTTTGTTCAGAATCATGTTGTTTCATTCTCTTGCAAAAAAAAGAGACTTCTTGTAATTTAAGGTTGTGTGTGCACAGGGGTGTGTCTTTGTGTTGTGCGTACAGAGTCACATTTAGGTTTGTGTGTTTGGGACTGTTGAGCTATGGCTCATAATAAAAACAGGCAATAACAGGGCCACCACAGAGGGACATGGCCTTTGTGCCTCCCTGCTCTCCCTTCACTCCCCTCTCCCTCCATGCCACCTCCTTCTCCTTGTGGCCTCTCCCCACCCCCTAAGTTATGGGCTGAATAACAGCGCAACAATATTAAGATAACATTTCCTGATTGTTTGTCAGGCAGGAGGCTCCTTCACCCCGCTTTCATCACGTCCACCGTGTTCATTAAATTGACAATTTGTATTTGCCCTACAGCGGGATAAACAGGAGCTTATCTGATGGGCCTGGTCTTTTATTATTTATTTCATTATCTTTTTTCCCTCTCCTCCTCCTCCTCCTCCTCCTCTTTCTCCCGGGATTGAAGGTAAACATAAATCAGCAGCAGCATCTCTGTTGTGTGCAGTTGTTTATATTGCAGTCATATGCAGCAGCAGTCCTCTCAGAGGAGGTTCATCTACAATACTCTGCAGACACATGTGGCCTCTTCATGGAGGTTTTAGTTGTTGTTTTGTGTGACATGCTGGCTGTACACTCCTGCAGGTCTCAGTATGATATGACTCGATAGATATTTCACTTTAAAATGCCCTTCTGCTGGGATAATTCTTGGACTTGTTCTTATGAGATTCTGCTCCGGCAGAGTTTGTACTGTTGTTGCGTCTGCTGCAGCAGGCCACAGATTGTTGTCTTTGTTCATTTAAATGTTAAACTAGCATCGTCCAGGAAACTGATTTGAGTACCCACAGACCACAATGACTACAGCGCTTTCTAAAGCATTTCTCCTAAGCGGCGTGAGCGATGATGTTGCCCAGTTCGATATCTTAGCCTTGGAATAAGCCTGTCGTCGGTCGACATTGTGCACGCAAACGAAAAATAACGAAGCCAGTGCCCTTACTTAGGAAACAGTTGTCCCAGAAATTTAATCTTTTCCCCATTTTTTACCCAACACCCCCCTCTAATCAGGTTTCAATTGACTGCCATTGAAGGAAGAGCCTCTCCTCAGACACGTATATAGGTCCGAACCCAGTCAGACACCATTTAAGGCTTACTCAGTCTTCCTCCCAATATCTTGGAGAGCTCAGGGCCAAATGATTTAATCTTCATTCAGCTAATTTAGTCTGGATTTAAGCTGCCGGGTTGTCGAAGTGCAGAGTGATGGAGTCTGAAAACAGGATGAGAGGGAAAGGCAGAGGAGGGGAAAACGGAAGGAAGGAGGGAGGGAAACAGAGAGCAAGAGAGATAAAGATAGAGCGATGGAGGGAGAAAGAGGGAGATGAGGGAGGAGGAGGGGGCTGAAGATGATGATCCATCCTGACCCTAGTGAATGCTGTCATGTTCCTCCCTCTAGGTAATCTCTCTCACTCACTCGCTATTTTGCATGTGAAAATGCTCTCCTGACAGTTGCATATCAGATAAATTTTCTCTCTTTTTTCCCCCCCTCGCTCCCCCCTTTTCCCTTCGCCAAATAAACAACAGTCTTCACTTTGAAGTTGTCTGTTTGTGTCAGTTTGGCTTGAGGCGAGAGTCGGCCTCTCTCTCTCTTTCTGTCTTTGTATTGCAGCGTGAGAGCATCGGCGGATTATTTCCTCTCACACCGACCGGCCAGCACAACAAAAACAAAAAAAAACAGAGAAGGAATTCTTAGCTGTCCAAAAAGACAAACACAAGTAATTCAGTCAATTAAAAAAATGCTCTTTGTTTACATGCCCATTGATTAGAGTGATGCTCCACAGCATAAAACCGAAGTCAGGAGGAGCGGTGGTGTCTGTTCGGCCCTAAGCTATGACAACGTCAGTGAGCTTCAGATGTTTTTTTTTTTTTGTCTGCTGCAGTGAAGTGTGGATTTTTGCTCTTAATCATACAAACTGACCTATTTTTAACACACTGTTATTTAGTTTTTATCCAGAGCACATGATTATAGTTTACACCAAACACACTCTGTACGGTCCCCCCTCAACAAGCACCACCTCACCACTTGGGGGTGACAGTGAGTGTGTGGTAATGAGTCAGGTCTTTCTTTCCAACCTCCTGTTAGAAGTACAGTAACTCCTCATGAGGGATTTATATCACAATTCAGGCCAGTGTGGCCTGTGATGTTCTGACAGTAGCCCTATATAAGTGAACTGATGACAGGATCACACCACAGTATAGATATGGTAATGAGCGACAGTATAGACACAGTACCATGCAGCTCTGTGAACGTACAGGCAAGAGGCCCACCTGGGTCTTTGAATAAATCTGCACTGGGTGTCAATCATGTCGCTTTGCTTCGTGATCAGAAGGAAAAAGAGAGGGAGGAGTAAAAAGAGGGAGGAGATGTAGAGATGCAGGAAGAAAAGCAGAGAGATAATGACTGGACGTAGTACTTGCTCTCAGTTACAGATGTTTATTCCTGCTGTGGCCTCTAGCTGTTCAGATCTTGACAGAAATGTGACAAAGTGAAGGAGCACCCAATGCAGGATCAGAAGTGTAATTCTGAATGATGTTTCCTTGCATTTTAAGAGTGTATGTTTATGTTTATATACAGTATGTGATTATGTAATTTACTACAATTATCATTCAACTGTGGTTTGGCCTTTCTAGTGTGCAGTTAATTAACACAAGGGAGCTCAAACGCCTTAAATAGAGCACTGATTTAAATATCATCTCCTCACTCAGATACAATGGAAAAAGGACCTACACACTGGGATCACGGCTCCCTTAAGTTTTATTAGCAATGTTTTGACCCAACACAGGTGTCTTCGGGGGAAATGAGGGATGAATTTAACTAGGGCTGCAATTAATGATTGTTGTCATTATCAATTCATGTGCTGATTATTACCTTGATTAACTGATTAATCATTTAGTGTATGAAATGTGAAAAACGTGCCATCACACTTCTCAGAGCCCAGGGGAGCTACTTTAAAAGTCTCAGTGCCGCATCCAAATGTGTTCAGTTTACAATCATATAAAAGAGTAAAAAGCAGCGAATCCTCCCATTTTTCTTTTTTTTTTTTGAGAAATGATTCATGGACTGATAAAATAGTTGCAGATATATTTCTGCTAATCACCTAGTAGATTCACAAACGAATCAATTTAGATCTTTATATAAAAAATAGTGTGAGACATCTATTGTAGGTGTTTGCTTTTTTTTTTAAACTTGTTCAAATTAATTTCAAGCACAGATGAATGCCACTGTATGATGTCACTGATCATTTCGTTATTTATCCAGTGAATGTCATGTCCCTCGCGTGGGTATTGAGAGGAGGAAGAGTGATGCAGACCCGTGTCAGATCAAAGTGTTGCTAATATATCTTTGATTCCAGTGTGTAGGTTCCTTTCCTTTGTGTCCTCGTTGATTTCTCTTATACCCAGTTCCTCTCCCACTGAGGTTTTGTGGCTGTGTACACAACTATCCTGTTCTACATTTATAAACTGTACATTACTAATGCATCTATTTTCATAATCACAAAAGATTGATATTCAGCAGATTGGTGATTATTTTCTTTTAGACACCAGAGCCATAGACACACCGTATACTTTCAAACCTTAAATTCCCTGTTAAGAATTGCAGAACTTTCTCCAGCTATGTTGAATCTTAAATTGGTTACTTTGGCAGCATTTTCTGGATTTATTTTGGTTGTTTTGTTGGGTTTTAAATTCAGTTCTCCGAAGCATAATAAAAAGTCTTCAAATTTAAATTGGCAGACCTCCCTGTCTCTTACTTCTGTCTCTCCATCTTTCCCTTCCTTCCTCCTTCACACACATGCACATACAAGCACATTAACTCTCTCCTTCTTTCTCTCTCTCTCTCTCGCTCTCTCTCTCTCGCTCTCTCTACCCCGCTACCTCCTACCTTTGGTGTGTTTTGCATGGTGCCTGGCTGTTTAGAGGCAGTATGCATATGTATGGGCGGGACGGTGGATCGTGACGGGATCTGACATGCAGGGACAAGATCAAAGTGCTCCATCTGATCCCATAAAAACAGACGCAAACCCTCCTCTCATCCTTACAAAACCCCCACTGATAGTCAACTCTGCCAGCCCTGACTCCTCCATCTTCTCTTCTCCTGCCTTCCCTTTTTCTCTCGTTTTTCCTCCATCCCAGCATGCCGTGTGCCCACGTCAAGGCCTGCCTGCCTGCCTGCCTGCCTTTGCGATTACGCCCCGTGATAAACAATGGCCCGTTTAGCTCATAAAGCAGGAGTGTTGTGCATAATGCTTACAATAAAAGATAGCATCTCTTCACTCATCTTATTTACCTCTCCCACGGTGGCATGGGCGACAAGCTGTTCTATAAATACCGCGGGGAGGAAGGAAAGGGAAGGAAATACAGATGCAGACTTACATCTGTTGGTCAAATAAAGTCTCTGCCAAGTCAGTTGATGAGAACGAGAGGAAAACAGGGATGTTTAAATATGCATTTGAGCTTAGAGCCAGGTGATAAAGGCGCCATTTTAAAGCTGCTCCTTTCTTCCTGGTAAGTGAGCTTAAAATGTCTTCTCAACTAGTTGGGGACGACATCCATATTACATTTAGATTTATCTTTATGGAACATATAAATTGATATGGAAGCCAGGACACGTTTTCCTCTCCATCCTTCCCTCTCTCCACCTCCCCATCTTTAATTCCCTCCTTTCTCCCCCCCAACCCCCCAACCCCCCTCCTTCCAGTAAGGAAGATGTATGAGTTTGAATTATTGATTCAGACACATGCTACATGCTGCTTGGAGTCATTATTTGTTCAGGTGAGTGTCATGCTGCTCGCTATGAAACAGATACCACGGGGATTAAGCGACACAATCAGGACTTAAAGACAGCCGCCCTCCCTAAAATAACATGGCCCTCGCTGCAAGACGAATGCTCCCCAAAACCCGACTTCATTTGTTTATGACTCGCACATTAGTCATTCTGCGCCTAAATTATAGCGCGGGGGTAAAGATTAATTCAAGCACAGGCTTTTTCTATTGTTTTTACTTCTGTGTGTCTCTTGAAGCCTAATAACACAGCAGATGAATATAGGTGCAAACATCCTACACATAGATAAAAAAAAAAAAAAAAAAAAAGACAGCTTTTGTTGCGTCGTAGGCGTCGGCATTAAGAATAGACAGATGTCCAGCGTAAAGGAAGAGCGGCATGCATATTCACATTTTTGCTCTGATTCTAAAAAGAGGCATTTGGCACCAGACAACAAAATGACACACACCACGCAGGACAAATAACGCTTTTGCATTTATTAGATTGATACTGACTATCTGAAGCAGAGTGAGCGCTGATACTAATGATGTGAACAGAAATACAAATGACATGTTTGTAGAGAAGTTGAGATGGAGAGAAGATCTGGTGCAGGAGCCTTAAGAGAGAAACAGGAGGTAAAATGTTGCTAACTGTTCATTTAGCCCTGGCTAAGTGGTCAGGGACGCTGGACAGGTGAACTCTATTCTCCCCACTGGCCCTGCGGGTGTGTATGTGCGTGTGTATGTGTGTGTGGACTGTAACAGAATTTCTCTAGTCCTCTGGGCCCTGGTGCAAAGCAGAGAATAAATGGTGGAGGTGGCAGGCCAGGACAGAAAAATCAATGCCTGCTTATACAGACATGACACACCAGCAGCCAACTGCATTCTGTGTGTGTGTGTGTGTGTGTGTGTGTGTGTGTGTGTGTGTGTGTGTGTGTGTGTGTGTGTGTGTGTGTGTGTGTGTGAGAGAGTGTGTGTGTGAGAGAGTGTGAGTGGGGGCGTAGATGTACAGCGCGCAATCATCCAGCCCTGTGCTCTGTGGGTGTGAGTGCGAGTACCCAGCAACCTCCATTTCCTTTCTCACAGAGTAGATTTTCTAGCGTTTTATGTCAGCTTTGGGATCAGTAAATAACTCTTCGTTTTTTTCCCTCCTCCTCCTCCTCATTCCCCTCTGCCTCTCTTCTTCTCCTGCAGGAAGTTTGAATGTGAGTTGTGTGAACGCTCCTTCAGTGAAAAATGGGCCCTAAACAACCACATGAAACTGCACAGTGGGGAGAAACCGTATAAGTGTGCCTGGCCGTCCTGCCACTACGCCTTCCTCAACCTGTCAGCCATGAAGGACCACTACAGGACACACACTGGTGAGACACTGAAAGCTAGCAACCTCCACCATGAACCATTACTGCTCTACACCTACATCAGCACAGTAACTTGCTCTAAAGTGCAAAATTCATATTATTAGCTTTTTACAGACGATCACTGTTTTTGTGTGCGGGGGACAAAGGGTTATTTATCAAGAAACACTAAACTTGGATCAGACAAAATGTACTTTTTCATTCCTCTATAGCTGTAGACTATTCAACAAAATTAAGTTTGTGTGTTAACTGTGAAAATCTCACATTAATTATGAATCTTCACAGCTTTGTTTGGAATAAATATACACACGTTTTTGGCCGATAATAGCCATGACTTGTCCATCTGTACTGATTTTCAACATCCAGAGAAAGTCGAGAACCGGTTCTTGGCGGTTTTGGAGACACTCTTGTTAGATGGTTAAACTCTTACCTCCAGATCCCAATAGGACCATCACTATTATATGATGTTACATCAGCCAATTATATTTGAATAGAGACAGTGAGTAGCCAAAGGGAGAAGGAAAACACCAAAACAATGTTTGAATTTCATGTTTGTTTTTGTTTTCTGCCATTCTTCACACTTGCAGTGTTGCTGAGTGTGGGTATTGAGGTAGTGTGTATTCCCCAATTCAAAGTGATTGTCACGTGTATTTTCTCCAAAATCCATCTGGTCACTAAGTGTGTGTTCATCAAATCCATCTGATCCTCAGGAGGGTTTTTTTCCCACATGGATTTTGGTGTGTGAACCACCCATATAATTTGTCTCCCACCTTTGATCAAAGAAGAGAACCATCACAAAAAAGATAATTCATAGCTATTATGCTTCAAAAGGGAGGTTTAGTTTCTTTAAAACTAAAATATGTGCATCATTAATGCAACTAGCAATGCAGAAGGCAAAGCTAGTTATTCTCTTTTTTAACCTTAGCTAAATCATATTTTTGAATATACATTACAGTCTTGCAACAAACTTGAATTCAGTGGGTATTTTCATTATGTGTTTTTTTTTTTTTTATATGCAGTGCCTTTTCTTCCTGATACCTTCCTGCCTCCCTTTTCATTTCTCCAAGTACAGTAGAGTACACTGTATGACTGTTCTGAGTCGTGTTTTTTTTACTTTCTAAAAACTTTGGATAGACAGATGGTGCGGTGGGCGGTGGGAGGATACTGTCTTGAATAATAGCCCCTCGATAGGAGCCCAAGTCAGCCTCTTTGAAAGTGTCTTTATGCTGCAGCCCAGCAGTTTCCCCTCGGCCTCAGTAATGTCCCACACACAGCTCCTTGATGCCCTTTTAAGTCAATGACAGAAGCAGCAGCAGCCAGTGGCCTGACAGCCTGACTGAGCGCTTGCAGGAGAGCCCTCCATCCGTCACGGGTGCCTGCTGTGTGTGTCTGTGTGTGCGCGTGTGTGTATGTGTGTGCGCGTGTGAGTGTAAGACTTGGTGAATGTTATTTTAAATGTGTTTTAACAGTGATGTAACGTCAAGGCACCTCTGACATAATTAGACGTTTTATTTTCATTTGTTTCCAGCCCTCATCATTCCCCATCAGGCGGCTGGTGTCACGCTGTCACCTAACTGTCACCTGGAGAGGCATGGGGTGCTGTGGTGGCGGTGGTGGTGGTGGTGGCGGTGGTGGCGGTGGCGTCGGCGGCGTATGTGTCTTTGTGAGTTTGGCAGGGGAAAAGACAGGCTTGAAGAGAGTGAGTGAAGTGATTAAGATGGAAAAAAGAAAGTGATTGAATAAGAGAGCTGGAAAGATCAAGGGTGACCAAGTATGAACGTATGAAAATGGGAGAATTAAGATTGAACCTGAAACAACCTCATTTTCATGAGCGACAAGACCTGACTTGATTAGCAAGACCCAAAAAAGCTAACACAATTTGCTCTGCTCTGACCTCTGGCATTCCTTTGCCAGTTGTAATTGGTGCAGGGCTAGACTGTTAGCTACAGCTATACAATCATTGCAATCACATTCCAGCAGCCAACCTGACACACTGAAATATTATCTCCATATGTGTGATTTGTTTAAAGGTTGTAAATCGGCTCCTTCATGGCTTTAAGATGCAATACTAACAAATAAGTAGGAGATTTAAAAGTTTAACCAATCTGTCCTGGGAACAGAGCAGTCAGTAATGGAAGAGATGAGAGTTACAGTACGTGTGGTGGTGGGTGGGGGGGGTTGCGTGAAGGGTTACAGGACGATGACTAACTGGGGAATTTGTACTGGAGCTGAGTGTAATGATATACATATCTAGCTCATTAGCTGGAACTGTAAAAATTCAAAGTCTCTTGGTGAAGAAAAACTCAAGAACTTCATCACAGTGGCAAGTTTTGACTGATTTGCCTTTTTGTCAAGTGTGTGTACTTGGTTTATAATCTCTTAAAATAACATTTCTCGCAACAGCAGTTGATGTTATGATCTCACGCTGAAACACTATGATACAGATTCAGCACAGGCTGAGCACTGAGACAATGTATGAAGAAGTTAGGAAACTACAATCACAGAAACATGTACTGTACATGCATGAATTGTGTAGATGCAATGTAAACATTATGAACAATGGACCAAAAAATACAGCTGTAACATTTATATTTCACCTAAACCTCGACCCAAACAGGCTCTGCATTTTGAAGGGGTGTGTATGGGACTGCAGTAAGAGTGATACTGTGTATTAAGAGTTTGGATAGTGATGTCTATTTTTTGTATATTGCCAGCAAGTGCATGTTAAAGACCCCTTAAGCCGTGGTGAAGAAAGTATTCCAGATAATTTACAATTAAAAGATGCAATACTACACGATACATACTGTATACTCCATTAAAAATGAAATACTACTATAGTACAGTACTTGAGTAAATGGACTTAGCTAACAGTCAGCGTAATGTGCTAGCTCGCTAGCTACAGATGTTAAAATATGTGCGGGATCATTGTCATCTTCTCTGGCAAATGAAAGGTTGTTGGTTTAAATGCTTAGCTAGCTAGCAAATTAAGCTAAAATAGCTAGCAAATTAGGCTAGCATTTTTCTACCTCTATCTGAGGACCAGGTATTTTTTTTCAAGAAATTTTTGTAATCCATTGTTTCAAAGTTTACTAAAGGTGTTGCATGGTAAATCTGCCCCATTATTATTATGTAAACTGTGTGTGCAGCATGTGAGAAAGAGTGTTAGGAATAACAACTATAACTAAGGGGGGGCAGGGCATAGCAAATGTTCATTTCAGCAATAAACACTTGATAACTACAAAAGCATCAATAAATAAATGTACTTTGCATTGCTACTACACTGGGCCAAACCAACTGCCAAGAGTAAGGAGTCCCTAAAAGAAAATGTTTAATTTCATCATCCTGCTGTTAGAGTCACTGATTGTGACATGCAGAGTCCCCCTCCCCAAGAAAAGAAAAAAAAAGTTAACACCTCTGCTCTCCTTCTCCTGCCTCTAACCGGATTCATTGTTCCTCTCTGATTTGTGTGTTTTTTATGTTAATCACTCTCTCCTCACACACCAGTCGTGTCTGAGGGAGGGGGAGGAGGGCAGGGGTGGGGGATTCAGTGGTCGTCAGCCGCCAGGGTCATTTGTAACGGCTGATGAATGAGCGACTCAAATAAATAAATAAGTGCACTGCATCTGACCCACCCAGCTTTCCCAGGCTCTTGGGCGTTGTGGGGAGGGGGGGTTGAACACAGCGACAGGGCCACAATTGATTTCCTCATTGCTTCAGTTTGTCGCTTAATCTGGCGATATGCTGATAAATCTTCGCACTTTGTCAATTAATTTCCCTGAAAAATGAGACCCAAAATGGCGAGCACATCAATACAGCAGCGGATTCTGTGTCAAAAATTAAGCGGTAAAATTAATTGCCCTCCCATCCGCTCCTGCTAAAACATAACTAATGAGGGAGGCAATTATAGCTGCATGCAGACTCCTCCGGGGTTATTTAAAACACACACACACATATACATACATATATATATATATATTCACGCACATGCAAAGAAAAGGTTGTATATTTTGACTTCAAAGATCTTTTATTGTCTCGCAATAAGGCATATTTAATTCCAGTAACGGATGGAGGGTGGAGGTGTATCATGGGAGCAAAGGAGAAGGAGTGATAAGCCAATATTCAAATAGCCAAGAAGTTTAAGGGCTCTCAGTGCAGACACATTAGCAGGAAATTTTTGTGTCAGGTGCTAGACTTCAGGTACACTGGGTTGTGTATGCTTTTAAGCGGATGATTGTGGCCTACAGCTTGATTTGTGGTTCTCTGCAACTTTGTGTGTCTTGCCTTCACCTCTGCAATTGAACAGCTGAGATTTGATGTTTGAGGGTTTAGAGGCAGGATTGAGTTTAGGGTAGAGTAAGACTAAGAGATAAGGATGTGGTTTTAGGGTGACTATTATGTTGGAATAAAGTTGAAGGTAAAGGTTAAGTTTTATTTATGTACAGACAAAAGGGTTAAGGTGAATCAGGGATGAATGTAGTCAATTTAAAGTTGTGTTGCGGATTGGGGGGGGTGGGTGGGGTGGGGGGGGTGTCCATGCTGTATTAGTCAGCCAGATCCTCTGGTGTTGACAGCAGCATGTCACTCTCGTAACTACCCCACCTCGCCGTCCCCACACCGATCCTCAGAGGGCTCACCGCCACAGAACAGCAGATGAAAAGCACATATGTAATTTATCGCCTGCGTTTCCTCCTCAAGAATAATTGTGGCGACCGCGGCTGGGCGTAGGGATCGATAGCTATGGATTTTTCTGTGGTGGGGTCTTGTAGCGTTGGGCGTAATGAGAGAGGGAGGGGAGGTAGGAGGGGAGAGGAGGATGGACCGGCGCTGTTTTTTCTGATGAGGAGAAAAGGTC
Source organism: Seriola lalandi dorsalis (assembly GCF_002814215.2). Taxonomy (NCBI): domain Eukaryota; kingdom Metazoa; phylum Chordata; class Actinopteri; order Carangiformes; family Carangidae; genus Seriola; species Seriola lalandi. The sequence goes on along the minus strand of NW_019524978.1, from coordinate 2,959,801 downwards.
TGACTAGATGCTTAGTAACTCATCTGGAGTTTACAGCTACAGGAATAAAGACTTTTTCTCTTTGTTTTTGCATCAAACCTGTTTGTCTCTGTGGGCAATGGACTTCTACATGAACACAAAATTAACAGCTCTGGATACTTTGCATGATATATTTTTGTATGATGGTGACAGTTATAAGTTTCTAGCTGAGGCTGTTAAACTGAAAAGTTTGATAAACTTTGATTGTTGCTTATATAATTAAAAATATTTAATGTTATTGAGAAATACTTAAGACTTGAAACCAAGTTTTAGGGAATATAAAACATCCATTTTATTTGTTTCTTTTGTTTCCATTATTAGTACTAACTGCTCATTGCCACACTATTTCTGCTTTCCACAATTCACTATGAAAGTTCATACTACCCAGTTTTTCCATGTAATCTACACAAAATACAGCACTGTTGCACCAAAAATACAAACAATTTTACTCATAGTAGCACATTTTCAGATTCTGTGACACTTTGTCTTTTCCAGAAACATCAGATATCATTTTTTTTAGAACAATACATGCAAAGTGGTGATTTCATAAAGTAACAAAATGGGCATTTATTAATATGAAAACATTGTTCCGTTAAAGGCCATCCACACTGGGATTGGAAAGGGGACCTGTATGAATCGGCCTACAACTGCACCTTTTCAAGGCTGTTTTTCTCCCTTTTAAGTGGCACTGCATTAAAACTCTTCTCACAGTTGAGTGGCTTTAAATGGGTATAACAGAGGAAACTTGAGGCTGCTCTGTCTCTGCGGACTCGGTGAAAGCTGCTATCTGTGCAGAAGAGGAGCAGAGCACTGCTGAGGCCCAGCTGGAAGAGTAACCCAAATGTGTTATCAGTGTGTGGCGAGAGCTGCAGTTTAATATCAGCATTTGTATGAATAGTTTGGTGATGTAAATCATACATGCAGCCTGCGTCTTTATGTTAGACACGTGTGACACCTACAGTATCTCCATACATGTGCTGGTACATAACATGTACATTTAGCACACCACATGCAGTTTTGATTTATGTCGGGATATCTGCATCTTTGTGTGTGTGTGTGTGGGTGTGTGTGTGTAGATTTGCATGCACATCTGTGTCCATTTGATAAATGTGTTTGTGAGTGCATGTACATGCATTTCCCTGAGTGAGTCTTATCACAAATGTTGTGCATGTGTGTGTGCAGGAGTGTGTGACTGCCTGTGTGCAAAGGCAGAGGGAGAGAGAGAGGTAGAGATAGAGAAAGAGAGAGAGAGAGACCATCATGCTGTTAATGACAGAGCCAGATGCAGGGAAGAGAGGAGGAGTGTAAAAAAGCTCTCCACACTCCCCATCTGGAAGGCATCGCCCCTAAATGAAGTTGTACAAAACCATCCCATTGATAATAAAGCTAATTTTTATGGCTCTGACAAGTATGTAATTATGTTCAGCGGTGCTTTTCAGATTTTATCACAGTCAATAAACCACACTGGCAATTTCCCGTCCCCCATTTGACATATTTACACGGATCCATCTGATTGGAGGAATTAGTTAGCTGTGAGAGCTCTGATGGATATACACTAGTGATCTGTGACTTCTGCTTGGCTCATCTGTTAGCCAACTAGACCCGCTGCTCATCTGTTCAGTCTGTCTTTTTCTTTTCTCGATTTCTGCCTTTCTCATCCTCTACACATTTCTCCTCATCCACTAACTCAATATTCCTCCTTTGTCTTTGCTTGCACCCTCAGATTTTGCTCACAGGCACCTCAGCAGTTGTTCTGAGTTAAGAAAGTATCTCTCATTCCTTCCCCCACCAGGCTTTTTTTCCTCTGAAAGGATTTATAAATCTTCAATAACCTTTCACTTATTACCACACCATGATATTCGAGATTGCAATTTTACTATTTGTTTTTGATTAATGTTGATGCAGCTTTAAAATTAAAAAGTATTACAGACGGATTAATTGCGCTGAGCTATATTTAGCCGAGGCAGACAGAAGGAAAACAACAGAAACAAGGCAAATGTCAGGAATTGTGTAGCTTCACATACTCGTGTGAATGAAACCAGAAGTAGCAGTTTATTTTATTACAAATGACATCACTTACATTCCCAATGTGTCAAAATAAGCTTGTTACAAATGCACATCTATGTGTAGGTTAATATAGAACACAATAAATATATATTAAAAACATAAATATGTTGTATTTCAGTTTAATTGAGTTTATTAAGCTCAATAGGATCTGCCCCTTGATATTAAAGGTTTATGTCCTTTTACAGTTTGAACAGCTAGAAATACTTTTATTTTCCATGGTTGTCTTGATTTCATGTAGCATTAAAACTGTCAGAGAGGGACTTAAAATTAAGTTTTTCAGTACTGTAAATATCCTCCTGTATGTGACAGGAAAGCAGGTGTGAATGTCATTGCTTTCAGTGTTGAATTGTAGGAAAGTTTAGCTTTAATACAATTACAATTACATTATCACAGCTGTTACTACTGTTTCTTCCACTAATGATAACTCATTGACTCATTGCACAGACAATTTTGTTTACTACATCAAGTATGGTAGGTCGAGGTCAAAGTCTGTTAACTGTGATTGATGTTTACAACAGACAGTTTGGGTAATAATTAGAGATGTACCAATCCGATCAGTATCAGGGCCGATTTGGACATAGTTTAAAGGATTGTATCGGCTAACATTAAGCCGATCAATAGCCGTCCTATAATGTGTATTGTCCACTTCACCCTGACAGTGCTGGAGCGATGCTCGCCTTCACCACAGCCAAGTATTCTGCTGCATATCCAAATGAAAATTAGAATGTATTAATGTTAAAAAAAAAAAAAGATGATATGTATGCACCAGTGTGAGCGACTCTGACTTCAGACAGAGAGGTTGGCTAAACTCTGTCACTAACAAATCCATTACATCTCCTGGCTTGTTTTTTAGGTAGCGGCTTCTCAATTTTAGCCAGTGCTGACCAGTTAAAATGACAACCACTGCTGGCACCAGCTCATATCAGCATTAATGCTAATTAATGTTAAACTAATTCATAGACGCAACAAAATGAAACTTGGCTGTTGTCGGGTTTCTCAGTCTGCACTTTTCATTTGTGAGGGAAGACCCTCGAGCCCGTAACACTGCTGCACAATCCTGCTTTTCTTTCACTTCATATCAGTAACTGAAGCTCAACTTCATTTATTTCAACCTTGAGTATTTGGATCATTAATCTCATGAACAATCAGTTTTGTCAGCGGTTATTTCAGTGTATCAGATATATATTTAATACACATTTAGATACCCAAAATTAAAGGGCTCGAATCAGGATCAGGATCTAAAGAATCTTGACTCGGACATTCCTAGTAATAATTTTACTGTTTATTTTAGTTTCCTCTTGCAGGGTGGTAGAAAATCTTTATGATTGTGTGATTGCTTATGTTTCTTAATAGAAATAAGATCCAAGTTGCAATGAACTAGAATTGCACTTTAAAGAGTTTGGTCTCTTGAAGGAGATCTGGATTGGAGTTAGTACATTTTTGAAATGTGTCTCCTCAGGTTATTGCTTCCTCTCCCTCATTCTGGGTCCTTTAATGTTTTTCTCCATGCTAGACAACACTAACTCTCTCTCCTTCCTGTTCCTTTTCTCTAAATCCATCTCTACAGGAGAGAAGTCTTACCTCTGTGACCTGTGTGGTTTTGCGGGAGGCACAAGACACGCCCTCACCAAACACAGGCGCCAACACACGGGTAAGCAACAAAACACACATCCTGAACTGACGTCGAAAAATGTATCCCTTTGATCTTCACGATGGAAAGTGGACTTGCTTGAGGTTCTTGAAGATGTTTCACTTCTCATCTTAAAAGGCCATTTCAGTTCTAACTGGCTAGTGGGATCAAAACCAAAAAAAAGAACAGACGGAGTGGAATACTACAATAAACAGAACAACATTGCCATTCCTTACGTTGCTGGAGTATTTGAAAAACTCTTTATCAAACATAGAATCCCTGTGCACTTCAAGCCCAGGAACACTCTGAGGCAGAAACTTGTCCACCCTAAGGACAAAACACCCAAGCGTAAGCAGAACGATGTACAACAACCGCTTCACAAGCGCATGACACAACACAGGAGAGCCGACTGCTCAGGTCAGGATTCTGCAGTCCATCTACATCTAAAGGACAAGGGACAGCAATGTAAACATTTTGGCCAGAGAGATCCGATGGTTTGAAGGGGGAGTAAAAGAATCTACCTCAAACTGGAGCAACCATGGCTAAACAGAGGAGGTGGTCTACGACACTATTTATCAGCCGCTTACAATGCAGTCTTGAGATCACTCCCCAGACAACTTAACACCTATCCAGTCCATGACTCATGTGACACCAGCGACTCACATGATGGCCGAGTGTTAACCACCCCACAAGAAGTTAAAGGCCGGAAACTCTCCACTAGTCAGTTAAGACTAAAGAATCCTTTTCGGGTGCGAGGTAAAACGTCTTCAAGAACCTCAAGAAAGTCCAGCTCCCCTCGTAAAGCTCTAAGAGATCCCATGACCTGAATGACTGGGAGTTTTCACACATGTGGTAAATAATCTCACAAACTAACTGTTGTATGTGTGGACCTTCATAACCCTGGACGGTGATTGACACTTGAAGATCTGCACTGCCACAATATTTTTTCTCGCACTTTTAGCAAATGTTTGCCGTCTTTCACTCACAGACAGAAACACACTCTCACACACACAAACACACGCACACACACACACGCACGCACACACAGAGGCACATCAGTGTGACATGCTGCTGTCAGTGATAGGCATGTGTACCAGTATGGCTGACTGAATCTGAGATTTTTAATTTCAGTTATCATTTCACCATGTCATTCTATTGCTTAGGGAAATTGCATTTTTCAGATAGGCTGTCAATAACGAGTGCTTTTTTAGAAATTGGGATAGTGAAACAAATACTGTTCTTAACCGTTGTCTGGCAGGCGCCCAAGGATCAAGAATCCTGTTATAAATATTCATCTAGGTTTTTCATAATTCATTTTGTTTGCTCCTCAGTTCCTCTGCCATTTTCCCCCTGAAACCTCCAATTTCTGTCCTCCTCTCCTGTGTTGACATGTGTCAATTCCACTGATTTAGCTGTATATTCAAATCTGCTGTCATGCAGCTGAATATGAAGGGATCACCCTGTCTGACTTTGTGCTTGTCAGAGTTTAGCTGATACAGGTTTTTAAAGGCCACCGCTAATGCCAATTTTGGTTGTTGTTGTTGTTTCTCACATTTCCTAAAGACAACATTGTGCTGTTGATGAATATATTAAAATATTTCCTCTGTCACGCACAGAACTAATGCTATTCTTGGCAAGAGCACATTGAATGCCATGTTCTTAAACTTCTTAAATGTTCTGTTCGTTAGTGGCTACAAGAACTGTGAGAAAGATTTTATTGCTGCTTTTAAACACTGCAGCTGTTCAGTAAAATGCTTCCTCACTCGCACCATTTGAAATGACAATATTTGAAAATACAATACTCCCAGAAAGTGACACACAATTTTCCGACTTGAACCTACAGACATTTTAACTTGAAGTTGATCTCGATATCCATTTATAAGTTTTCAGCACATCTTGCTAACTGATAGATAAATGATTTTGGTGAGTGTGATTCGATTCTTCAGTGGACACAAACTCTTTCAGTGCTTCAACTTTAACTGACACTTCACTACATCTTATATACAAAATATTCACATTTTTATATGTACCTGCTTATTTCCACAAGCGAGGTAGTTAGCACACTTACATTTTCTTCAGAAAATTTCTGTAGTACTTTCTGAACATTTAATGGCTGTGCTATGTCATGTTTTGGCCATTATTGGTCTCAAAATCAACCACATATTCTTTGGTTCTGAAGTTTGTATTTATGGATCTAGCAGAATGGTGTCACTTTACAACCAAACCATGGTAGTTGTAGCCTTCTACCTGGGTTTGTATGTTTATGTGTCTGTGTGCGTTTGTCATTGCAAATGTCTCAGTCTCATCACCGTTCTCTGTCTCTTGTCTTTTCAACGCTTCCACCCCCACAGGAGAAAGGCCCTTCAAATGCAAGCTCTGCAACTTCGCCTCCACCACACAGTCCCACCTATCGCGGCACAAGCGCGTTCACACCGGGGAGAAACCGTACCGCTGCCCCTGGTGCGACTACAGGTACCGGCTCATTGATCCGCCCACGGTTGGTGGCGCTGATGGCCGCCACTGTGGCGCTGATGACCAGGGGGTTGATAGGTGGGGGGAGGAGGGGCTGCAGGGGGTATATAAGAATGTGTGTTGCGGGTGTCTGATGGTGGGAGAGCAGGTGGCATTGTAGGGTAGTCTAGAGGGGTGGGGGGTGGTAGTAATGCTAGAGGCTTTGTGTGTGTGTGTTTGTGTGTGTGTGTGTGTGTGTGTGTGTGTGAGAGTGTGTGTGTGTGTGTGTGTGAGTGGGTGGGAGAGGTGGAGGGGCAGACAGGTCTAATCTCCACAGCACGGCTCCATCTCATCACTCTGCCATCATCAACAGGCCCGGCCAGATCCCCCCCCAACACATACACACACAGACACACACACACAGACACGCACGCACACACAATATCACTGTCACTGGCAGGTCCCTGTCATTAAAACACCATCATACCACATCAGTAATTACACAGGAAATTGTCGGTGAAATTGAAAAAGTTTTGGCTGGCGTTGCACATCTCCATCTCTCTCTCTTTCTTTCCTCCCCTTGTCTCTCTCTCTGTCTTTCACTCTCTCTCCCATCCTCTTCTTCCTCGTCAGGTTGTGGCAGAAGAGTGTGAAAGGGAATGATCTCAAAGCCATCATTCGTTTTAGATGTGCTCTTCATTCGTTTTTTCCCCTCTGTGACAAAGTCATTTCGGCAGCTTGCTACACCTGCTCCGCTGCAGTGAAGCGCTCCACTCATTTCATCCGTCTTTTGTATGCAGTCCAATTTCTGGGGAAAAAAATGAAATGCTGAGAAGTAATAATTGTAGTCAAGCTATTATTTTGCGATCATAGGATTATCTCACCTCATGCCTAAAGTTGTAAAGTATCTCTTGTCTCCATTAAAGATCGGCCAGTGTGGGAGTTTTTAACTGTCTGATTCAAGATGCACATAAGATGCTTTTAAGATTTCTGTGCCTAAATAATTAAGTATCATTCGACTGTGTGAGAAAGCTGCAACTTGTGTTTTAGTGTGTGCTCTATGAGTTTGTTTGTTCACCAATATCCAGTTGTTACTTTTATTAGCTACACTAGTGGCTCTGGGGATGGCGGTGCTGATCAGTCAGTCCACCAAGTTGGTCCAAACTGAAATATGAGAGTGGATTGCTATGAAATTGTGTACTGACATTCATGATTCCCAGAGGATGAATTGTAATGACTTTGATGATCGTGTGAGTTTTCCTTGAGTGCCACCATGAAGTTGACATTTGTAGTTTTTAGTGAAATGTCTTGACAACTTTTGATGGATTGCCATGAAATTTGGTAGACATCCGTGTCCTCCTCAAAATGAACTGCTATAACTTCGATGGTCCCCTTGACTTCCCATCTAACGCCTAATAGAGCTAATCATAAGGTCAAATTTAAAATGTTTTTAGTTTTTTGGTTTACGACCAGATTCTTCCAAAAACTTATGACATTCCCATCAGTCTATTCTTATTAGAAAATGTGAGCATGCTAACATTCTAAACTAAAATTGTGGACATGGTAACCAGCATGTTAGCGTTGCCATTGTGTCCACGTTAGCAAGCTGACATTATCATTTTGTTAATGTGCCGAAGTGCATCTTGCTAGACTGGAACTGCTGATGGTCTGCGGTGATTTTGCAAACAGCACGCATTTGTTGGTTTTCCCAGAATTCCATTCTTGCTTTGAGTGAAGATGTGTAGCTATAACCTGAGAACCCAGAAAGGCAAGACTGTAGGATGACAAAGACACCATCTTGAATACATCCAAACATCTCATTAATCTCAGTCTCATTAGGTCAGAGGCTTTAAGTATTGAAAATGTATGTAAAAATAGTTAATTATAGAATTAGCTGATTTTTTTCTTTTACTTGAGGGCACATCTTGGTCCCATATCAAACCACTACACTGGACAAACCCCAGTATCAGGAAGATACTATACATGTAATGAGCCAAATGTTCCTGGCCCCATTGTTCCTGTGTTGATACTTAATGATCATTACAGATAGTGGCAAATGGAACAGTAAATTAGAAGCCCAATTAACATTTCGGTGGCCCCGGGGGTTCATAGGGGTCCAAAGGGGAGGGTAGGGGAGCAAAGTGGGTGGAGGAGGAGGGAGGTAGGGGAAACACCCCGCTGGCTTACTAATGTGAGGAATTGAATGCGGGGGCCTCAGACAGCCGTGAGGGGCCTCGCCTTCGCCCCATGTTTTTACACCGTGAATACATGTTTAAAAACCCTGACGACTGAGCTACTAGATGAGTTACGCACATTTGACCTTTCATCGTAGGCCGGGCTTATAAAATAAATATGATGCAGCTGCAAAGAAATATTTAGGTCTGAGACAGTTGAATTGGTTATGTGACTGACAGTTCTTGGTTATAGAAAATGTTTATGTCTGTTTTAAGTGGATACATCTGATATATGCTATTAAAATATCCATATTAAATGTTATGGATGACACCTAGGGTACCCACTTGATACAACGTTATCTCCATCAAGGCTGCTCCTCAAATGCATGTAAATGAGCAGGGAGTGAATGATCTATCAAATGCCACTCATCTCCTATTCAGACAGAGATAGATAATAGAGGAGGATAATTATAGTTGGGGATGGTGGTAAAAATATTTTAATGATATTGCACGAGGCCTGGGCTGTCAATTAATGGTGTCTATTTTACTCTTCTGTAGCTATTTATGCAAGCCGCAAAACTTCTTTACTTCACTGTTTAAGGACTCATTTGTATTGTTCACAATGAGCAGTTTTTTTTTTCCCTTTTTTTCTCATTAAAGTCATGGTGGCATCTTAAATAGTCTAATTGATATGTAACCTCTGACTCCTGCCATGTTACCATCCTCCAGGGGTTATTATTGTTTATTGAATGCTGCAGCATTCATGTTTCAATCTACCTGTTAAAATACTGTTTCAGTTCGAGGCAATGGCGGCTTTGAGGATGACATTCTTACTGTCAGTGCCAGGAAGGTTTGCGACCTTGTAAAGTGAAGGGAGAGATGAGGGAGGAGGGGGAGGCGTTAATGATGATAACTGGGCCTCCTTGGCAGAATAAGATCCAAATAGCACCAATGATCCAAATACACCCCCCTCGCAACTTTTAACACACACACAAAGAAACACATTTAAATCTCCCCTAACGAAGCGCCTCTCAATTACACCTCTCCCATTACCATACACTCGTTGGGAGGAGGAATATGGAAATGGCTAAAATAAAGGGGGGAGAGACAGAAAGAGGCAGGGAAGGGGTGATATATCCATTGAGCGTCAGTATGGCTGATTCCCATGGTGAGTGCATGGATGGGGGAGGAAGTTGAAACAGTGTTGGACTAATTAATACAGTGTATAGTAGGAGGACTGGTGTGGGCTTTCACTAACTGTGACACCTGCTGACTCCTAAACGCACGTTGTGTTGTTTTAATATGACAATTATGCCATTACCATATCTGAGAGATAGCATGGCCCCCCTAGGAATCCACCCGCGCTCTCTTTAGAACCTTTTAGCTCCGCTTCAAATTTTTATCTTTTTATGCTCCTGCTTTCGAATAAGAATTCACTTTCACTTTTAGAATTAAATGCATTTTTTAGCAGCATGATTTGCGTTAATTCATGTGCATGTGACAATTTAAATTTTTAAGTCTGTCAACAGATGTGGCAGAGGAACAGTCGACAGATGTAGCCATGATTTGTCTGTGAACCCGTGATTGTTTTGTTAGAGACTGCTGATAACAAATTAATCACAGCAATGTGTTTCAATTTGCTGGATACGTAATTGACAGTATGTGTAAATATTAAAGGTTATTCACATATTTATGTGTCTTCAATCAGTCAAACTCATGTAGATGCTCTTACCTCTTAAATGTCTTTACACTTGACAGTGATATAAACTTGTAAGATCTTACTGTGGTTTTGAAATCAGGCCTTTTCTTCTTTTTTTTTTTTCTTTGGAGGTTTGTAGCCGGTCCTCTCTTATATACCTGCTCACCCTCTCTGAATATCAGTACTCACCCTTAATACTTGCTTCTTCCTCTGCTTGTTTTCGAACAAACCAGAAATACAAAAACATGACTTCCTCTGAGTCAGGAACAACTTAACTAATCAGGTTGAATTATATCAGTCAGTGACCCTGTAGTATTTCTTTATTTGGAAGTGCTGTGGAATAGAGGTTTTATGAAGGGTTATTTATTCTTTTGTTGAGCTTGTGGCATCCCAGCCCGCTGTAGTGTTCAGCGTCATGAAGAGCCCTCATTGTTCACCTCTGGCTGGTGCTTATGTATTTCATACAACATGAACAGAAAACCAGTGAGGGCCCACTCTGTTTAGGCCCCAGTGGAGCCAGGCTGTACTGTGGCCCCATGATGGAGAGAGGTGTCTCTGCAAAAGTGAAAACAAATTCTCTCCTTGGCTGGTGTGAGCTATGGCACTGTGAGGCTTTATTGTCCCGGCCAAGGTGATAAGGCAGAGTAATTGCGTATTATACTGTCCGAGAATGTCAGGTCCAAACTGAGCGCGAGTGCCCCATCCATCAACACATGATGGTGTGTGTGTGTGTGTGTGTGTGTGTGTGTGTGTGTGTGTGTGTGTGTGTGTGTGTGTGTGTGAAACTGTGCTCTACATTGCACATGTTTGCTTGCGTGATGCAATATGTGTGTGCTTATGTGCATACATATGTGTGTGAGTATTTATGCATTTGTGTCTGTATATTTGCACCTCTGTTTTCGTATCAGAGATTTATAAAAAAAATGTTTTGGCACAAACTGAGGTGTGTTCATGTCCATGTATGTATGTGCATGTTTGTTTGTTTCTTGCCCATTCAGGGCTTCACTAAGACACGTGTGTGTGTGTGTGTGTGTGTGTGTGTGTGTGTGTGTGTGTGTGTGTGTGTGTCCGTGGGCAGGTTTAGATAGAGCCTGGGAGCAGGTCAGACAGCGTCATTAATCAGCAGAGGGTTGTGTGTGACTCTCTGAGCTGACATCATTACATCCTACACCCTGCAGTAGCTCAATGCTTGGCCTGCCCTATCTGACCAGCCCAAAGGCCCACAAATTCACACACACACACCCATATGCACGCACACACACACACACACACACACACACACACGCACACACACATACACACACACACGCACACACTAATACACACAACATACACCTCTATCCATATACCTTTCGTACAGTTGCAAAAGATACATACTGCATAACGGATATCTTCAGACGTATCTGTAATGCATTCAGAAAGCCTCTAGACCCACTCGCAGTCTCTCAGCAGTCGTCACCCATTACAGATTAAAAACCGAACAACTGTGAGGAAAGAAAATATCTAAGAGATATGTAAGAGCATGACAGAATATCAAAGAATTTGCAAGATGTAAATATTGTTTATGTGAAAGCGGGTTTTAGTCGTTTGCTAGTTGTGGGCCTGTTTCACAGAAGCGTATTTGGGCAATGAATGCTTTGAGAGTCTGTCCAAACACGGCTGCTCCCTCTGCTCCAAAGCCCAACTTGAGTGTTCTTGTGTGTGTGTGTGTGCGTGTGCGTGTGCGTGTGTGTGTGTGTGTGTGTGTGTGTGTGTGTGTGTGTGTGT